>NC_134815.1:37269267-37394267 GCF_046742065.1 Oratosquilla oratoria | reverse complement strand
ATTCAATTTACTTTCTCTTTGGGAAGAAACTTGGACAATTGACTGATGGACTCTGAGAAGGGGATGACTAGGGGATTTTGTCTCTCTTTCTTTGACTTAGTGGAAGGGTGATTGAAAAAACTTGCTCTGGCTTGACTAAGGGCTTTGTCCAGAAACCAATGAGGGTAGGCTAATTTTGTTAATTGGGACTTGATAGAAGTTAATTCGTGTTCTAAAAATTGGGGGCTACAAATCCTAAAGGCTCGGAGAAAAAGTCCCGAAGCTATACTCCTTTTAATGTGATCTGGGTGATGACTGAAGAAATGGAGGTAACTACCTGAATGAGTGTTCTTTCTAAAAACAGTAAAAGCAAGCTTATTCCCATTCTTCATGATTAAGATGTCTAAAAAGGGGATTTTGTCATATTTTTCCCATTCCACTTTGAACTTGATGTTGGTTGTTAAATTATTAAGTTTATCTAGAAAAATATCAAAGGGACCCCAACTCTCATCCCAAAGAGTGAAAATATCATCAACGTATCTGAGCCAAATCATACCTGGGGGTTTAATTGTTGGAAGAAGAACACTCTCAAAGTATTCCATGTTCTGGCTAATCATGTAAAGATTAGCTAATCATGTAAAGATTAGCCAGAACATGGACTGGTTGGTGAGGTTATTTAATGTTTGTTGGAGAGAGGGTAGAGTGCCGGAGGATTGGAGGAGTGTCTGTATAGTTCCACTTTACAAGGGAAAAGGGGACAAGTGTGAATGTAGTAGTTTCAGAGGGATTAGCTTGTTAAGTGTAGTTGAGAAGGCTTATGGGAGGATCTTGATTGAGAGGATTAGGAGAGGAAGAGAGGGAATAATTGATGAGGAACAGTGTGGATTTAGGACGGGTAGAGGTTGTGTAGATCAGATCTTTGTGGTAAGACAGATATGTGAGAAAGCTATAGGAAAGGGGAAGGATGTTTTTTGGACCTTTATGGATCTGGAAAAGGCTTACGACAGGGTAGACAGGAAGGCACTGTGGGAGGTTTTGCGGATATACGGGATAGGAGGAAAGTGTCTAGGAGCTGTCAAGAGTTTTTATGAGGGTAGTAGAGCTTGTGTCAGGATTAGAAATGGAGAGAGTGAGTTGTTCGAAGTAAAGGTGGGACTTCGTCAAGGATGCATTATGTCGCCCTGGCTGTTCAACTTACACATGAATGGGGTAGTGCGAGAGGTAAATGCAAGGGTGGTGGGTCAGGGATTGGAGATGGTTAAAGAAAGTGGAGAAATGTGGGAGGTGAGCCAGTTGTTGTTTGCGGACGACACTGCGCTTGTGGCGGGATCGGAGGAGGGAATGAGGAAGTTGGTGACAGAGATTGGGAGAGTATGTGATAGAAGAAAGCTGAAGATAAATGTGGGTAAAAGTAAGGTGATGAGATGTACAAGGGGTGAAAGTGGCAGTAGACTGGAAGTGAGCATTAAGGGAGAGCGACTGGAGGAAGTGGATAGTTTTAGATACTTGGGTGCAAATGTGGCAGGAAAAGGTGGAGTGAAGGTGGAGGTAGAATGTAGATTGAGAGAAGCGAGTAAATGCCTTGGTGGATTAAAAAGTGTAATGAGGAATAGACATTTGGGAATGGATGCGAAGAGGAGACTGTATGAAGGAGTGATTGTGCCAACAGCACTGTATGGGACAGAAACATGGAACATAAGAGAAGAAGATAGAAGGAATTTGAATGTGTTTGAGATGAGGTGTCTGAGAAGTATGATGGGGGTTACTAGGCTGGATAGAGTGAGGAATGAGGAGGTGAGGAGGAGAACAGGGGTGGGAAGGGATTTGGGAGATAGGGTTGATGAAAGAGTATTAGGATGGTTTGGACACATAGAAAGAATGAGTGAAGAAAGACTGGTAAAAGAGGTATGGAAGGCAGATGTGGAGGGAGTGAACATGAGGGGACGTCCTAGGATGAGGTGGATAGATGGGGGTGAAGGGGGCTTTGGGGAAGAGGGGAATATCCGTTGAGGAAGGACGGGAAAGGACAGAAGACAGGGGTGAATGGAGAATGGTTGTATATGGATGATGTTGTGATGCATGAGGTGGAATGGGCGTGGGGATGGGGGGTGAGGTAGTATGTGTGAGCAAAATTTGACGCAGCCCGAAATAATTTCTCCCCGTCATCTCCTTTTATGCATGGGGGGACGGAGAGGGGGGGTCTCCGATTTAATGAAGTGGCCTTGCTGTGGATGTGCTGTGTCTTGCGACACTGTTTCTGACCTAGGGCACTGGACAAGGTGCAGGGATGACCCGTCATCCAGGAGGTGCTAAGATAAGAGGGAGGGTGGAGGGGTGTGGAGTGTATTCAGGGATGGAATGGGTGGGAGTGATTTAATGCCTTTTCCTTTTTGGCTACCTCCCTTGTAAGGGGGAAAAAGCCTTGGTATATATGTATTATTATTATTGTTATTATATTATTATTATTATTGTCATTAATGATAATAATAATAATAACAATAATAATAAAAATGGTAATAATAATAATAAAATTAATAATGATAATAATGATAATAATAATAATAATAATAATAATAATAATAATAATAATGATAATAATAATAATAATAATAATAATAATAATAATAATAATAATAATAATAATAATAATAATAATAACAATAATAATAATAATATTATTATCATTATTATTATTATTATTATTGTTATTATTATTATTATTATTATTATTATTATTATTATTATTATTATTATTATTATTATTATTATTATTATTATTATTATTATTATTATTATTATTATTATTATTATTATTATTATTATTATTATTATTATTATCATTATTATTATTATTATTATTATTATTATTATTATTATTATTATTATTATTATTATTATTATTATTATTATTATTATTATTATTACTACTATCATTATTATTATTGTGCATGATCATACATTGCGTGTCTGAACTGTTTCTCATAGTAATTCCTTATAATTACATGTGTAGGAAAGGCACTTGAGAAGAAATAAATGCTTATTTTTTTATTATCCTTATGTTTTTATTCAATAATTTGACGTCTCCAGGATTTTCCTCATATAACAATATCTAAAGCCGCGTCCACACATGTTGCATTTCCACGTATCGTATCATCTTTGCGTACTACCTATACGATACGGTACAACAGGGTATTGTACCCATTGTTGCGTATCCGCCTGCTGTATAATACGCAACAAGTGGGTACAATACCCTGTTGCACCGTATCGTATCACTAGGTGGTACGCAAAGATGATACGATACGTGGAAATGCAACAAGTGTGGACGCAGCTTTAGGGCTGGTCAGAGTAGAGCTAAATATAGAAACAATTTAATTTTGTTTATCTTCCTTCTGTGAACGTATTCAAAACAGACTTATTCCTTTGTTAAAATAGAGTTGGTACGGAAATTGATATAATAGCTTCGTGGTGCCCTAAAGAAAAAGAAAAAAAAAAAAAACTACCTATAATGAATGATTCAAAACATACATGAATCAAGAATTCTTCCGTATCGCACTTCAAATATGGTTTGAAGCTTTGATTCTCGAACCAAAAATGCTAGTGCAGCTGTGGACCAGGGATGCCGTTTTGTGGGAATTTCCCACAAATTTGTAGGAGAAATTTTAGGAAGGGATACCGGACAGAATGTCAATGAAGGCCAAAATATCATGATAGGATGTAATGACAGTGGAAGACAAAAGATCACGATGGGATGTAATTATAGTGGAGGAAAAAATATCACGGTAGGATATGTCACTGGAGGATAAAATATAATTTTAGGAAGGGATGCCGGACATAATGTCAATGAACAACGGGAGGCCGGCGTGAATCACGGTGACGTAGGGGGACAAAGTATACAAAAGAGATCGGATGACCGTGATCGACCAGATGTCCGTGATGGCAGAAATGTTAATTTTGATGGGAGAAATGTTAATGAGGCATTGAATATCAATGAAGAACCAAATGATAATATAGAGCAAGGCATAAATAAAGAACAAAATGATAATGTAAGACATGATATTGAAACTCAAAATGTGTCAAAAAGAAATAATCACGAGTTTCTTAAAACCATGTACTTTAATGCTCGTAGTATTAGGAACAAATTTCAAGAAATACAGGCGTATGTCAAAAGCGAAAATTTCGATATGATAGGAATAACTGAGACATGCTTAAATGGTACAGAGTTTGAAGCTGAATTTAATATTGCGGGATTTAAACACTTTCATCTGGATAGAAACCACAAGAAAGGTGGGGGTGTTCTGTTGTACGTTAAAAACCATATTCATGCTTGTGTTTTAGAGAAAGTGAAACAGGATGCATATGATAGTTTGTGGGTTGAGTTAACCCAAACAAATGAACAAAAAAAGAATATAGGTGTAATGTATAGGCCAAAGACATTATCATTAGCAGACGACAAACTGTTATTTCAAGAACTGTCTAGTTTCTGCAACCGGGATTTATTGATAAAGGGTGATTTCAATTTTAATGACATTGATTGGATGACCCTTGAACATTGCCATATAGGAAGTCGCTTGATTTATTTTCTTGGTGACAATTACTTAATTCAGCATGTAAAAGAGCCCACAAGATATGAAAACTTACTCGATCTATTGATCACTAGCCGCGAAAGCATGGTAACTGATGTAGAAGCCAGTGAATCTGTTGCAAATAGCGATCACAACTTAGTTAGATTCAAACTCCTAAACAATTTTAGAATAGATACTTGTGTTTCTAAGATACCCGATTTCAGTAATACTCAGTTCATAGGACTACGTCAGGAGCTTCAGCTCACAGATTGGGAGACAAAATTAAACGAAAGACCTGTAGATCAGATGTGAGAAATATTTCAAAATACACTCACTAAGATGATTCAAACTTACATTCCTTTTAAGGACAGACGTCCCCCAAATAAGGCTCGCCCAAAGTGGCTCGACAAAGAAACTGAAAAAGTATTGCTAAAAAGAGACAGGCTTATAAGAAATATAAGTGCTCGGGTGCATCTAATGACTATGAAAGTTATGTATCAGTACAGAGAGATTTAAAAAAAGACAATAAGAAAAAGAAAACAACAATACGAAATGAACATCGCTGATAAATCCAAAGAGAATCCCAAAGAATTCTATAGTTACATTAGAGATAAAAAGGTTGTTAGGAATCACATTGGTCCACTATTATCTGCTGACGGTCAACTTGAATATTCAAATGAAGGAATGTGTAATATCTTAAACAATTATTTTAGCTCGGTATTCGTAAACGAAACACCTCAAAGTGAACTCCAAACTGAAACCTGTGAAAAGTCTAGGGTAAACTTACTCACTACGGTAAATAAAACAAAATAAAAAATTAAAAGGTGTATAAATAAACTCAAAGTTAATAAAACACCAGGGTCTGACGGTTGGCATCTAAGAATCTTAAAGGAAATGAAAAATGAGATTGTTGTTCCATTAGAAATTATTTTCAAGAAATCCATCATATCCGGAGATGTCCCAAGAGAATGGAAGCTAGCTAAAGTTACTCCCATATTCAAAAAAGGTGACAAAAAGAAGCCAAATAACTATAGGCCTATAAGTTTGACTTCAATCGTAGGAAAAATAATGGAAACTATCATCAGAGATGCTATCGAACATCATTTAGAAAGTAACCGTTTGATAAATGATAGCCAGCATGGTTTCAGACGGAAACTTTCTTGCGTGACTAACTTACTCGAATTCTACAACACAGTTATCTCGAATTATGACAAAAGAAACAATATAGATTTAATATATCTAGACTTTGCAAAAGCTTTTGATACCGTCCCACACGAAAGACTACTTACTAAATTAGCTTTACACGGAATAAGTGGTAGCCTATTAAGTTGGACGAGTAATTGGTTGAATGGTCGAAAACAGAGAGTTGTTTTAAATGGAAAAACTTCTAGATGGCAAAATGCTACAAGTGGAGTTCCTCAGGGTTCCGTTCTTTGTCCACTTCTATTCATAGTATATATAAATGATATAGACCATGGACTAAAATCTACTGTTTCCAAATTTGCTGATGATACAAAACTGTGCGGAGTGGCAAATGATCACTCAAACCAATTAGATATTCAAGAAGATTTAGATCAATTACAGCAATGGTCTGAAAAGTGGCTAATGAAATTTAACACAAGTAAATGCAAGGTAATGCACATAGGTAAAAATAACAGTAAGTACGATTACAAGTTATTTGGAAATTTGTTAACAAAAGTGGATAGTGAAAAAGATCTCGGCGCAATTATCAGTAACGACCTCAAATCATCCAAGCAGTGTATTTCAGCCTCTGAGAAAGCAAATAAGATTCTAGGACTGATTGCGCGATCTTTTGATTTCAAAAGTCCATCACTCATTAACAAGCTACATAAATCGTTAGTTCGTCCACATTTGGAATATGCTGTTTCCGTATGGTCACCGAATCTCATTAAAGACATTGACAGACTGGAAAGAGTACAACGGCGAGCCACAAAACTGATTCCAAATATCAAAAATAAATCATACGAAAATCGACTAAAACATATGAATCTGTTTTCCCTAAAGAAGCGTAGACTCAAAGGTGACTTGATACAGGTCTTTAAGATTTTAAAGGGAATTGACATCAAAAGTGACCAAATTTTCACATTGAATGAGAATCAGACAAGAAACAATGGTCTCAAACTGTCCGGAAATAGATTCAATTTGGAAGTGGGTAGAAACAACTTTGCCAACCGTGTAGTTAATGAATGGAATAAACTTCCTGCACAGGTAGTGCAATGTAGTTCAGTTCGAAGCTTTAAGAATCATTTAGATAAACACCTAAGCAAGATGCTGTAATGATTATAATTTATTTTATATCATTTGTTTTTGTTTTATCATTTCTCTGTCTGATTTTCATTTATTATTTGTTATATGTCAATTTATTATTATTTAGTATTTACCTGTTTGTTTATTATTTAACTATACCTATGCATTTATTTATGTATTTTGTTTGTTATTTACATTATTATAGTTTTTATTTATTATTTCATTATTATTATGATTTTTTCGCATCCGACCTAGATATGGACCAAAAGGTCTCCTGTCGGCATGCTCCGCCTTTGTAATCCTTTTGTGGGAGGACTTCAACACCTCAATATCTGTGGGATTTTTTTTTTTTTCTTTTTTTTTTTCTTTTTTTTTTTTTTGAGGTCTCATGGGAATTTTTATTTTTGTGGATTTTTTATGGGATATCAAGTAAATGTTAAAATAATAGTAATAATTATAGTGCAAAAGTACATACACAGCTAAATAAGGCTGTCAATTTTCAAACATGTATCAGTCAAGTATCAACAGAAATGGTTATAGATGGCCCGGGCCTGGCGGTGGTGGGCTGGGGATGGCATTGGTGTTCTCATGAATTCGTATCTCGTAAGCAGTGTTGCCACTCCTTGTGTTTTCCTTCTAGATCTAGTATTTTTTCCTTTGATCTTGGAGTCTTGTATTTTTTTCTGAAAACACCACAAATCTTGTAGTTTTTCATTAACCAAGATAAAAATGTGACAGTGCCCTAAATTTGCATTTAAATAGGCACTGGTAAAGAAATTAAGACTACCGAATACCAATCATATTCTAGCTAAGTCTACCCTAATACGAAAAACATCATATTTACTCTTTATTGCTTAATGTCTAGTTATATGATGTATGTATACGTACAGAACCTATTGTGTGAGAGCGGACAGTGGAGAGTAGGACCAACGTACAGAACGAATTACGAAATTTGAATTGAATGCGCAGTAAAAGACTCGGACGTACCAAACGTAGACCTTAAGTGACGACATACAGTTTACATAAAGTAGGTGGACAGGAACAATTAATTGTCAGGACAGTCAGTCTACAGTCCACAGGATTGGTTTTCGTCAACATCCCGGACTCGGAGTTTGCTGAACTGCGTGATTTCACATAGAACGTGTGAGAGCGGACGGGAGAGTAGCACTAACGTATAGAACGAATTACGAAATTTGATTTGAGTGCGCAGTAAGACTGTGGGGAAGAAGCACATAGAAAAAAATAAATCACCAGGAAGTAAAATACAGATGTCAGTTGAAAAGAGCTTGCAACCTTTAGTAAAAGACCCTACTAAAATAGCAGAGATAAAATTGACAGTTTATGTTACAGAGCATACATCTATTAAATCTGTTGATCATCTAGGTAAAGTGATACCACAGCTTGACAAGAACTTGGGCATTCTCCAGAAAATCAAGCTTCATCGCTCAAAATGCTCAAGGCTATAGAAGTATGTGATAGCACCTTATTTCTCAAAGAAATTAAGAAATGATATTTCAGATCATCACTTTAGTTTGCTTGTAGACGAAAGCACAAATGAGGCTAATGTATCCTGTTTAGCATTAACTATTCGTTATTTCAGTGAGTCAAAGAAGAGCATGGTAGACACCTTTTACCGCTTAGTACCTGTAAGGGATGCAAAAGCAGACACCATTTATATAACTGTCAAAAACTGTTTGATGGAACATGGATTAGATGTTAACAAGCTGATAGATATAGGCACAGATGGGGCAAATTCAGTGGTAGGTCGTCATCACTCACTCATAACATTATTGAAGAATGACAACCCTGAAATAACTCTTATTATATGTGTGTGTCATACCCTGCATCTAGCTGCAAGTAAGGCATGTGAAAACCTCTGGATTGTTTAGTTAGAGAGACACACACATGGTTCTCTAATAGTCCAAATAGGATAAACAAATATACAGAGTTGTATAAAGTTCTTGAGGATCGTGTACCCAAGAAAGTGCCTGGGTTAGCTAGCACACGTTGGTTATCCCGTTTGGAGGCAATCAGTGTTATCCTTGCTTGATCAATGGGACTCCCTAAAACTGCATTTTGAAATGTGCGAAACAAGTGAGCGTTGCTACACAGCAAAACAACTAATCCAAGCATACAATGATCCTCATAATAAGTTGTACCTTTTATATGTTCGGAAAGTACTTAAGGAGGTGGTGAGAGTCAACACACTTTTCCAAGGCCAAAATGTTGAGGTAGCTAAACTTACTGAAGACCTGGGGCCGTGTACACAAAAATTTTTGTTAGCCTTAACAATCTCTGTTAGCTAACAGCAAATCACTAAAAGTTATGCACCAATACTTAACTAACAAATGTTAGCTAGTAAACAGTTGTTTGTCAAGTCCCGCTAAACATTGCTGAAGTTAGCAGCTTATCTTATGATCATGTAAATGGACGTATTTTTAAAAAATTGCACACATAAAACAGTGTTATTAATGCAGTTGTTCAAAATTTATTAATAGAGTATCATGATAGGACATAAATATCGTATGTATGTTTTTTAGGAGTACTTATTAACCAACGACAGATATTTTTGAACGAAGGCGCATTGTACAGGCGGCCGCGCCACAGACAATTCTTCCTACAGAAGACTCAACAATTACTTCAGAGGATATAGACATGGCAGAAGAACCACAGAAAAAGAAAAGGAAGCCAAACTGGTCACAAGAGGAAACACTCCTCTTGGTCAACGTGATTATGGAGAAATAAATAATTATAAATGGGGGTTTAGATAAGGCGTCAGCAACCATTCATTGCAAGGATAGCCACTGTCTCCTAGAAGGTAGCATCCAGCTGGGACATAACTTTGTTCAAAAAGTGCCTTCAAGCCAGACTCATCCAATATCCTGGCATCATGTACTGAGCCAGGCCACCTTGCATCAAGCATCCTATACTTGGCATCGAATACGACTTGCACGTTGATGTTGTGGTATCGTTTTCTATTTACATATAAATGTGCATCGACACTGGGAGCCACAGTTCTAATGTGTGTGCCATCTATGGTACCCACAACACCGGGAAACCTATAGTCTTCCATGAACTCTACTTGTTTCACTTACACTTCTTGGCGAGTCAATGGGAATTTTACAAACTGAGTTACAATATCTGGTTCTGACAATGCATCAATTGTCTGAGTAATGACACGGCTGATTGTTGCTTGCGAGGTCCCAAAGTCGTCACTGCTCCACTGCTGCATTTAACCCGTGACCAAATATCAGGACTCAGTGGTCGATTCCGTTCTGCCCGGGATTGAAGTTTGTTCTTCACTAAATCAGCCAGTTATTATATTGGCACGGTTCATCCTGAAGCGTTTGATGAGTTCGTCGTCATTGTACTCGCTAAATATGTCCCGTCGCTGTCGATATACTCGCTGTCGTCTTTGTAGTTGTTGTTGTTGCTCCGCCATCTTCTCTACATACATATACCAAGGCTTTTTCCCCCTTACAAGGGAGGTAGCCAAAAAGGGAAAGGCATAAAAACACTCCCACCCATTTCATCCCTAAATACACTCCACACCCCTCCCACCCTTCCTCTCATCTGAGCACCTCCTGGATGACGGGTCATCCCTGCACCCTGCCCACCGCCCTGAGTCAGAAGCAGTGTCGCAAGACACAGTACATCCACAGCAAGGCCGCTTCATTTAATCGGCGACCCCCCCTCTCCGTCCCCCTTTGCATATAAGGCGAGGACGGGGAGAAATTCCTTCGGGCTGCGTCAAATTTACTCACACATACTACCCCACCCCCCCGCCCATTCCTCCTCATGCAGTCACAACATCATCCATATACAACCATTCTCCACTCACCTCTGTCTTCCGTCCTCTCCCTTCCTTCCTCAACAGACATTCCCCTCTTCCCCAAAGCCCCCTTCACCCCATCCATCCACCTCATCCTAGGACGTCCTCTCATGTTCACTCCCTCCACATCTGCCTTCCATACCTCTTTTACTAGTCTTTCTTCACTCATTCTTTCCATGTGTCCAAACCATCCTAATATTCTTTCATCAACCCTATCTCCCAAATCCTTTTTCACCCCTGTTCTCCTCCTCACCTCCTCATTTCTCACTCTATCCAGCCTAGTAACCCCCACCATACTTCTCAGACACCTCATCTCAAACACATTCAAACTCCTTCTCTCTTCTTCTCTTATGTTCCACGTTTCTGCCCCATACAGTGCTGTTGGCACAATCACTCCTTCATACAGTCTCCTCTTCGCATCCATTCCCAAATGTCTATTCCTCATTACACTCTTTAAACCACCAAGGCATTTACTCGCTTCTCTCAATCTACATTCTACCTCCACCTTCACTCCACCTTTTCCTGCTACACTTGCACCCAAGTATCTAAAACTATCCACTTCCTCCAGTCGCTCTCCCTTAATGTTCACTTCCAGTCTACTGCCACTTTCACCCCTTGTACATCTCATCACTTTACTTTTACCCACATTTATCTTTAGCTTTCTTCTATCACATACTCTCCCAAACTCTGCCACTAGCTTCCTCAATCCCTCCTCTGACCCTGCCACAAGCGCAGTGTCGTCCGCAAACAACAGCTGGCTCACCTCCCACTTTTCTCCATTTTCTTTAACCATCTCCAATCCCTGACTCACTACCCTAGCATTCACCTCTCGCACCACCCCATCCATGTATAAGTTGAACAGCCAGGGCGACATAACGCATCCTTGACGAAGTCCCACCTTTACTTCAAACCACTCACTCTCTCCATTTCTAATCCTAACACATGCTCTACTACTCTCATAAAAACTCTTGACAGCTCCCAAAAGCTTTCCTCCTATCCCATATATCTGCATAACCTCCCACAGTGCCTTTCTGTCTACCCTATCATAAGCCTTTTCCAGATCCATAAAAGCCCAAAAAACATCCTTCCCCTTTCCTATAGCTTTCTCACATATCTGTCTTACCACAAAGATCTGATCTACACAACCTCTACCCGTCCTAAATCCACACTGTTCCTCACCAATTACTCCTTCTGTTCCTCTCCTAATCCTCTCAATTAAGATCCTCCCATAAGCCTTCCCTACTACACTCAACAGGCTAATCCCTCTGAAATTACTACATTCACACTTGTCCCCTTTTCCCTTGTAAAGAGGAACTATACAGGCACTACTCCAGTCCTCCGGTACTCTACCCTCTCTCCAGCAAACATTAAATAACCTCACCAACCAGTCCACCATCACTGAACCTCCCTTTTTCAGACATTCTGCATGACATCCATCCAGACCAGGTGCCTTACCTGCTTTCATCATCTTTACAACTGCCTTCACCTCATCCTTCCTTATTTCTCCTCCATTCTCCTCACTCATCACTCTCATTTTCTTCGCATTTCCCACTGCAGCTATCTTTCCTTCCCTATCCTCCTTCACATTCAGCAACTCCCTAAAATATTCTGCCCATCTTCCCCTCACTGCCATCTCTTCCATTATCAACTCTCCATCTGTACCTTTTACCTTTTCTTCTCTACTTGATTCGCCTCCTCTTCCTCTCTTAATTTCTTTCCAAAACATCTTTTTATTACTTTCAAAATTTTCTGTCATACTCCTACCCCAATTCACATCTGCTCTCCTCTTTGCCTCCTTTACCTTTTGCTTTACTTCTCTTTTCTTTTCTTTGTACGTCTCATATGACTCCCCTGTCCTCTTTTGTAACCATCTTCTCTACTAACAGGAATTTCCTAAGAGCTTAATAGTCCTCCACAGCACTTTTACCTTAACAGTACTTTTAAGGCCCTAACAAGTTTTCTGTATCCACTGTTAGTGCTTAACAGCTAAATGTTATCCTTAACAGGAATTTGTTACCCTTAACAGCTATTTGTTAGTGCTAACAAGTTTTGTGTATACGGCCCCTGATCGATATGTATCGTAATATTATACATATGGTGGTAGAATCAGGTCATTTCTCAAAATGTGCCAAAGAAGATCTCACTTCTTTAAAATTTCAGAACTATATTTACCCTTTGAATACTATCAATTTTGGTTATGAATTCAACACATTTGCAGACTCTTGTACCTTAACCAATAAACAGTTGATTAACGTCAAAGAGAAATGTAAAGAGTTTGTACTTGAGTTGATTAATCAAGTGTAGCTGCGCCTGTCAGGTAATGTTGACACCCTACTTCTTTTACAGAAATTGCATCCTCGTGCAGCCACTTCTCAAATCAAGGGTTCTATTGCAACTATTACTTCCAGGTACAGATCTATAGTCAGAGATATAGATGAACTAGAAAATGAATGAGGTGTACTTAACCTTGAGCAATGGTCCAAATCATGTTTGGAAAACAGTGTTGCATTTTGGGCAGAGGTATATGAAAAACTAGATTATGCAGGTAACCGAAAGTTCCCTAGTATTTCTGCCTTTGCCTTGGCATTATTGTATTTGCCTTTCTCAAATGCAAATGTGGAAAGGGTATTTTCGGTTATGAACATCGTGCACTCAAAAGTAAGGAACAAATTTAGTGTACGATCTGTTAAGGTTATTTTGCAAATTAGGAGTGGCTTGTCTCTTCAGGGTTCATCTTGTGTTGACTTTATTCCCACTGAAGACATGTTAAAGAACTTTTTGGCTAAGGCTGAAGAAAAAACACGAGAAAATCAAGACTGTTTATTTGGAAGTAGACATAAAATGAAATTGTATTTTGAATAAAAAATCAATACAGTCTTAGAAGAAATAATTAAAACTCAATTTCAATGTAAAAGACAATACTTTATTTTTATTCTGAATTATATCTTTCATACAAAAGTAAAATTTAAGTTACTGTAACTTCCAACCTATCATGTTAAAACTGCTTACCATTATTTTTGTGTAGAATTTAATTTATGTTGCAATGAACTTATTTATGTTTATAATAATTCCTTCTTTTTTGTGGGAAAAAATGTGGGAATTCTGATTTCCTTGTGTGAAAAACTCACTTGTCCAGACGCTGCCGGGCAGCGGCGGAGGAAGGTTGTTCCGAGTATAAATCCAGACAATCTTCTTGTATTATATGACCACGAAATTTGGGAAGAAAAGGAGCTCCTTAGATCACACCTATGCTGCTATTGAATCCTCCCAGGAAGTTAACAACATGGATATGACTCTACCACAGAGTCGGAATAATGAAAACTGTGAAGGAAGTAATAATGGAATGGGCGGGGAAGTGGGGGGTGGGGTAGTATGTGCGAGTAAATTTTGACGCAGCCCGAAGGGATTTCTCCCCGTCCTCGCCTTATATGCAAAGGGGGACGGAGAGGGGGGGTCGCCGATTAAATGAAGCGGCCTCGCTGTGGATGTACTGTGTCTTGCGACACTGCTTCTGACCCAGGGCGGTGGGCAGGGTACAGGGATGACCCGTCATCCAGGAGGTGCTCAGATGAGAGGAAGGGTGGGAGGGGTGTGGAGTGTATTTAGGGATGAAATGGGTGGGAGTGTATTTATGCCTTTCCCTTTTTGGCTACCTCCCTTGGAAGGGGGAAAAAGCCTTGGTATATGTATGTATGTATGTATGTGAAGGAAGTAGCATGAGAGAGACGCCAACACAGGGAGTAGGAGAGGTGAAGGACTGGGCCGAGATAGCTGAGAACTCGAACGACAGTGTCAACAATGCCGGTTCCCGTGCCAAGAGAATCAAGGTTAGTGGAACGTCTGAAGACCAAGCTAAATCTGCCACCACGAAAGATCCCTTAATGACTGCAATAGAAGCAGCCGGCATGGACCAGGACTTGATAATTTAAGAAAATAACTCCGCAGACACCAAAGCAGCTGATGTGAATCAAGATATTGTAGTCGGGGACAACAACACCACAGGTAGGGAAAGAGTCATGATAGCATTTCCAGAAAAATGTAACCTCTCTCTGGAAAACAAATATACCTGGTATATGGCTCAATTAAAACAACACCCTGAGTGTAGGCCACTCTTTAAGGAAGGGAGGAATGCACCACATATCACATTAATCAATGGTCAGCAGTATAACACAATGATAACAGATGGCTTCCAGGGACAAGTAATGAAACCTATAACTGGCTTACATCGTACTGTGGTCATTTTGATGTACCTACTTACATAAATGTCAATTTATTACAGTGTCCACCAGGATTCCAGTGGCTAAAACGACGGATGGTTGGGAAAAATCCAAGGCCACAACTCCTAGGAGCAGTATCAGGACCTATTGACACAGACACTTTCATCATCGGTGTTGGAAGGAAGAAAGTTGCTCCCTATGTTCCAGAGCCAGACCTGTGTCAAAGGTGTAGCAAATGGGGACACAAAAGTTGGCGATGTCGAGCTACATATGTGCGATGCAGATACTGTGCTGGGGGACATCTCTCAGAGGAGTGCTGGGAAAAGAATCAACAGAAAGTAGCTGTACCACCGAAATGCTGCAACTGTGGAGGTCAACACAGTGCAAGTTCTCCAGTATGCCCTAAAAAACCACGCTACAAGACTCTACCACCAAGTATACCAAGTATACCCACTACTGTTTACCAAACTACTACTCCACCTACAAGATCTGCTTGGAACATCACAGCAATGCAGGAAGAATTTCCACCTTTGCAACAGGAGAAAGCAACAACTAATTCTACAACTAAGGTGAGGTCACTATCCATTACTCAGTCAAATAAAGTAAATATAGTGGCTAAAGAGCAGGAACAACTAAGTTTAGCAGTGGACAAATTTACTACATTGTTAAATGAAAGTATAGAGGAATTAAGAGCGGATAGAGTAAGGCTTGAGAGAAAGATGAAAGAATACACAGACTCTAAATTTAAAGAAGTGCAGGAATTAGTACATCAAAACATACAAAAAGTCCAACAGGAAGTACAGGAATTTGTGCAACAAGACATTCAGAAAGTACATCATGAAGTACAGGAAACTGTGTATCAAGGCATTCAGAAAGTTCATCAAGAAGTAAAGGAAACTGTGCATCAAGAAATACAGAAGGCTAACTGTCAACAAGCAAAGAATATGGAATCTTTCATGGAAAAACTTGAAATCTTGAAAAAGCGAGATAAGGAGAGACACGAAAATTACGAGCAGCTATCTAGGAATATAGAACTAATTCTAGAGAAATTTGAAGCCTTCAGAAGAGAAGTCATTGCTAGCCAGAACAATAAACAGTGGCCCCCACCAAAATGATGCAAAACCCTACAATGAATAACAAAATTTTCCATTTATTGACATGGAATGTTAATGGACTAAGAGATAGGGTAACTGATATACATGCATATATTCTTCAACAGAGCCCTGACTTCATAGCTGTACAGGAAACTGGACCAGAGGTGTATGGACTCAGAGGATATTATCAACATATTCTTAGTTGTGATGATGGAAGCAGTAGAGGTATGATTACTTATGTTAAGTCTGGACTTCCAGTTACCTTGGTGGAGAAAGGAGTCAATGGGGGAATAGAATATATCACTGTGTGTCTACATTTATCAAATAACTATATATATATCACTAATATGTATGTTCATTCTGGTGCCCTGTACATTGATAATTTACCTCCGCACATATTAGAAGAAAGTACAATTCTTTTGGGTGATCTTAATGCTAGACATGTAGACCTAGGTAGTTTTAAGACTTCTAATACTAATGGTGTAAGGTGGGTAACCTTTCTTAAAGCTAATAATAATGTACAAATTACTGGTGCCAAAGTCCCTACACATGTTCAGGAAGACTAGATTATGTTGCTTTATTTAATATGCCATTTTGTACGTGTGAAACTAATGTTGTACCATCTCTTCTCAGTGACCACTTTGCCCTTAAGACATATATCACCCTCTCCACAACCAACATAGTACACAGAAAAAGGTTAAGCATCCCCTCAAGTAAATTTCCTGGGCTCCTGATCAATGTTAAGAAATGGTACAGTAATAACAATATTATTTTACAAGATGCCAATGATATTTATCAGGGATTACTTAAAGTAATTAATGAACATGTAGACAACAACAAGACTAGGCAGAAGCACACTCATAATCAAAAGAGATCATATGCACATGACCCTGTTATATTAAATTGTCAGGATACAATGGCAGCCTTACAGAGTAGATGGCAAGCACAGCCAAATGATCATGATGTCAAGAGAGCTATGGGAACAGTTGCTAAACATTTGTCTGAGCTAAAGAGAGACATGAGGAAGAAGTATTAGGATGAGTTTCTAAATAAAATTCGTAACACCAAATCAATACAGGAAGTTTGGTATCACGTTAATAAGGTCAAAGGTAAGAAAACTTCAGTAACCAGTGACTCAAATCCTGCAAAAAAGGTCAAAGAACTCATTAAACAATGGAGTCCTGCTTCTGCTTTGTCTGGTCTGCCTGTTGGACATCAAATTGCTCTGGCAGAGAATAGGTTACGAAGGTTACAATTAGTAAATCATAATGTTAAGTTGGATGATGACACTTGTGTACCTATATCAATAGATGAACTATTATATGCTGTCAAAAGTGGTAAATTAACAGCCCCTGGTGAGGATGGACTTACATATAATATTATAAATGCATTACTGAATATTGACGGGAAAAATCCCATACTAGATATGTTTAATGTGTCTTACAGAAATAGTACGTTACCCCCAGCATGGAAATCAGCCATAATTATACCTGTACCTAAGAGTGATGGGAAATTTCGACCAATCTCACTTACCAGCTGCTTGTGCAAAATGATGGAAAGAATGGGTGATAAAATGTCTGAAAACTTATATGGTTTCATGAAGGGACGTGCTACTAGCGACTGCTTTGTTCATTGCTTAGCTAATACCAGTGCTTCTTGTCAAGTATATGTAGATTTGAAAGGTGCCTTTGATAGATCTAATAAAGAAGTTATACTAGAGGAACTTGTATTGAAGGGAGTCAAAGGAAAGTTATTAGGATGGATACAAGACTATTTGTATAATAGAAAAGGTAAGGTTTGGTTACAGGGAACACTATCAGATGAAGAAACATTCGAGTTAGGTACCCCCCAAGGTGGAGTTCCAAGTCCTATGCTATACAATATACTAATGGATAAAATTGCTAGATATGAATTTACACAGGGTACCAAAGTCATCATTTATGCTGATGACATACTTATTCAATGTGATACACCTAAAACACTTAGCAAGGCTGTGAATGAACTTGAACAACTATGTACATACATGGGGCTTGTCATAAATGAAAACAAAACTAAATTTCAAGCTAAACAGAAAAAGTGTAGGAAACCTACTGTAAATGGTGTAAAAATTGAGCGTGTCCTTAACTCCAAATATTTGGGTGTACAATTAGGTTATAGAAATGCTAATTATTGTATTGAATATGTTAAAAATATGTGTGTAGGCTAGCCCCTCTCAAAGTCTTAGCAAAGAGAGGGTCAGGTGTTGGTGTACCTATACTTCGCATGTTTTATATATATATAATACGTTCCCTCATAGATTATGCTTCACTTGTGTTGGTGCAATACAATACACAACAACTTAAATGCTTAGAAGTCGTACAAAATAAGGCAATGAGAATTATTTTAGGGTGTGCTACAACAACTAAGATAGAGGTATTAAGAAGAGAGTTAAGATTACCCAGTATTATTTTAAGAATAGAAAAAATAACGAGTCGAACTGTATGTCGTATAGTGTGTAATGGTACAAACTCTCTCCAAAGAGATATATTAGCATTATATAATGATAATCATGTAACTAACAACCCATATCTTCGCAAAATATGTAAGGTTCTAAGAAAGTTTGATATACCACCTGGAATCCATACAATGTAAAAATTGACATTGAAAAGCTAAGTAAACCTAAGGAACAATGGTATAAATACGAATTAAAAGCACATTTTCTTGACAAATAGTCACAATACCCATGGAAACAGGTGGTACATGTGTACTGTGATGGGTCAGTTGAGGGTACCAAGACAGGATGTGGGGTGTTTATAAGGGAATATTCTTCCTCTGAAGAATTTCAAGATTATGAAATTTCAAAGAGACTACCAAATAATTTGTCATCAACCAGAACTGAACTATATGCTATCTTAGAAGTCTTACATATTATTACGAGTATGGGTAAAAATGTATACTTTTTTGTCGATAGTCGGAGTGCATTATATGAACTTGTATCTTCCTCTCCAGCTGATTGTGATGTTGTTAACAAATGTTTAAATATTATATATAACCTGGAGAGAAACAATACACATATTTATTTTGAATGGGTACCATCCCATATAGGATTGTATTATAATGAAAAAGCAGATAGTCTTGCACGAAATGCAATTAGAGATGTTAACAATATTCCTGGTAATTCCTAACCTAACCTAACCTAACCTAGCCTAACCTAGCCTAACCTAACCTAGCCTAACCTAACCAAACCTAACCTAACCCCTAACCTAACCTAACCTAACCTAACCTAACCTAACCTAACCTAACGCCATCTATTCAGCGGTTGAAAAATTAAAAATCGAAGCGATAACTATTGTTGCCATTTTATTGTATTTTATATATTTTTTAAATTATATATTGATTGATATTTTCGGCCTTGTATATTATTATTGTTTTAGCTCAATACTTTTCTTTTTTACTTCAATTGTAACCATTACTGTGAAAATAGTATTTGCTTTCACATACTTGACATTTGACAATTTCTTATATTTTTCATACCTCTGAAATTTTCATAAAAAAATATATATACAGGTAAACGTCGACTTACGATGGCATTAGGTTTCGATAGAGCCATCGTAAGACGATCTCATCGTAAGTCGATCCCCACTCTGTTCCGTGGTCACTGTACCTAGCCTACCTGTATATTAACCACCAGAGATACTGAATATAGCCTATTAAACATGTACAGTAGTTTATTTAATTATTTTTATCCTTTTTACCATATTCAAACACTATAGTATGTATTTTCAGTACGGTACTTAAATCTCGCGGGCAGCAGCCAATGCCAGCCGTACGACGTGACGTAATAATACTCGCATCATAAAATATAGTCACCGCTTATATCGATCGTTCTCTCTTTCACCCGCGAATTTTGAAAACCACAGAGAATGAATCATTTGAGAGAATGTAAAAACACAGGGGCGACTACAATAAATATAATCAAGACGCCGATATCGCGAATCCACTTGCTCCTCATGACGCCTACGTGTGCGGCACCGTATGGAAGGGGTTAAATTATCATATCGTCGTCGTCATCGTAAAGTCGAACAATCGTAAGTCGCGGCCATCGTAAGTCGACGTTTACCTGTATATGTATACGCCTCATACACAAGTGAGTATCACTCAGTCATATAACCCACTCACCTCCACTCACTCCCACACTCACACCAGCCGCCAGACACTTCCTGTATCAATCCGCTGACAAAGCATTCCCTGTCGCACCATGCACACGCGATCACACAGCAATAAACACATTATTACGTATACTGACGAACCTCCCCTGGATATATATATTATAGTCTGGCTGTCAGACTAAATTATAAACTAATTATGTAAATTAAAATATAAGATGTGACGAACTAAATCCAGCTCACATAAATAATTCAGATATACGAGCGTGGCACCTCACCAAGGAACTTCCGACCTTCTTAAACGAGATGCACGGGCTCGGAAGAAGAGTTGTGCCAGTGACGTGCCTTAGTGATAAGATTATGTAATAATGTACCAAGATAACATTATCTGAATAGGACAATAAACAAACAAAAGCTTAGAGGCGTTTGTGCAGTGGAACCCCCCCAAATCGTGATGATGTGACTGACCCGTCACATTTTGTGTTACAAGTGGCGTTGGATAGAACAACGTAACAATACCGTTACACCCGTCCCGTTACATATACACACACACACATATATATGTATATATATATTATATACACATATACATATATACACATATACATACACACACACACACACACACACACACATTATACATAATTCTCTTATTTCATTTATGTACATATGAATTTCTTTATCATGGGTATCATATGTGGTAATATGGGCAAATGAAAGCTTAGGTTTTATTTCATTATTTTATTAATTCCAAACAACACATATCTAAAACTTAACATAAAAGTTTATTTACCTCTAACCTGCAAAGATACAAGAGAACAGAGCACAGAGAATTAAAACCACCAACACATATCAAAGAGCAAGTCATGCAAAAGCAAGCAAACAAAACAACAACTTAACAAAAAACAAAAACAAAGCATAAATTCAATGATAACAGCATATCTATAATAAACGTCAAATGAATCATGCATGGTCACATATTTCAAAATTAATTATACACTTGTATAAGCACCAGTCCAGAGAGCACAAATTCATGCATTGTAAAAGAAATAATTGTAAAATAAAATAATCAGTATCAATAATACAATGACACATAATAAAGCAAACCTATTCAGTCAAAATAAAAAGCAAACACGTGCATGGCTAAAACATTTACCAAAGCTTAACATGCCTTCATAAATAAAAAAAGATAAAGTACTACATCTGTCATTGTCAAGAGAGTAGAGTCAATGAGGGAAAAAGAAAAGTAAAATGAACTACCTTACTTATCAGTCTTTTACATATAAGTCATTGCAAACAGTATATTTCAATCTTTTGCTTAATAAGAAAATATATCTTATCTCCTTATTTCCTTACAGATTGGGGGGATGCAAATACAAGAAAAATGCTTTTGTCACAAGTATGAAGTTTTAAAGAACATCTATACAGACTAGTAGATATCAACTTTGTAGGTAATGAGAAACATGCCTTCATAAATAAAAAAAGATAAAGTACTACATCTGTCATTGTCAAGAGAGTAGAGTCAATGAGGGAAAAAGAAAAGTAAAATGAACTACCTTACTTATCAGTCTTTTACATATAAGTCATTGCAAACAGTATATTTCAATCTTTTGCTTAATAAGAAAATATATCTTATCTCCTTATTTCCTTACAGATTGGGGGGATGCAAATACAAGAAAAATGCTTTTGTCACAAGTATGAAGTTTTAAAGAACATCTATACAGACTAGTAGATATCAACTTTGTAGGTAATGAGAAACATGCCTTCATAAATAAAAAAAGATAAAGTACTACATCTGTCATTGTCAAGAGTAGAGTCAATGAGGGAAAAAGAAAAGTAAAATGAACTACCTTACTTATCAGTCTTTTACATATAAGTCATTGCAAACAGTATATTTCAATCTTTTGCTTAATAACAAAATATATCTTATCTCCTTATTTCCTTACAGGTTGGGGGATGCAAATACAAGAAAAATGCTTTTGTGAGAAGTATGAAGTTTTAAAGAACATCTATGCAGACTAGTAGATATTAACTTTGTAGGTAATGAGAAACATGCCTTCATAAATAAAAAAAGATAAAGTACTACATCTGTCATTGTCAAGAGAGTAGAGTCAATGAGGGAAAAAGAAAAGTAAAATGAACTACCTTACTTATCAGTCTTTTACATATAAGTCATTGCAAACAGTATATTTCAATCTTTTGCTTAATAAGAAAATATATCTTATCTCCTTATTTCCTTACAGATTGGGGGGATGCAAATACAAGAAAAATGCTTTTGTCACAAGTATGAAGTTTTAAAGAACATCTATACAGACTAGTAGATATCAACTTTGTAGGTAATGAGAAACAAAGAGAAAGTCAAGAAATATCAACACTACCATACTGAACTATCATTTTACTTACTCTTATTACCATTTCAGCTAAGAGGGGTTGCACAATCATTTTGAGGAGCACCTTCCCAACTTTTTCTTTAGCAGCAATCTTCATCTATTCAATGATGAAATAACATTATAATCAGGCACTGATAGTGTCTTTTTAATTCGATTCAATATTTGGCAAGTACAATTAGTAAACACAATCATTCTTACTTAAGAAATAATATTATACTTTACTTTTCTTTCCTTTATGACTACCATTATATTAAATATGAGTTTTCACCTACCAGTGTTGGATATCACTTCCTCTACTTCCTCTTCCACAGTATCTGCAAATACACTCTTGTCTGACATCTCGCCTGCAAAAAATGAACAAAAATATATCCCTTTCCTAAATGCACTATGGTACTATTTCTTCATGTTAGCAAAACAGCAATATGATAGTAATGATTCTCAATTATAAAATGTATACTTTCATACTTTAAAGAAAGGCAAATAGCAATTTTATTCTTTACCACAACAGGACAACTTCTCCAACTTCCTCCAAAACATGTCTTGCTTGTCATGTATCTGCTGTAATTTCAATGGCAAAACATTCAAAACTAATCAAAAATATTGTCAATAATATATAGTACTCTTGTCAATAAATTATTTTCAAAATTACTGACAGGACTCAATTCCCAATGATTGTAAGTTGCAGTTAGGGGACTTTGATTGAGGTAAAAGCCGTCCTCTTCCTAACTTTTACCTAAAGTATCCATTTTTTCCAAGTGCTCATGTTGGTAGCACAAAAACCTACTTCATTTTGATCATAAATAATATGACTTTAATAGGAAATAAATATGTGGAATCAAGAATTTGTCAATATACCTACCATTTACTGATTGTTCAGCTCATGAGGAAAATGCAATGCTGTACATGATCTCAAAGTACCTGTTAATTGGTCAATTTATGTCATTATACTGCATATACCAATGTCAGCGCCAGACAATCTACATCATCTACATTATATGCCAATCAGCACCATTTTCTTTAATACTTTTCCATCTTTCACATTAACAGCTCATTATCAAGAAATATTTGTGCAATGTCAAATACTCTAATTACAATATGTCCTACAGGTTCATGGAGGCTACATCTCCAATACCCCCATGACACATTCCATCCAACTCACATTCATGTTACAGAGCATGTGCAATAAATCTAAAACGGAGTTATAACTTCATTCATATATCTTTATTCAATACTACTAAGTCATTTTATAACAGATGACTTTATCTTCCTTAGACTACGTCCAAAACTCCAGCAATCTCTTTCTACCTGAGAGGAGTGTTCATGGGCGTATGCCATCCCCCAGCACCTACCACAACAATTTCTATTCTTATCACATTATCACATTTATGCCAAGAGTGTCAAACAGGTCTATAAAACATCTATATAACTCTGGACTCATTTGTGGTACTAATATCTGTTCTTGCAATTTGACATATCTTGCTTACTTTTTTTATCATTTACAGGCCATCTCTTATACAATTATGCAATGCTTACAAATGCTCAGTACTAACCAAACTTCTCATCCAATCAACTTGACAACATTTCCATTTCAATTTCCTGGTCATGCAAAGTACTTGCAGTATCCAAATAATATATGTCATGTTTTGTACTCTTATAAACAGATAATGTATGTAAGGTATCTATGCTCACAATTTACTTTGTCATTTCAAATTCAAATAGGTTTTGTGCAAGTACAAAAATTACCTAATGGCAATGAAAGAATATTCGAAATAATCTTCAACTTTAAAGTAATACACAAATATATAATATATAGACACAAGCAAGGTTTTGTTTCCAATGCAATGTACTCATAAAATAAAGTCATTTCAATTCATCTCACAACTGTGCTATACTATTTTCACATTCATCAAGCACTTACCTGCATCCATACTGCTTATTTCGGGCTCATCTGGGTGTGCTGGATCTGATACATAATACAATGCATAATGCAAATCATTACTTCTTACCAAACAATCTTAATTATTGTAATCTTATCATCAAATGTATATATAAAACTGCATTCATTCACCAGGCAAATTTTCATCTGGGTATGCATTGGGGCACAAACGGGTTCATCATGCATAGTGCCGCTCAGAAAAATCATGGCTACATATCCTTTGACTTTATTTAATTGTGTAGGTCTTTTCTTCCTTAATATTGATATACCGGTTACTTGTATCCACTTTGAACATCTATCAAAAAGAACAGAATCTTTATTTACATTTTTACTTCATCAAGAAAATGACACTTATATGTCTATAATACTTAATCTTGGCACTATAATATACACTTACCTTTGTGCTTCTTTAGGAAGCCGATGGTACATCAATTCACGATGAGAACTTTTCCAGGGTCTCACTAATTGCAGAGAAACAGAGAAAACAGGGAAAACAGAGAAAATACAAAAAAGGACGGGTTTTGCTCAAATGCACACTTCTATATATGTATGGTTGCATTATTTGAACTATTTTCTTTAAAGTGTGTGATTTCCATGTAATATGATCAAAGAGAACTTACGTTTTTATCATCTGCAATTTTACCGACCCCGGCTACGACTCGTCCAGCCCGCCGTCTATGATTACTGGTGGTATGGATCAAACTACACTTTTAAGTTTCTTATTGTTGTGTTATTAGTGTAATAGACTACATATAGTTGAATTACTTAAACTCTTTTCTTTAAAATGTGTGGATTTTTATGTAATTTCACCAAAGAGAAGTTATGTTTTAGTCTCTGCAGTATGACCGACCACAGCTACATATACCGTAACAAATTAGCATATGGTTGCATTGTTTGAACTATTTTCTTTAAAAGGTGTGATTTTCATGTAATTTGATCAAAGAGAAGTAACGTTTTTATCCTCTGCAAAATTACCGACCCCAGCTACGATTCGTGGTTACGATTCATGGTTACCGCTAGCCTGCCATCTATGTTCTGCGAATGCAGATCATCACTGAGCGTCAGAGTTGCCAGATTGGCGTTTTTAATGCCAAATTTTGTATCTTTGGAATGTTTTTACTGTGTTTGGCAGGAAATTTTGTTGGGTGGCATTTTTGGGAATTTGGCATTTTTGGGAATTTGGCATTTTTGGGGGGCGTGATTAGAGATCACTCTTTTACTTGTATCAAGAATTAAATGATGATGTATGTGAATGATATAAATTTAACTTGGTTATGTGGGAAATGTAAAGATTTTGTGCCTAGCCAGAGGATGTTTCAGCTCTTCTTTAGTGAAAATATGTAATAACGCAGTAGTGCATCAAACATTTCTAAATCTGATGATGCTTTTGATTATATTTAGACACAATAGAAAAGTCACAAATGTATTTTCTATTTATGTACATCTGAGTCTCTAGGAGGTTGTTTAATAAACTGGTTTAATTTATTGTAGAGGATACCAAAAAGTTTACTTAGGAACTTAAACGTAATGTATGGAGTAATACATTTTATTTTAGTTATTGGTATTTTTTCTTTCTCACATAATACGGAGTATAATATATTTTATTTTGGAAGTTCATATTTTTCTTTCCTTTTCACACAGTCTTGAAGTAGATTTATTTCAGAGGATGGTGGTTTATTACAGTACCGCTAGAATTAAATGATGATGTACATGAATGATATAAATTGATCTTGGTCATATCATGTGACATTGTTTTACATTGGCTAGTCAACAGTAGAAAAATATTTTATATTGTAATTGTAGTTATACACATTATCTTTAACTAGTTTATCTTGGTTATATCATGTGGTATTGTATTATATTGGCTAGTCAACCGTAAAAACTATTTTTCATATTGTAATTGTAGTTATATACATTATTTTTAACCACATGTAAAACCAAAATACAAAAAAATCTTAGAAAATGTAATGGTTGGCATTTTTGGGGCATGTTTTAAAAACATTTTTGCAGCATTTTGTCAGAATTTGGCATTTTTCCTGGTAGAAAACCTGGCAACCCTGCTAAGCGTGGTTGATGAAGTTGGCCAAAAACATAATAATTTTAGAATTTCTTGTGAGGTTCGAACATGTGGTAGAGTGAACATTTTTATTTTAAAAACTGTTGTTTATTTCTTTACAATACAAAGATTACATTAATATTGCATACAATTAAATACAAAATTTTCATTGAATTTTATTTAAGATACGCTATACAAAATTGATAAGCTATGAAATATGATATTGCGTACATTGTATTACGCAAAGTAGACCACTTGAAAAAAAAACTAACGAAGCAGAGCGCTTTCGTATATTACATATTCAATGCAAAGAGGACATAGTTGAATAGAAATACATATTTCATATATACATAAAAAAGGAATACAAAAACTCCATTAAATATTGACGTCAACTTCGCCGTGTTCCATCATGCCAACCAAGAAGACCACAGAATGGACTGGGATAACGCACCAATTATATTCAAATCCCATTGTAGCTTTCAAAGTGGTACCATCGCAAATGCCAAGATATTCCGCAAACTACGTTCCAAGAACTCGGTGAGATGTCCCTTGGGTACTGGTGCAACTCTTGCGTAACGAACGGGTGCTTCGAGGATAAACTGTTGCTTTTTTGTATAACCATAGTAGTTTGTTGCAGGAAGCGTAAAAAGGGAACAAATATTTTTGCGTAATACACCAAGTACATCAACACCTATAACCTTAGGCAAGTTTGAAGCTCATCTGGAACCTGATACGAATGCCGTTGCAGTCCTTGACAAGTGTGGTGGTGTGAAGAACCGAACGATTCATGTAACCGGGGATGGAATTGCCAGTTCAACTCTTTTTTCGGTAGCACTGTGCGGGAATTAGCACCTAGCCACGAATTTACGAGTGCGGACAACAATCTATAAAGGCAAGAACAACGACTCTACGTGGGATGTTCGTGGGTATCCAGACATTTGGGCACAGGACATTTAGGCACACGACATTTGGTCACAAAGTACTGGGTGCGACATTTGGGCACAGCA
Organism: Oratosquilla oratoria; assembly: GCF_046742065.1. NCBI lineage: Eukaryota > Metazoa > Arthropoda > Malacostraca > Stomatopoda > Squillidae > Oratosquilla > Oratosquilla oratoria. The sequence continues at coordinate 37,366,781 of NC_134815.1, read as the reverse complement.
TAATTCGTGTTGTATATTACGATCTCAAACCAAGAAAAAATAATAAAAGATGATTCTTTTGAACAGCAGGCATGAAAATGTTAAATTAGGCATGAATAATTTATATTAGTTGGGTTTTACTATGTCACGTGACGAATACAAAAAGATGATAAATTACTTTCAGACATACATATGAGAATCACACAGCATCAGACATGCATTGTTTCTGATTCTCTATGAATAAGGAAAAAAAATGAAAAATATATAATGATGAAATAAAAATAATCCAAATAACTAAAATGTTACAAAATGTTACAAATGTTACAAAAATGTTGTGTAAGTAAGCAAAGAATCAATGATTTTATACGAATATCAATTTATTTTTGGATAGTTTCACATAACCAAGACAAAGAACAATGAAGGACTATCAGTGTTACAATTATAAAGGGCACACAGAAGGGTTTCACCCGAACTTTATGTTTTTGCATAGGTGTGTTTAGGGACTTCATCTAGTAATTGGTTGAATGATCGAAAACAGAGAGTTGTTTTAAATGGAAAAACTTCTAGACGGAAAAATATTACAAGTGGAGTTCCTCAGGGTTCCGTTCTTGGGCCACTTTTATTCATAGTATATATAAATGATATAGACCATGGACTACTGTTTCCAAATTTGCTGATGATACAAAACTGTGCGGAATGGCAAATGATCACTTAAACCAATTAGATATTCAAGAAGATTTAGATGAATTACAGCAATGGTCTGAAAAATGGCTAATGAACACAAGTAAATGCAAGGTAATGCACATAGGTAAAAATAACAGTGAGAACGATTACAAGTTATTTGGAAATTCGTTAACAAAAGTGGATAGTGAAAAAGATCTCGGCGTAATTATCAGTAACGATCTCAAATCAACCAATGAGCGTATTTCAGCCTCTGAGAAAGCAAATAAGATTCTAGGACTGATTGCGCGATCTTTTGACTTCAAAAGTCCATCACTCATTAATAAGCTATATAAATCGTTAGTTCGTCCACATTTGGAATATACTGTTTCCGTATGGTCACCGAATCTCATTAAAGGCATTGACAGACTGGAAAAAGTACAACGGCGAGCCACAAAACTGATTTAAAAAAAATCTGTTTTCCCTAAAAAAGGGTAGACTCAGAGGTGACTTGATACAGGCCTTTAAAATTCTAAAGGGAATTGACAACATCAAAAGTGACAGAACTTTCACATTGAATGAGAATCAGACAAGAAACAATGGTCTCAAACTGTCCGGAAATAGATTCAATTTGGAAGTAGGTAGAAAAAACTTCGCCAACCGTGTAATTAATGAATGGAATAAACTTCCTGCACAGGTAGTGCAATGTAGTTCAGTTCGAAGCTTTAAGAATCATTTAGATAAACACCTAAGCAAGATGCTGTAATGATTATGATTTATTTTATATTATTTGTTTTTGTTTTGTCATCATTTGTTTGTTTGATTTTCATTTATCATTAGTTATATGTTAATTTATTATCATTTACTATTTACCTGTTTGTTTATTACTTAACTATACCTATGCATTTATTTATGTATTTTATTTGTTGTTTACATTATTATAGTTTTTATTTATTAATTTATTATTATTATTATTTTTCGCATCCGACCTAGATATGGGTGTAGGACAGTTGCTCACTGGATAGTTGCTCACCGGATAGTTGCTCACCGGATAATTGCTCACCGGACAATCGCTCACCGGAGAAGTGACAAATAGGACACTTGCTCACCAAAGATTTTTTTTTACTTTTCTTGAACTTGATAACAAACAATATACAGGATTTTTTAGTTATATTTAGGTTTATTACAGCAATAATACACAAAGAATATCCATAGACAGACTGATGCTTAGCCGAAAGAAGAGCATACACGCATGAAACAGCACTGGATCCCAGTGGTGCACGGATAACATGAATCCATGTCATAATCCCACAGTTACAAAATCCCACATGTCGAAAACCTACAATCAAAATCCCATAATTCATAATCCCATATATCATTGATCAAAATCCCATACTATCTTATCATACATAACTATAATATCAAAAAATGTTTTATATTATTGTCATATAGTTGGATATAGATGTGGAACCGATCAATGTTTTGTAGGTATGTTAATAACATCAAAGAATTGGAAACAATTAATTAAAATTGACTTCAGGTAGCTGGGCTTTTAGAAATTATTGTTAATTTGTTGGAATTCAACAAATTAGATAGATTAAAGGGTATGGCACAACAAGGCAACTAACTTGAGTTCATTGAATTCAGTTCACATTCACAAATAAGTTACCAATCACTAATCAGTTACTCTTTGATCATTTATCATTAATCGACTCTTCACACAATTCCATCTTATTCCATCTAGAGGGGATTTCATGTAATATGCGCCGGTTATGTTAACTACCTTCAGTATTCTATCTGAATGACTGATTTGAATATATTTTCAATTATATTGCCCTCTGATGTGAGTGCTTATGTACAATCTTGAGTACAATATGATGTTTAATCCTATGTATGATTCTGTACTAAATTTTGAATGCATATGTATGATTTTCTAGTATAGTTTACTTGTCGCTATGATTTCAATGTATGGATTTTGTTGTGATATGACATGAATGCTAATATGTACGATGCTTATGAATTATTTGAATTCTTTATGCAATCTGTACGATTAAGTGCTGTGATAATATGATTGAGGTTTATAAAGTTTGCATGTAATAATCAATAAAATATTAATAAATAAAACAAATAATTTTTAATTATTTTGGCAAGGAAAGGTCCAAACAATACCCACAGTATATCAACGACATGAGGATGGGGGGTGTTCACTTGGGACTGGGGATTCAGTAAAGAGTTGTTTAGTGGTGGTGATGATTGGGGATTCTGATGCACATTATCACAATATTGTTTCTTTGTGTAAAAAAATAACAAAAAACTTATTTAGATTTAGGCTGTGAACTGAAATCAATGTCCTTTTCACTTATGTTTTTTTATCAAACGCGACTAATGGTGATAACAATTAACACCACGTATTGATCAATAACTTGTACATGTAAACTGAAATCGATACAACACTCACTAATTTTCCTGTCAATTAATTAATCCTAATTCTTCAATTAACATTTTATATTGACTCAATATTATAATTAATATATAATAATAACTATAACAAAATAGATATAGACTTGCACCGGTGAACTGAAATTTAGACACATTTCCATATGGAATTTGTTCTACATGTCATAAAACATTGAATTAAAATACATGTGGGATTTTGACCATGAAGTGTGGGATTTTGAACAATGGGATATTGAATGTGGGATTTTGACTTATGGGATTTTGTTTTGTGGGATTTTGAATGTACATGGGATAACATACACCTGGCGGTAAATATATATTGATGGGAGAAATTTGTATTGAATTTTATAATTATTAAAAACTAAAATATGAAAGTTTGTATTATTGCTGTAATAAACCTAAATATAACAAAAAATCCTGTATATTGTTTGTTATTAAGTTCAAGAGAAGTAAAAAAAAATCTTTGGTGAGCAAGTGTCCTATTTGTCACTTCTCCGGTGAGCGATTGTCCGGTGAGCAATTATCCGGTGAGCAATTATCCAGTGAGCAACTGTCCGTACCCGCCTAGATATGGACCAAAAGGTCTCCTGTCGGCATGCTCCGCCTTTGTAATCCTTTGTAATCTTACCAGAAGGGCTTCACCCGAATTTCTGCTTGACTGTAGGTATTTCACTTTTTGGGTTAGTTCGTCCACATATAGAATATGCTGTTTCCGTATGGAGGTATTATGGGTGGTTTAGGAGGTAATTTGTCATGGATCCGTGGACAAGTGGCCCTTTACAGCCCACGCACTCACCTTCCACCCACTAGGGCACGATAACTCCCCCACTGGCGTGCTGTTACCCGCATTGTATATAAATTTATATATCCATGTACATAATTTATACAATAAACCTTTATTAATTGATTAACCATTGTCACATTTAGTCTTTGGACATTTAGTCTTCGGACATTTAGTCTTCGGACATTTAGTCTTCGGACATTTAGTCTTCGGACTAAAATTTAGTCTTCGGACTAAAATTTAGTCTTCGGACTAAAATTTAGTCTTCGGACTAAAATTTAGTCTTCGGACTAAAATTTAGTCTTCGGACTAAAATTTAGTCTTCGGACTAAAATTTAGTCTTCGGACTAAAATTTAGTCTTCGGACTAAAATTTAGTCTTCGGACTAAAATTTAGTCTTCGGACTAAAATTTAGTCTTCGGACTAAAATTTAGTCTTCGGACTAAAATTTAGTCTTCGGACTAAAATTTAGTCTTCGGACTAAAATTTAGTCTTCGGACTAAAATTTAGTCTTCGGACTAAAATTTAGTCTTCGGACTAAAATTTAGTCTTCGGACTAAAATTTAGTCTTCGGACTAAAATTTAGTCTTCGGACTAAAATTTAGTCTTCGGGCTAAAATTTAGTCTTCGGGCTAAAATTTAGTCTTCGGGCTAAAATTTAGTCTTCGGGCTAAAATTTAGTCTTCGGGCTAAAATTTAGTCTTCGGGCTAAAATTTAGTCTTCGGGCTAAAATTTAGTCTTCGGGCTAAAATTTAGTCTTCGGGCTAAAATTTAGTCTTCGGGCTAAAATTTAGTCTTCGGACTAAAATTTAGTCTTCGGACTAAAATTTAGTCTTTGGACATTTAGTCTTCGGACATTTAGTCTTCGGACAATTGGTCTTCCTTTGCAAAATAACTGGTCTTCAGGCATTTAGTCTTCTGGACAATTAGTCCTCATCTTCAAGTTATAATAGGATAATCAGCTTAAAATATCTATATTAAGAAAAAAAGATAGATTGAAATTCATGTCTATACAATTCTTTATTATTTATAGACACATATGATATGCATTATTTTCAATACAATGTAATACAATCATTCAAGAACGATTGAAATTTATGTATAGATAATTCTTTACTATGTAATTCTTTACATATGATATACATTTTTCAATACAATGTAATATAATCATTCACTTTAATAAGTTTACAATTATGTAAGACGAGTAGAATTACGGGTATTTGTCAACGTTCTAGCACAGATATCATCATGAGAAACACAGTTTATTGAAACTTTTAGTTCATGATCGCAGACTTCTTCAAACACGACGAAGGAAATCATTGGCATCTGATATGCCATCGCGATGCTGCTCGCAAAGTATTTAGTTTATTCTGAAGCTGGACATGTTTACGCTTAACTCGTTTCTTTGTTTACTTAAAATTTAGAACACCAAAATGCCATTATTATTTTTTGAGCACCAACATAACTACTTTGGCCATTCTTTATTTATACTTTATTTACCTTTATTTATTTATTTATGGATGGATGGATGAATGAACATAAAAAAATCCTTTTGGTGCCAAATAAGTCGCTTAACGCACGAAACCTGTTTATTATCTAACTATACCTTTGCATTTATTTATGTATTCTATTTGTTATCTACATTATTATAGTTTTTATTTATTTATTTTGTACTATTATGATTTTTTCTCGCATCCGTCCTAGATATGGGCCAAAAGGTCTCCTGTCGGCATGCTCCGCCTTTGTAATCTCGCAACAATTATAGAACACGAGGCCCGAGTGCGCCTAAACGCGTGAGACCGGGACATAATCCTGCCAGGGCGAGATTTCTCAAGAAGGGGGAAGTCTCGGGTAGCAGTACTTTCGGTAATTGCGGTGTGGTTAGCACGTCAATCAGAGATAGGGACTAGGGTAAATGACAGGGCGTAATTGATGTGATGAGCAATCGAGTGTGAATGTTCTCCATTCAGAATCTATCATATCTCTGCGGATAAAAACGTAACTTCTCTTTGATCATATTATATGGAAATTACACCTTTTAAAGAAAATAATTCAACTATATGCAGTCTATTACACTAAAAACACAATAGTGTTTCTAAATAGAGTGAAGTTTGATCCATACCACCCAGGCACGGATCCAGGATTGTTATTGGGGGGCGATAAGCGATAACCGATACTTGAAACACGCCGAGAAACACCCCCAAGAATATAACAAATCTTAAATTCAAACTTGCCCAAGGTCATAGGTGTTGATGTACTTGGTGTATTGTGCAACAATATTTGTTCCCTTTTTGTGCTTCCTGCAACAAACTACTATGGTTATACAAAAAAGCAACAGTTTATCCTCGAAGCACCCGTTCGTTACGCAAGAGTTGCACCAGTACCCAAGGGACATCTCACCGAGTTCTTGGAACGTAGTTTGCGGAATATCTTGGCATTTGCGATGGTACCACTTTGAAAGCTACAATGGGATTTGAATATAACTGGTGCGTTATCCCAGTCCATTCTGTGGTCTTCTTGGTTGGCATGATGGAACACGGCGAAGTTGACGTCAATATTTAATGGAGTTTTTGTATTCCTTTTTCATGTATATACAAAATATGTATTTCTATTCAACTATGTACTTTTTGTATTGAATATGTGATATACGAAAGCGCTCTGCTTCGTTAGTTTCTTTTTTCAAGTGGTCTACTTTGCATAATACCATGTATGCAATGTCATATTTCATAGAATATAAATTTTGTATAGCGCATTTCAAATAAAATTTAATGATTTTTTTTATTTAATTGCATGGAATATTAAGCAACCTTTGTATTATAAAGAAATAAACAACAATAGTTAACAAAAAAAAATCACTCTACATTTATTCAAGTTAGTATGCAAATATGCCCCACATGTTCGAACCTCACAAGAAATTCTAAAAGTATTATGTTTTTGGCCAACTCCATCAACCACGCTTAGCAGGGTTGCCAGGTTTTCTACCAGGAAAAATACCAACTTCTGACAAAATGCTGCCAAAAACTGCCAAATTGTTTTTAAAACATGCCCCAAAATGCCAACCATTACATTGTCTAAGATTTTTTCTTTTTTGCATTTTGGTTTTACATGTGTAGTTAAAAATAATGTGTATAACTACAATTACATGAAAACTATTTTTTACGGTTGACTAGCCAATATAAAACAATACCACATGATATAACCAAGATCAAGTAGTTAAAAATAATGTGTATAACTACAATTACAATATAAAAATAATTTTTACTGTTGACTAGCCAATATAAAACAATGTCACATGATATGACCAAGATCAATTTATATCACTCATGTACACCATCATTTAATTCTAGTGGTACTGTAATAAACCACCATCCTCTGAAATAAATCTACTTTCAACATGAATAAAAATACATGTGACTTTTCTATTGTGTCTAAATATAATCAAAAGCATCATCAGATTTAGAAATGTTTGATGAGCTACTCCGTTCTTACATATTTTCACTAAAGAAGAGCTGAAACATCCTTTGGCTAGGCACAAAATCTTTGCAACATTTCCCGCATGATATAACCAAGATAAATTTATATAATTCATATACATCATCATTTAATTCTTGATATAAGTAAAAGTGATCTCTAATCACGACCGGGTATTTAAAAACGCCCCCCAAAAATGCCACCCAACAAATTTTCCTGCCAAACACGGTAAAAACATTCCAAAGATACGAAATTTGGCATTGAAAACGCCAATCTGGCAACTCTGACGCTCAGTGATGATCTGCATTCGCAGAACATAGATGGCAGGCTAGCGGTAACCACGAATCGTAGCTGGGGTCGGTAATTTTGCAGAGGATTAAAAACGTTACTTCTCTTTGGTCAAATTACATGAAAATCACACCTTTTAAAGAAAATAGTTCAAATAATGCAACCATATGCTAATTTGTTACGGTATATGTAGCTGTGGTCGGTCATACTGCAGAGACTAAAACATAACTTCTCTTTGGTGAAATTACATGAAAATCACACATTTTAAAGAAAAAAAGTTTAAATAATTCAACTATATGCAACCATACATATATAGAAGTGTGCATTTGAGCAAAACCCGTCCTTTTTTTGCATTTTCTCTGTTTTCTCTGTTTCTCTGTTTTCTCTGAAATTAGTGACACCGGTTTTCCACCCTTTCAACTAACCATGTCTTCCAAGTGACGGATGGCTCAAATGTAAACATGCACACGATTCAAAAACCCCGCTAATTCTTTCCCAATCAAGCACAGCGATCTCTAGCGTTCATTCAAGTAACTAAACTCATGAGTAATCACTTAGGCTATTTATACACTTTTTCGTCCCTTCCAGTCTTTCGTACATAGTCTTTGCTTGTACGGATGTATATCGGCTAGGAGTCTTCTTCCAAGCAGTCAGTAGTAGGCGGGCCATTTCAAAATCGTGACATTCACGGTTCCCTATAACACATCATATAGTATATACGTTTCATCTCCTCAACTAAATACCCTACAAATTTCTTTCCTGTATCCTCACCTGCATGTTCTGTCAACTTTGAGTCTTTATCAACCCAGCATTTTGTGTAACAAGCAAATCAATTAGGCTCGTCTTATTGCGTATACAAGGTATAAGATCCTTCACGATTTGGCTGTCTTCTTTTTATTCTTTCAAGAGTACTTTCAGAATCGCTATATATTACAAAAGGATCTTCTATCTTTATATAGAATGATCTAAAAACAATAGGTCCCTCTACAACCTCCATTCCTACAGCTTTATGGACTGGACATTCACCTTAATGTTAACAAGTACCTCCTTCTTTCAGAAGGCATGCAGACAGTATCAACAAGGCAAAACTCGTCCATTAGGACTTTTATTGATAAATTGCCTCAAATCTTCCATCAATACATAGTCATTATTTTCTTCCTCGGACATATACACAAGGTTTACATCTTGATCTTTTTTCACTTTTGTAATTCTTAAAGGATACAATCTTTTATTTTTATCATTATCAAAGGCAAAAACACTGACGCTGATTGGATTCTTCTTTTCAAATATGGTCATCTTATCTAATTTGACTGGGAATTGTATTCCACTCCAATCGTCATTTTCAGCAGCAGCCTTAACTGTCTTACTAATTCTCTCTTTGTCCTTTTCGTCCAAGCAATCTGACCGGGCAATGCACCATTTCAAACATTCTTCATCCTCATTTTTAATATTCCCTAGTTTATATTTCGCCTTTTGATATTTATTAGGAACTTTCATATAAGTAGACCCTTTCAATCCTTCGTATTTTCCTATTTTTATTTCAAATTTAAAATCTTCTCAATTATCCAACCTGAGCCCTCTCTTGTAAATTGATCAATCTTATTTTCTAATTTACCAATCATATCTACCACTACACTTTTTATTTCTGAAAGATCAGTCATCGGCTTCATCTCGCCACTCTTGATCCAGGGCTCTTCAATTGATCTGCTCTCATCTCCTAACTTCTTGTATAACCCAACTTTGAGACAAAGAGAAAATTTCAAACCTTTCCAATTGTGCTCTTCGACTCTCTTCTCTATAACATCCACCATACTCATCATCAAAAGTTTTCCATCAATTGTACTAATGTCGGAATAACAATAAACTCGTAATTGACCTCCACAACCTTCCCGACTATCATCGTATTTACATGTCATTTTTGATATCAGGTTCTGAAAAAAAAAAAATTCTTTCACTGTGCCTTTTGAGCTTTGAGACTTCAATATTACATATCCCACATTTTGGTTTGGATATCTTGGGAATATCTTGGGGGTTAACCTTGTAGTACTGTTTCTTACATTTTTCATGTCTTAAACGGTTCAAAATGGTCTTCTTACAAATTTGGCAATGAAATTTTCCCTCCTTATTTAACCTATTGTAATTAGGATTCAACCGTTTCTTGTCATACACTGATTTTTCATGTCTTAAACGGTTCAAAATAATTTCATCACAAATTTCGCAATGAAATTTTCTCTCTTCATTGTAATTAGGATCTAACCGTTTCTTGTCATAGACTGATTACTCATGTCTGAAAGGGTTAAAAATGGTCTTATTACAAATTTGACAATGAAATTTTAGACATACTCGTTTTGATGATTTCATCATGGTATTTCGGTTGACATTTGTATCCATTTTTATATATATCATTTTCTTCAAATCATTTTCTGTTTCTAAATATCAACTTTTTTCGGTGACCTGTCTAAGATATAGTTACCCATTCACTAATGAAAGAAAATGAGGGACATAATACGTCATGTTCAACCCGGATGTAAGGAAATAATAGTGGCAAAGTGCTATACAACTTAGGTTCGATTCCCATGCTGGGTACAAATGTTTTGGATTAATCTATGAGTGGAGGTGCAAAAATAGGAGGAGGAGAAGGAGATCAATAAATTGAAGAAGATTCCAAAAATTGATCTCGAGTCAAATTACACAGAACATTTTGTTCATTTTCTACCATGGTATTAAGTTCCACATTTAATATACGTTGGGCACCCATGGCCAAGCGGACTTAGACGAGACCTGCCCAGAGGTTCCAGTTCGAGTCTGCATTGAGGTGCTCCCTCGAGGGTTCATCCAAGTTTGTAATTGATTTCCAATTGCCGAGTGCGCATTAAGCAATTGTATACAATCAGGTTCAGGCGTGGATGACTAATAATACCAACCACATGCTATCCTTCTCCCCCAATTCAGTACTAGTCCGACAGGCCACGCATAAGACTATGGATTACTGTCGGGTGGCTGGGTATATAGAATTGAGGTGCACTCTGATCCTTCTAAAAGGAAGCAGCTTGAAGATGTGCAGTTGGAGAGAGTAGTATGGAGGCAAGGGGCGGTTTTACGAAAGTTACATTTGGTGGTTGAATTTACGAACAATATATAATCAATTTAGATTTGGTGGTTGATTCTGATTTCTACGTTCCTGTGCACTGTAACCGACCCTCTCCTTGTGGGAGAAGTTTGGACCAAATCGCTGACCTTGGGATTTCCACTAAAAATCCATGGGGTCCCCCCTTTGAGATTTGGTCCATTTTGGGCCAATTTGGTCAACTCCACCCATTTCCCCGCTAGCACGCCCACAGGTCCAGGGCGGCCTGGGATGCCCTCCAGTCCAATTGCACATCAGTCAGGCCAAGGGTATCCCTGCCACAGGCCTAAACGGCATTACTGGGCCAAAAGGCCCAGCTTTGGAGGGGTCTCACCCCCACCCCCTTGGTCTCAGCGGTCTGATTTCAACGTTGCTGTGCACTGTAGCCGACCCTCTCCTTGTGGGAGAAGTTTGGACCAAATCGCTGACCTTGGGATTTCCACTAAAAATCCATGGGGTCCCCCCTTTGAGATTTGGTCCATTTTGGGCCAATTTGGTCAACTCCACCCATTTCCCCGCTAGCACGCCCACAGGTCCAGGGCGGCCTGGGATGCCCTCCAGTCCAATTGCACATCAGTCAGGCCAAGGGTATCCCTGCCACAGGCCTAAACGGCATTACTGGGCCAAAAGGCCCAGCTTTGGAGGGGTCTCACCCCCACCCCCTTGGTCTCAGCGGTCTGATTTCAACGTTCCTGTGCACTGTAGCCGACCCTCTCCTTGTGGGAGAAGTTTGGACCAAATCGCTGACCTTGGGATTTCCACTAAAAATCCATGGGGCTCCCCCCTTTGAGATTTGGTCCATTTTGGGCCAATTTGGTCAACTCCACCCATTTCCCCGCTAGCACGCCCACAGGTCCAGGGCGGCCTGGGATGCCCTCCAGTCCAATTGCACATCAGTCAGGCCAAGGGTATCCCTGCCACAGGCCTAAACGGCATTACTGGGCCAAAAGGCCCAGCTTTGGATGGGTCTCACCCCTACCCCCTTGGTCTCAGCGGTCTGATTTCAACGTTCCTGTTCACTGTAGCCGACCCTCTCCTTGTGGGAGAAGTTTGGACCAAATCGCTGACCTTGGGATTTCCACTAAAAATCCATGGGGCCCCCCCCTTTGAGATTTGGTCCATTTTGGGCCAATTTGGTCAACTCCACCCATTTCCCCGCTAGCACGCCCACAGGTCCAGGGTGGCCTGGGATGCCCTCCAGTCCAATTGCACATCAGTCAGGCCAAGGGTATCCCTGCCACAGGCCTAAACGGCATTACTGGGCCAAAAGGCCCAGCTTTGGAGGGGTCTCACCCCCACCCCCTTGGTCTCAGCGGTCTGATTTCAACGTTCCTGTGCACTGTAGCCGACCCTCTCCTTGTGGGAGAAGTTTGGACCAAATCGCTGACCTTGGGATTTCCACTAAAAATCCATGGGGTCCCCCCTTTGAGATTTGGTCCATTTTGGGCCAATTTGGTCAACTCCACCCATTTCCCCGCTAGCACGCCCACAGGTCCAGGGCGGCCTGGGATGCCCTCCAGTCCAATTGCACATCAGTCAGGCCAAGGGTATCCCTGCCACAGGCCTAAACGGCATTACTGGGCCAAAAGGCCCAGCTTTGGAGGGGTCTCACCCCCACGCCCTTGGTCTCAGTGGTCCGATTTCAACGTTCCTGTGCACTGTAGCCGACTCTCTCCTTGTGGGAGAAGTTTGGAGCAAATCGCCGACCTTGGGATTTCCACTGTCTTGGGATTGTCCATTTTGGGCCAATTTGGTCAACTCCACCCAGTTCCCCGCTAGCACGCCCACAGGTGGAGGGCGGCCTGGGATGCCCTCCAGTCCAATTGCACATCAGTCAGGCCAAGGGTATCCCTGCCGCAGGCCTAAAGGGCATTACTGGGCCAAAAGGCCCAACTGTGGAGGGGTGTCACCCCCACCCCCTTGGTCTCAGCGGTCTGATTTCAACGTTGCTGTGCACTGTAGCCGACTCTCTCCTTGTGGGAGAAGTTTGGAGCAAATCGCTGCCCTTGGGATTTCCACTGAAATCTCAAAGGGGGTACCCTTTGAGATTTGGTCCATTTTGGGCCAATTTGGTCAACTCCACCCATTTCCCCGCTAGCACACCCACAGGTCCAGGGCGGCCTGGGATGCCCTCCAGTCCAATTGCACATCAGTCAGGCCAAGGGTATCCCTGCCGCAGGCCTAAAGGGCATTACTGGGCCTAAAGGCCCAACTGTTTCCCGATAGGAAAGAGGATAGTTCACACACACTGTCGCTGAATCAGAATATGGCTAACTAATGGTCTGAATCTTAGAATACACGGCTTACTGTGCAGGTATAGTTAACTTTCGAAGCTGTGGGGGGATAGTATAAATCTCCTAGGCACAGTTACTGAGGAAAGGTCACTATAACGGGGTCGTAACTTTTGTTCTACGTTAGGGCTACAGCAAGTGGGTAATTTAGGAAGATCGCTAGTTAACTCGGGAGGGAGGTGGTAGTCGAGTACCGGTAAGTTACTTGGACGAGTTACTGCGAACTTAAGAAATAGGGGGGTTCTCCTTTGGAACCGGTAGAATGTGTCGGACTGTAAGAGGCCGGTAGTGTACGAATGGAAATGAGCTAGGGCAGTAGAATAACTCAGACTCGACGCCTCCGAAGAGGGCAATGTTATGTCTAGGTGAGGGCGACGTTTTGTCTATGTAAACACACCGACGGTGGTGACTGTTTTTATAATCGCTTATGTAATCACAACATTGTAAGCGCGGGTTACCTTCGTTTGACTAATGCTGAGGTAAACAATTTTTGCTAGTGGCATTGAAATGGCTTTCCGGATTGGTGCAAGGTGCAGAAGGAGGAAAAAACTATTGGTGCATGAATTCAAAGTCACGCCCATAAGGAGTGACATTTATTTGAGAAGTCACCGGGGATTGGTTTAGAAAAATTAGTGACGTCAGACGAAGGTAGCTTAGCGTAAGATACGGGATCTCGTCAGACGTTCTACAGAGAAGAGATAGAGAAGATATAGGGAGAAGATATAGAGAGGGTGTAAGGAGAGAGGATCAGGAGACGATGTAGAGACGAGAGAAAAGAGATCCCGAGTGTAAGCTAAGGTGAAATTACAGTGAAAGAAGAAAGAAAATTCACCATCCTTTTATTAACCCAAAGGACGAGAGGAATAGGCATGGGACCTAGAAAATAGTGAGACTACAGGAAAAAGAAGGCATTGGGCCTACTACTTAAGAGGAACTTGAATATTAGTGAACCTCACGTAACGAGAGGCAAGGGGCCTCGAGACGAGTGATATTACAAGTCAAATTTAAGTGACAGTGGTGACTAGGGGTGGTGAAAGTGGTGCTCAGCGGTGGAACGAACTGGGTGTTAAACACCTCCGAAGAGAAGTGGCGCCAGAAGTCTACGGGAACAATACAACCAAAATCAAGAGTGTATTACGACTACGAGAGAAATCTACAACTTCAAGTAACTGCTACGTTGGGAACAAGCATTCTTCAAGATTCTTCAAGGAGATCATCATCTACAAGGCGGTCTTCAAGGCAGAGTGTGTGATGGAGGAGGAACAACGTCGTTGAGGAATGACAAGACCGTAGAAGGACGTCAAACCAGACATTGACATCACGAAGCGACATCGCAAGCAGCCAGGCTAAAGCAAGGTATTAGTAAAGTATGAGTACCCCTCAGAATTCTAACGTGTTGAGACACGAAATTCACACATCAAATACAAATATTCCAAAATTCACAGGAGAGTCTAACACATATGGTGTAAACAAGTTCTTGAACCTTATTGACACACTTATAGTTAGTAAAAACATTACAAATGAGAATCGTAAGATTGAGATTCTCAAGGAGAATATAGATCCAGAGCATGGAAGGGCGAGGTTTGTCATTAACTTTCAGCAAATGGAATTAATTAATCAATATGATAATTACAAGAAAGCCTTTCTTAAACATTTCATGTCCAAATGTGATCAGGATCCTATTAGATCATTGGTAAAAATGATTAAGGAAGTTAGGACAAGTGAAACTGACACAGAGTACTTAGCTAGATTAGATAGATGGTCAAAAGACATGAATTCTATCTTGAAAGATTCAGACTGGATAGAAAGATCTAGTGAGAAGATGGAAATCTCACAGGTAATCAAATTGATTACATTTAGCTTATTGGCAAAGAATTCTGATGACTTAACAGCAGAAAGGCTGTACAAAGATTTAAAATCAAATATCTGTTTAGGAGAAGTAGATTATCTTCTTCAAGGATACAGTGAGACCAGAACAATAAACCCATATGTAATGCCTATAAATCAACAAAGCCAATATAGGAACTCTAGAGAGTTTAAGAAAACAGAAGTAGGACATAGGCGGCATGCTAGAAGTCCATCTAGGGATAGGGATACCAGAATCCTATGTTTTAATTGTAATGCTTGGGGACACAAGGCACAAGAATGTTTTTATGGGATTATTTGCAGAAATTGCAAATACGAAGGTCACAATGAGTATCAATGTAGGAACCCTCCATTCTGTATTTACCATAATAAAATCGGACACAGAACTCATGAGTGCCGAAATTTTCGGGTACCCCCAGGGCTAAGAGGAAAACCCCCAGACACAGAATAAACCATTTCAGACCTCCCCATATATATACCGATAGGCGGTATTGTGTTAAATATGGGAATGCAAGGGAGATGAAAGAAACTGACAAACTGATAATTACTGTTGGTAAAACTTCTGTAGGACCTCTCATTGCGGGTAAAGTGTTCAATAAGCCTATTCAAATTTTTATTGATACAGGGTCTGTAGTTAATGTAATTACTAGTAAAGTTTTAAACCAGTTGAACCCAGGAGTGAAAATGTTGGAACCAATCCGTTACACATTGCAAGGTGTAACTGGAAATCAGTTAAAAACATTAGGCAAGATTGAGCTAGAAGTTGCCTTATATACAAATGAACAATTGTACATCCCAGTGATAGTGGTAGAAGAGTCTGTTTTTCCAGGAGATTTATTGATAGGATTTGCAACTATGAGAAAAGAAAACATGGTAATTTGTCCTGCTGACTTAGGAATTTTAGTGAAGTCACAGTTAATCCCATTCTTAAATCAACCAGACTTAAGACCAGTGACAGGAATCAATGAATCCTTAGATAACATTTCTATCCTAGATAGCGAGGCCGAGCGGTCCAACCCTACAGAAAGTAAAACAATTTGTGAACCCAACTCAGAAGTTCAAGAAATCCCAGAGATTACTAAATTATTAACCACAGATGCCTTGAGAATTGCAGATTGCGGATTAACAAGGTCGACATTGTTACATCCCATGTCAATTAATAAGGTTGAAGTGTGTTTGAAAGGAATCAATGTAGACTCTGAAGTAATTACAGTCCCAGAATCAGTTAAATTTAAAGGATTGAAGTGGGACTCAGGGATTTATAAGACAAATAAGAACAGAGTAGAAGTATTAGTAATTAATACTATGAATAAAGAGATAGTTTTAAAGAAAGGTACACAAATAGGATGTATTCAGGTGTGTACTAAACCTATTAAGATTTTAAATGAGAATAGTGAGGAGATAGAATTACCAACTTCATCAATTTGTTCAGTACAAGAAGGCATAGACTTAAGAAATAGATATAAAGAATTATTACAATCAACTAATTGCCCTGAGTTGGATGAAGCTTTATTTGCTTTGCTTATGAAACATAAAAAAGCAATTGCTTTGCCGGGGGACGCCTTAGGCAAAACAACTGTTTTAAAACATCACATTAAGTTAAAACCAGGAACACAACCTATCTACATACCAGCCTACAGAGTTCCTCACTCTAGATTAGCTGTAGTAGATAAACTCATCACTGAAATGTTATCACAGGATATTATTGAACATAGTAAGAGTGAGTGGAATTTTCCGTTGATCTTAGTACCAAAGTCTGATGGGACTATGCGACCAGTTATTGATTACAGGGAACTGAATAAGCACACCATTCGTGACAGGTTACCATTACCCATTATCGGTGACATTTTGAGAAGTTTGGGAACTGAGAATAGATATTTTAGTACTATAGATATCAAATCAGCTTTTTGGCAAATAGAATTGCATGAAGATTCAAGAGAGTTCACAGCATTTTCTACTACAACAGGACATTATGAGTTCAAGAGAATGCCATTTGGGTTATGTAATAGTCCATTAACTTACATGAGATTAATGAATACTATTCTAGATGGATTGTTAGGAAACACTGCCAGTGTATTTCTAGATGACATTTTAATAGTTTCTCAGACTGCAGTGGAGCACTTTAAGAAATTAGATTTGATATTCTCAAGACTAGGAGAAGCTGGGTTAAAAGTAAAACTTGAAAAATGTAAGTTCTTGCAAGACAGTGTCATTTACTTAGGACATAAGATAGACAGACACGGACTGAGTACAGTAAATTCAAAGGTGGACGCTGTCAAGAATTTTCCAGTTCCGATCAATGTAGACAAGGTTAGGAGCTTTTTGGGATTAACAGGATATTATAGAAAATTCATTCAAAGTTATGCTGACATTGCTAATCCACTAAGTTCTTTGTTGAGAAAGGACTCAAAGTTCATATGGGGACCTGCGCAACAGCAAGCTTTTGACAAGTTGAAAGATAAACTCACAAGTTCACCTATTTTAATTTTCCCCGACTATGAAAAAGAATTTATTCTTTGTACTGATGCGTCTGACATAGGGTTAGGAGGCATACTAATGCAAGAGAGAAATGGAACTTTAAAACCCATAGCTTACACATCCAGACTTTGTAATAGTGCAGAGAGGAACTATTCTATAACTGAAAGAGAAACTTTAGCAGTAATTTATTCTTTAGAAAGTTTTAGGGATATGATACTAGGGTATCCCATCAGAGTTTGGACTGATCACACAGCTATTCAGAACTTATTTAAGCATAAGAATCTTAGAGGCAGACTTGCTAGATGGTTTGCGATACTTCAGTGCTATGATGTTCAATTTAATTATATTCCGGGTAGAAGGAATGTAGCAGATCCACTTTCTAGAAACATTAGTCAACCAATGACTGGGACAGGGTTGATTAATTTTGTTTGTAGTATAGAAGAATTAGTAACTTTAGATGAAGAAATGCTAATAAGAGAACAGGGAGATGATGAGACATGTGATTCAATAATCAAGCATTTGATGAACCCAAGAGGAGATCCTCCAAAGCTACCAAAGGGGTATAAGATAGAGGAATTTCATTTGATTAATGGAATTTTGTATAGGAAAACATTTGTAAATGGGAAAGATATTTCTAGAGGTCAAGTAAATCAGTTGGTTATACCACAAACTCTGGTAAATGAGATATTGAAGTTACTTCATGATAGTGATTGTAGTTCACATCCTGGAAAGGATAAAACTTATAGACAGGCACAACTTAAGTACTTTTGGTTAGGTATGAAGAAAACTATATATGATTATATAGAAAAATGTGTAAAATGTGTAAAGGTGAAGGGAAATACACCAAAACCTGCTCCTATACTCACCTATCCCATTCCACAGAAACCTTGGGAAAGAGTTCACATGGATACTTTGGAATTACCACTAACCGAGAACGGCTTTAAATACCTATTTGTTGCTATTGATTATTTTTCAAGATTTTGTATATTACAACCCATAATCAATAAGAAAGCTGAAACTATTGCTTCCGTAATCTATGATCAGATAATCTGTAATTTTACTACACCTAACATCCTAGTTTCAGATAATGGGACTGAATTTAATAACAAAATCTTGGAAAATCTATGTAATGTGTTCCACATCAAGAAAGTCAATATACTCGTTAACCATCCCCAAAGTAATGGAGTAGTAGAAAGGTTAAACAAAAAGATAATTATATGTCTTAGAACCCTAATAAGTCCTTATAGTGTAACTTGGGATACTTGGATTCCTTGTGTTAAGTGTACCCTGAACAATCAAATTAATGTAGCAACTGGGGATACACCTCATTTTATAATTTTTGGGGAGGACAAAACTCTGCCATATGAAATGTTGACAGCAGAGCAAAAACCCATATATAATATGGATGATTATATATCCAATAGGATAAATACTCTTCAAAGTATTCACCAAAGAGTTAGGAAACATATGCAGGTGTATTCACAAGAGATGAGGGAACAACAACACAAAATAGCTCGTAAACTAAAATTGAAAATTGGGGAATTAGTAATGGTCAAAGCAACCTCACCCAATAATAAACTTTCACTAAGGTACACTGGTCCATATAGGGTAATTGATTCTGCAGGTGGAAACAAGTTTAAACTTAAACATTTAGAATCAAGAGAAGAATTGGTAGGACATTTAGATGACATAAGGAAAATTAGCTTGCAGATCTATGAAGATGATTATAGTAATACTTTGTGCATAAATATTGATAACCCTGGAGAATATGGAGAATATTATAATGATATTTTTCAAGAGTTGAATATTAATCTTGATGTATTTTACAGATAGTATTGACCATTTATATGTATTTGGGATGGGAGACCTAAACAACTGGAACTTGGTGTCAAGCAGATACATGGACACCTAAAACCTAGGATCTGCTGTGGTCAGACTTGGAACCTTAAGGACTTAAGGACCTCTCATCTGAGTACACACATGAGTATTGTGACCATTTTAAAATAATGAGACTGTCTTTGAAAATGAAGTGTGTTGGAAATGATATTGAACAAGAAGAGACACTCAAACTCTAGAATAGTGTTTTGCAAATTAATTGCTATTGAAAAGATGATAAACCATTCAGAATTTAAAGTTATTGCTCATAGTGAATTTTATAATCAATTATATCTTTTCTGTAGACAATCTAAGAGAAAGCATGATCTCTTTTGTGTTCCGAGAGGCTTCGCATGAACTCTCTGGTTAGGAATATGTCTGTTATGAACAATTGTCATTACCAACGAATTTTGGTAGACCAGATCCCTCATTGTAACATACAAGGATCTCATTACCTGTTTTTCCCTAACAAGACAAAGGTATCAATAAATTGTCCCGGGTTGAGTCCTAAATTGGATTTGGTTGAAGGTCTTGTCTCTATTCAAGATAACTGCGAATTGCATGCAGACACTATTTCCACCATTTCTAATACCCTTAATACAATGCATTTAACCGAGGACACCTACATTTCAACCTTCAACTTCACATTGCCTGAAAACTCCCCTCCCTTGAAAATTAAGAGAAGACCATTGTCAAGATCTCCCTCAAATGATTTACATATGTTACCAATCCTAATCATACCCTTACTTTCAGTGTTAGTGGCAGCACTGATTGCCTTT
Source organism: Oratosquilla oratoria (assembly GCF_046742065.1). Lineage (NCBI taxonomy): Eukaryota > Metazoa > Arthropoda > Malacostraca > Stomatopoda > Squillidae > Oratosquilla > Oratosquilla oratoria. The sequence continues at coordinate 37,346,728 of NC_134815.1, read as the reverse complement.
GTTGTATTCCGGAGATTGGCTCTGTCAAAGCAAATCAACCATGTAACCGCTTAATTCAATACCTTATATATATATTGAGATGCATGTTATTCACATTTATAGGTATTATGTTTATGTATTATTCCCAATTTATAGCATGAATGATGTATTTTGGAAGATAGATTAACAATAACGCAAGGGTAGATTAGCTTATTCTAGAAATATATTAGCAAGCCCTGTAAGAGGGAAATAAGAAATTGGTCGGGACGACCAAGGGTAGCTGCCGAGCCCTGTAAGAGGCCGGTAGTGTACGAATGGAAATGAGCTAGGGCAGTAGAATAACTCAGACTCGACGCCTCCGAAGAGGGCAATGTTATGTCTAGGTGAGGGCGACGTTTTGTCTATGTAAACACACCGACGGTGGTGACTGTTTTTATAATCGCTTATGTAATCACAACATTGTAAGCGCGGGTTACCTTCGTTTGACTAATGCTGAGGTAAACAATTTTTGCTAGTGGCATTGAAATGGCTTTCCGGATTGGTGCAAGGTGCAGAAGGAGGAAAAAACTATTGGTGCATGAATTCAAAGTCACGCCCATAAGGAGTGACATTTATTTGAGAAGTCACCGGGGATTGGTTTAGAAAAATTAGTGACGTCAGACGAAGGTAGCTTAGCGTAAGATACGGGATCTCGTCAGACGTTCTACAGAGAAGAGATAGAGAAGATATAGGGAGAAGATATAGAGAGGGTGTAAGGAGAGAGGATCAGGAGACGATGTAGAGACGAGAGAAAAGAGATCCCGAGTGTAAGCTAAGGTGAAATTACAGTGAAAGAAGAAAGAAAATTCACCATCCTTTTATTAACCCAAAGGACGAGAGGAATAGGCATGGGGCCTAGAAAATAGTGAGACTACAGGAAAAAGAAGGCATTGGGCCTACTACTTAAGAGGAACTTGAATATTAGTGAACCTCACGTAACGAGAGGCAAGGGGCCTCGAGACGAGTGATATTACAAGTCAAATTTAAGTGACAGTGGTGACTAGGGGTGGTGAAACGGACATATGAATGCCGGAGTCTCACACACTTCGAATAATCGATACCTTACAGTTTTGTATCCTATCATCTAAACTAACGTATTGATAATCAAGCACAAATTGAACACGTATATCCTACCATCCTACCATCTAGCCTAACGTAATATTGAAAATTTAAATAAAGCATAAATAATTCAGTGACAGTGAGTGTACGGTAATAGACAAAGTGACAATCGCACGTGTTACTGATATTTGACGTTAAGAGGTTAGCAGACTTCGATCTTATCTACGGGTCACTAATCTATTTCACGTAGATATAGAATACCATATATCCCTTGGCAGGCCCCCAAATTGTCATGGGTTGCTCGCTGGGTTTGGACTGAGTTAACGTAATGAGTGGAACTTCAGTCGAAATCTAGGGGTAAGTCGAGTTCCAGATAAGAAGCGAACCCACAACAATAAAAGTGGAACGTATAGGTAAAATACGTTCCGAGAAAAAGTTCTATTTGAGACTGAATGTGAATAGGAATGGTGAGGATTATGGTTGAGGTAAGATAGACGTCTGCACGAAACTTAACTAATTATATTTTACACAAACAAACAAAATAAAGTTTTGATTATCATTTACGTACACTTAACGAACACTGGGACATTAAACAGACAAATACATACAAGACAAATAAAAGTTCAATACATCGAAAACACCTAACACAGATATACAAGTCCAAGTTGGCCTACACTAATAATACTTGCGTACAAAACAGCAATGCACCAATGTACAGCGTCGAAGCGGTGGGACCCAGGGTGGTGTGAAGGTATGAGAGAGGGTGGACAGTGTGTGTGTTTAATCTGGGAGTTAAGGCTCCCACGGGCTTTGGGTGTGAGCCCGTTTGGTGGGTGATTGTACATACGAGTGTGTGTGGGCCCAGCCACACACACTCATACATTCACAAGATGTGCACACGCATCAGAATGCGCATGCACATCTCCGTGAATGCACCCTTCTCAATATAGCTGAATTGGATGGTAAGTGGTGACATCTTCGTAAATATAATGTAAGAAAAGGGGAGGGGGGTGATCCGATGTATGAGTGTGTGTGACCTTGGCCACACACACTCATACATACATTGGATGTGCATACGCATGCAGTATGCGTATGCACATCACCATGAATACACCCTTCCTGACAATAAGCATATATATATTGAAATTAAAGGGGGGGGGGTGATTCAATGTATGAGCGTGTGTGGCCTTGGTCACACACACTCATACATACATTAGATGTGCATACGTATGCAATATACGTATGCACATCGCTATGAATTCACCCTTCCGAAAGAGACATGTATATATAATATTTTAAAGGGGGGGCTGACACTCCACCAGCCGACGCAGTTCAAACTGACTTAAGTGGCTGCATAGGCGGCGCACAAGACCCTCAGATGTTGTCGGAGGCCCTCTCCTCAGAAAAGCAGTTGCGGGGCAATGCTTGAGGTAGTGGTTCAGGGTGGCTTCGGGGTGGCTGCAATGGCGGCATCTTCTCTCTTCAGGTGTGGAATTAGTCTTGATTTCCCAGAAACAACGGTCCTCCAGCCGCAGACGGAAGAGCAGAGTTTCCACTTTTCTAGGTGTGGAGCGAGGAAGTACAAGGGGCTCGTAGTCTGTGACTGCCCTGTACCACCTCGCCCTCTCTGACACCTCTGCCTCCAGTCTGTGCTCGAGGAACCGTTGTACCTGGTTAAGAGCCCTGGTGCGTAGACGCAACTGATTTCTGCTGAGAGGGACGACAACATCGACTTCAGGTCTTTTGCGCGCCGCTTCTGCTGCGGCGTCGGCTAACTCATTACCTGGGATGCCTACGTGGCTTGGCACCCAGTTGAGCGTAACACTCCTGCCTTGCTGATGCAGCTTCAGCAGGAGTGCTAGGATGGAGGTCAGTAGGCGTACATTGTCGCTGGGCTGTATCGATTCTAAACTGCCTAGCAGGGACTGTGAATCCGTGTGGACCATCACAGGACCAGCTCGAGATATTAGAGCATGCTCTAACGCTCCTTGGACCGCTATGGCCTCAGCTTGGAGAATGGACGCATGATCAGATACTCTCCTGCCGTAGGTCAAACCATCCGTCACAAAAGCAGCCCCCGCACTGCGAGGCCTGTTGGGGTCTACGGAGCCATCCGTGTAATAGACCGCCGTTCCAGGTCTCGACAGTGCGCGGACGCCTTGTAGGGCCTGCGCTCGTACTCTCTCCTGGTCACATAACTTCTTATTGGGAAGCTTTGTGACAACGAAAGTTGCAGGTATCGACAGCCATGGTGGTGGGGGCTTGAACTCTGGATGTGGAGAGTCCCTACTTTTCTCAAGGAGAGTGCTGGTGAGCTTGAAGGAGTCCAGGATCCCTGCCGCCTGTGCCAGCCAGGTATCGGAGTGGATAAAAGTACCCAACCGTCCCAGAGCTGTCACAAGGCTCTGACTCAGCTCAGTTATCCTGGGGCTCTGGACCAACTTGGCAAGAAAGTCGACCTCCAGCCTTCTGACCCGTGATGTTAATGAAGGCAACGAAGCCTCCATTCGGAGGTTAACGATCTTAGTCCAAGGTTGAGCTCCTAGGATAATCCTTGCTGCGGCATTTTGGCAAGGCTCCAGGTCTTCAAGCTTGGCAGTCGCCACATTTATGAGAGCTGGGGCAGCGTAGTCCACCAGACTGCGGACTGCGTGCACATAGAATGTGCGAAGGACCCGATGCGTGGCACCGAGTGCCTTCCCCGTCATTGCTCTCATAACTGTGGTTCTTGCCTTCAGTCTCTCCTTGAGATAGGTAAGTTCCCTCTGAAAGGTGAGCCTCTCATCAATCCAGACCCCCAGGTACTGATACTGGTGAACCCAGTCCAGCCTAAGGTCCTGGATGGTGAGGTGCTTCCCCTCTGTCCTGAGTCTCAGTGCCATAGCTTTCGACTTTGTAGGGGAGATCTTTAACCCCAACCTGCTACATTCCGTCGCCACAGTGCTTAAACAGCGTTGGGCCCTGTTGAAGCACTGCCGTTTCCCAGTAATTAAGAGCGCAATGTCATCTGCATAGCAGATGACCTTGCACCCCTGTGGTAGAGGTAGTTCCAGAATGTTGGAGACGAGCACATTGAACAGAGTGGGGCTGAGGACCCCCCCCCCCCCTGTGGAGTGCCATTCTCCAACATTCTGGCCTCTGATATGTGACCTTGAAAGCGTACTTTCGCAGACCGGTGACTGAGATAGTCAGCAATCCAAGAAAGCAGCTTGCCTTTTACGCCCTTGCGAGCAAGGGTGTCTAATATCACAAGTGGACTGGCCAGCTCAAACGCCTTTTCCAAATCCAAAAAGACCACAATGGACGGTGATCCACTGACAGCATTGAGGAGTGTTGCTATACTGTTTCCTGTGCCAGTGCCTTTGCAGTAAGCATGGATATGCTCATGCAATGGGCCCAGTTTCCACAGCAGCCTGTTTAGCACCATCCTCTCTGCTGTCTTGCCCATGCAGCTTGTCAGGCTGATGGGGCGGTAAGCACTAGGTTCCTTTGGCTTTGGAATTGGCGTTATGATTGCCGTCTTCCAGGCTGTTGGTAGCTTGCCAGTCCTCCAAGACGCGCTTATCACCCTTAGAAGTGCCTCGTCACCCGCTGGTCCAAGGTGGGCCAGCATGGAATAGGTGATGAGGTCCTCTCCAGGTGCCGTGTCTGAGCTGGTCTTGTGTGTGACCCGTAGCTCCTGAAGCGTAAAGCTAGCGCCAGTATCATCCGACCGACTCACCATGTCCTCAACACCTTGGCGCCTCACTCCTTGGAGGTCCTGCAATGTGTCTTGAACACACTGCGGGAGTGAGGTGCTGCTGGAGCGAGAGACAAACTCCTGCACCAGCCGCTTCGCCTCAGCATCAGGGGTATGATGAGTGCGTCGTGGTTGAGTCCTGCCAGTAGCCCTACGGAGCTTAGACCACAGCTCTGCTAGGGAGGTGTGAGCAGTAAAGCCCTCACACCATTCAAGAAATTTAGCTCTTCTGGCATCTGCAGCTATGACGTGAGCGTCATGTACTGCAGCGCGCAAGTTGGCCAAATTAGTCTGAGTTCGGCGCCGTCGGAAAACACGCCTAAGCATGTTCACCCGATGGTTGGCCTCTCTCACCTCGGGGGTATAATACCAGCTGTTCTTATGTTCTCTGGGGGACTGGCGAGTCTTTGGGATGGCTCTGTTGGCAGCCACCTGAATGGCTGCAGAAAAGTCAGCTTCCAACGTTTCCACGTCCTGTGGTGGAACGTAGGACGCTGCCCATTCTTCAACAGACTTCTCAAACACTGGCCAGTTTGCCGAAGCTGTCTTCCACCTGGGAACAGGTAATACAGCTGGTATGGGTGGTGAATCCCATATGTGCACAGAGACACCAAAGTGATCGCTAGTGACAATAGGATGCACCTCCCAGGTTACCCTAGGGAGGAGAGTGGCCGTCGCCAAGGTCAGATCAAGTCGTCCACCTTGCACGTGCGTCGGATTTCCATCATTCAACAACGCAATGTCAGGGCATTCGTCTAATACTGAATTTAAGTGGCGCCCAGCGACATTGGGCCCTTGGGACGACATTAAAATTTCATGGTGGGCGTTGAAGTCCCCTCCTATGATGAGGAGCCTGTCCGCAGCAAGAGTACACACTTCTCCAAGGTCCAGTTCTGCTCTCAGGCCCCTGTATATGTTGTAGATGGTGTACGTTTCATGGGCCCGATGGAGTCGAACCGCAAGAACTTCTACACCATCTCCACATGATACAGGGTCCGTGATTTCACTGCAGGGGATGGATGATTTGACTAAGATCATGCACCCTCTAGCAGTGAGTGAACGAAGGAGGAAAAAGATACGATATCCCGGAAATCGCACCTCGTCGCTCACCAATGTCTCTTGGAGAAGCATGATATCGTAATCATGCTCTTGCGCAAGCGCAAGGAGATACGAACTTTTACTGCGGAACCCGTTAAGGTTCCACTGTAGCAACCTCAAGTGATTATTGAACAGGGCGATGTTCTTCCCTGTCAGTTTCCATGACGGTCTCATCTTGCTCTCCCCGGTTAGAGGACAAGATGGGTTGCGACTTTGAAACAGTGGGTGCCTTTTCTTCCTCATCAGAAGAGGAGTCTTCAAGCCTCAATGCAATTTGACGTTGGGGCCTAGCAGAAGACACTCTCCTGGTCTTAGATGTAGTGGGCGTGTCTTTCCCAATGGTGAAGGCGGGTGTGTCAGGCTTGGGGGAGGTGGAAGGGGAGGAGCAGGAGGAGGAGGAGGTTGAGGAAGAAGTGGTGGAAGAGGCAGGGGAGGAGGTAGAGGGGGAGGGAGTCCTCTCCTTTCGCCTTGGATTCCTCTTCTCTTTAAGGAGCTTGAGCACATTCTTTACGGACCTGTTCACCAGCTCCAGCATCTTGCTGGTGTCATCATCGCCATAAGTCGTGGCGACAGCAGCAACAACGCCAGTCACTATCAGCTCGATGTCATCCTCTTTGAGGGGGATGACATCGGACGGATATTCAGGTGGAGAGGACCGTCGGTCCTGTGCTCGTGGGGTTGGTACGGGGGGTGTGGGTTTGGCTTTAGATTTAGGGTTGGGATTAGAGGCAGGTGTGGATTTAGAGATGGGTGCAGGTTTGGAGGTGGGAGCGGCCTTTTTGGGAGCTGGTTGTGTCTGTGTGGGAGCTGTCTTCAATGTTGGGAAGTGCGCCTGATTGTTCAAATCAGGAGCACTGTGTGTAGGTGGTGGTGGTGCAGTGGCAGGAGACTGTTTCCTGCTGCCCCATACAAATGTTCCTGGGGGGGCAGGTATGAAGTCCTGCTGTTTCTCTGTCCTCTCCTTTGAGGCAATGGCCTGCATTTGACGCACTGCGCACCCGGTATTCCAGGCGTGGTGCTTCTTCCCACAGTTCGGACACTTTGGAACAGTCTCAGTGCCAGCTTTGAACTTGTCGAGACAAGTCTCCGTGGCATGAGGCATGCTACAAATTCCGCACCTGTGCTGCTTAGCCGTGCACCTCGCCTGGTGATGACCGTAGCGCTGATATTTAAAACAGCGGAGAGGATCAGGGATGTACGTTCGTACATCATGCCTGCCATACCAACCCAGGTCAATAGTATCAAACGGTTCGCCTCTAATAGTTATAAGGACCTGACGTGTCGGCGTCTTGTCCCACCGGCGCATTCTCGTGGCCGCGATTACCTGTGGATGGTCCTCAATGACCTCGATATCGAAAGAGGTGTGGTAATCGTGTACCACGAGACGATGCTTCCGGTCTTCAGGGTTTAGCCGCTCTAAGTTCAACGGCTTACCATTGAGCGTCTTGGTCCTGTCCAACTCCTCGACAACGTCATAGCTGCTCGGTAGCAGAAGCACGCTACCATCGCCGAGGGGTCGAAGGGACAAGAGCTGACCGCGGAGAGGGCCCTTCTCCAGTGCTCTCACCACTTCAAACGCAGTGTCGTATCCTGCCGAGGGTACGACCTTGAACGTGGGGAGCTTGCCACCCTTAGTGTTAGCTGGGGCCATCACTACGGTAGCTTCGCTACTCAATGGAGCCGGCGAACTCGGAGCGCAGCGACGCTTCTTGGACACGCAGGTCCATGACTCAGTGTCCGCCATGGCGGCACTGAGAACGAGAAAAAAAAAAGAATCCTAATCGTAAATATATATGTCCTATCGATCCTCAACAACTCGCGAAAAAAAAAATTAATGATAATGATTGGCGGAAAGTTAAGGGGCAGGGGGCGAGGGCGTTAAGAGCGGTTGGTGCCGATTCGCTTTACGAAACCTGTCTACCTAGCGGCAATCGATCGAATACGTTGGCCCGGGGCACATAGAGCGTGCGAAATGACCGGACGTTGACGAAGAGTTTCCCTCCTCTCCCGCCGTAAAGGTGATTTTACAGAACCACACGGGCTACACCGATCGTGCAGGGAGAGTTATGCAGGGCATAATCCTGTCAGAGCGAGATTCCTCGGTGAAGGGGGAATTAACTCGGGTAACAGTACTTTTTTCGAAAATAGTGGCAGCACAACAAACAGAGCTAGAGACTAGTGTATTTGTGGCTGTGAACGACGAGATCGAAGGAGTTTAAGCGCAGCGAGGAGGTCCAATCCATACGGAATCGCGGAAGAGTGAAACAGGTGGACAGCCGGGGAGGCTCTTTTTATACCCAAGGTAGGCGGGGTCAACGCTTCATGGCGAGATTCGAACTCGAGCGTTGTACGGATGTATATCGGCTATGAGTCTTGTTCGAAGCAGTGAGAAGTAGGCGGGCGATTTGAAAATCGTGTCATTCACGGTTCCCTATAACACATGATATTGTATATACGTTTCATCTCAACTAAATACTCTACAAATTTCTTTGCTGTTTCCTCACCTGCGTCTTCTGTAAACTTTGAGTCTTTATCAACCGAGCATTTTGTGTAACAAGCAAATGAATTAGGTTCGTGTTATTGCGTATAGAAGGTATAAGATCCTTCAGGATTTGGCCGTCTTGTTTTTATTCTTTCAAGAGTACTTTCAAAATCGCTATATATTACAAAAGGATGTTCTATCTTTTTATAGAATGATCCAAAAACAATAGGTCCCTCTACAAGCTCCATTCGTACAGGTTTATGGACTGGACATTCACGTTAATGTTAACAAGTACCTCCTCCTTTCAGAAGGGATGCAGACAGTATGAACAAGGGAAAACTCGTCCATTATGACTTTTATTGATAAATGGGCTCAAATCTTCCATCAATACATAGTGATGATTTTCTTCCTCGGGCATATACAGAAGGTTTACATCTTTATCTTTTTTCACTTTTGTAATTCTTAAAGGATACAATCTTTTATTTTTATCATTATCAAAGGCAAAAACACTGACGCTGATTGGATTCTTCTTTTCAAATATGGTCATCTTATCTAATTTGACTGGGAATTGTATTCCACTCCAATCGTCATTTTGAGCAGCAGCCTTAACTGTCTTACTAATTCTCTCTTTGTCCTTTTCATCCAAGCAATCTGACCGGGCAATGCACCATTTGAAACATTCTTGATCCTCATTTTTAATATTCACTAGTTTATATTTTGCCTTTTGATATTTATTAGGAAGTTTCATATAACTAGACCCTTTCAATGCTTCGTATTTTGCTATTTTTATTTCAAAATTGAAAAGCTTCTCAATTATCCAACCTGAGCCCTCTCTTGTAAATTGATCAATCTTATTTTCTAATTTACCAATCATATCTAGCACTACACTTTTTATTTCTGAAAGATCTGTCATCGGCTTCATCTCGCCACTGTTGATCCAGGGCTCTTGAATTGATCTGCTCCCAATTGTGCTCTTTGACTCTGCTCTCTATAACATCCACCATACTCATGATAAAAAGTTTTGGATCAATTGTATCAGAATAACAATAAACAATTGTATCGGAATAACAATAAACTCGTAATTGACCTCCACAACCTTCCCGACTATCATCGTATTTACATGTCATTTTAGATATCAGGTTCTGAAAATGTTTTTTTCTTTCACTGTGCCTTTTGAGCTTTGAGACTTCAATGTTACATATCCCACATTTTGGTTTTGATTTCTTGGGAATATCTTGGGGGCCTTGTAGTAAGGTTTCTTAGATTTTTCATGTCTTAAACGGTTAAAAATGGTCTTGTTACAAATTTGGCAATGAAATTTTCCCTCCTTATTTAACCTATTGTAATTAGGATTCAACCGTTTCTTGTGATAGACTGATTTTTCATGTCATAAACGGTTAGAAATAATTTGATCACAAATTTTGCAATGAAAATTTCTCTCTTGATTGTAATTAGGATCTAACCGTTTCTTGTGATAGACTGATTTCTCATGTCTTAAAGGGAAATGGTCTTGTTACAAATTTGACAATGGAATTTTAGACATACTCGTTTTGATGATTTCATCATGGTATTTCGGTTGATATTTGTATCCATTTATATATATATATATAATTTTCTTGAAATAATTTTTTGTTTCTAAATTTCAACTTTTTTCGGTGACCTGTCTAAGATATAGTTACCCATTCACTAATGAAAGAAAATGAGGGAGATAATACGTCATGTTCAACCCGGATGTAAGGAAATAATAGTGGCAAAGTGCTATAGAACTTGGGTTCGATTCCCATGCTGGGTACAAATGTTTTTGATTAATCTAGGAGTGGAGGGGGGAAAATAGGAGAAGATGAATAAATTGAAGGAGAAGGTTGCAAAAATTGATCTGGAGTGAAATTACAGAGAACTTATTGTTAATTTTCTACCATGGTATTAAGTTCCAGATGAAAATTACGTTGGGCACCCATGGCCAAGCGGACAAAGACTGGACCTATTGAGCCCAGAGGTTCGAGTGTCTGCATTGAGGTGCTCCCTCGAGGGATCATCCAAGTTTGAAAATGGTTTCGAATTGCCGAGTGCGCATTAAGCAATTGTATATAATAAGGTTCAGGCGTGGATGACTAATAATACCAACCACATGCTATCCTTCTCCCCCAATTCAGTTCTAGTCCGACAGACCATGCATAAGACTATGCATGGGTGGCTGGGTATACAGAATTGAGGTGCACTCTGACCCCTTCTGAAGGTGGAAGCGGCTTGAAGATGTGCAGTTCGAGAGGGTAGTATGGAGGCAAGGGGCACTTTTACTTGAATTTTTTATGAAAGTTAGATTTAGTGGTTGAATTTAAGCACGATATATTAAAGTTAGATTTGGTGGTTCATTCTGATTTCTACGGTGATGTGCACTGTAGCCGACTCTCTCCTTGTGGGACAAGTTTGGACCAAATCGCTGACCTTGGGATTTCCATTTTGGGCCAATTTGGTCAAGTGCACCCATTTCCCCGCTAGCACACCCACAGGTCCAGGGCGGCCTGGGATGCCCTCCAGTCCAATTGCACATCAGTCAGGCCCACGGTATCCCTGCCAGAGGCCTAAAGGGCATTACTGGGCCAAAAGGCCCAACTTTGGAGGGGTGTCACCGTCACACCCTTGGTCTCAGCGTTCTGATTTCTACGGTGATGTGCACTGTAGCCGACTCTCTCCTTGTGGGACAAGTTTGGACCAAATCGCTGACCTTGGGATTTCCACTGAAATCCATGGGGTACCCCCTTTGAGATTTTGTCCATTTTGGGCCAATTTGGTCAATTGCACCCATTTCCCCGCTAGCACACCCACAGGTCCAGGGCGGCCTGGGATGCCCTCCAGTCCAATTGCACATCAGTCAGGCCCACGGTATCCCTGCCAGAGGCCTAAAGGGCATTACTGGGCCAAAAGGCCCAACTTTGGAGGGGTGTCACCATGCACCCATTTCCCCGCTAGCACACCCACAGGTCCAGGGCGGCCTGGGATGCCCTCCAGTCCAATTGCACATCAGTCAGGCCCACGGTATCCCTGCCAGAGGCCTAAAGGGCATTACTGGGCCAAAAGGCCCAGCTTTGGAGGGGTGTCACCGCCACACCCTTGGTCTCAGCGTTCTGATTTCTACGGTGATGTGCAATGTACCCGACTCTCTCCTTGTGGGGCAAGTTTGGAGCAAATCGCTGACCTTGGGATTTCCACTGAAATCCTTTGAGATATTGTCCATTTTGGGCCAATTTGGTCAAGTGCACCCATTTCCCCGCTAGCACACCCACAGGTCCAGGGCGGCCTGGGATGCCCTCCAGTCCGATTGCACATCAGTCAGGCCCACGGTATCCCTGCCAGAGGCCTAAACGGCATTACTGGGCCAAAAGGCCCAACTTTGGAGGGGTGTCACCGCCACACCCTTGGTCTCAGCGTTCTGATTTCTACGGTGATGTGCACTGTACCCGACTCTCTCCTTGTGGATGGAAGACTTTTTGCAAGAAAGGAAAATGAGAGTAGTGATATGAGACAAACACTCAAAATGGGATGAAGTAATAAGCGGTGTTCCGCAAGGAACAGTTCTGGCCCCAATAATGTTTGCTATATATATTAATGATATGGATGAAGGAATTGAAAGCTATATGAGCTTCTTTGCAGATGATGCAAAACTACTGAAAAGACTGAACACGGAAGAAGATTGTGAATCACTACAGAGTGATCTAAATAAAGTACAGGAATGGAGTAGGAAGTGGGAGATGGAGTTCAATACAAAAAAGTGTAGTATAAGGAATTTGATAAAAGCAAAAACAGAAGACATGATATTGAAACTCAAAATGTGTCAAAAAGAAATAATCACGAGTTTCTTAAAGCCATGTACTTTAATGCTCATAGTATTAGGAACAAATTTCAAGAAATACAGGCGTATGTCAAAAGAGAAAATCTCGATATGATAGGAATAACTGAGATATGGTTAAATGGTACAGAGTTCGATGCTGAATTTAATATTGCGGGATTTATACACTTTCATCAGGATAGAAACCACAAGAAAGGTGGGGGTGTTCTGTTGTATGTTAAAAACAATGTTCACGCTTGTATTTTAGAGAAAGTGAAACAGGATGCATACGATAGTTTGTGGGTTGAGTTAACCCAAACAAATGGACAAAAAATGAATATAGGTGTAATATATAGGCCAGACATTATCATCAGCAGACGACAAACTGTTATTTCAAGAACTGTCTAGTTTCTGCAACCAGGATTTATTGATAATGGTTGATTTCAATTTTACTGACATTGATTGGATGACCCTTGAACATGGCCATATAGGTAGTCGCTTGATTGATTTTCTTGGTGACAATTACTTAATTCAGCATGTAAAAGAGCCCACAAGATATGGAAACTTACTCGATCTATTGATCACTAGCCGCGAAAGCATAGTAACTGATGTAGAAGTCGGTGAATCTGTTGCAAATAGCTATCACAACTTAGTTAGATTCAAACTCCTAAATAATTTTAGAATAGATACTTGTGTTTCTAAAATACCCGATTTCAGTAAAGCTCAGCTCATAGGACTACGCCAGGAGCTTCAGCTTACAGATTGGGAGGCAAAATTAATCGAAAGACCTGTAGATCAGATGTGGGAAATATTTCAAAATACTCTCACTAAGATGATTCAAACTTACATTCCTTTTAACGACAGATGTCCCCCCAAAACAGTCTCGCCAAAGAAACTGAAAAAAGTATTGCTAAAAAGAGACAGGCTTATAAGAAATATAAGTGCTCGGGTGCATCTTATGACTATGAAAGTTATGTATCAATACAGAGAGATTTAAAAAAGACAATAAGAAAAAGAAAACGACAATACGAAATGAACATCGCTGATAAATCCAAAGAGAATCCCAAAGAATTCTATAGTTACATTAGAGATAAAAAGGTTGTTAGGAATCACATTGGTTCACTATTATCTGCTGACGGTCAACTTGAATATTCAAATGAAGGAATGTGTAATATCTTAAACAATTATTTTAGTTCGGTATTCGTAGACGAAACACCTCAAAGTGAACTCCAAACTGAAACCTGTGAAAAGTCTAGGGTAAACTTACTCACTACGGTAAATATAACAAAAGAAAAAATTAAATGGTGTATAAATAAACTCAAAGTTAATAAAACACCAGGGCCTGACAGTTGGCATCCAAGAATCTTAAAGGAAATTAAAAATGAGATTGTTGTTCCTTTAGAAATTATTTTCAAGAAATCCATCATATCCGGAGATGTCCCAAGAGAATGGAAGCTAGCTAACGTTACTCCCATATTCAAAAAAGGTGACAAAAAGAAACCAAATAACTATAGGCCTATAAGTTTGACTTCAATCGTAGGAAAAATAATGGAAACTATCATCAGAGATGCTATCGAACATCATTTAGAAAGTAACCGTTTGATAAATGATAGCCAGCATGGTTTCAGACGGAAACGTTCTTGCGTGACTAACTTACTCGAATTCTACAACACAGTTAAATCGAATTATGACAAAAGAAACAATATAGATTTAGTATATCTAGACTTTGCAAAAGCTTTTGATACCGTCCCACACGAAAGACTACTTACTAAATTAGCTTTACACGGAATAAGTGGTAGCCTATTAAGTTGGACTAGTAATTGGTTGAATGGTCGAAAACAAAGTTGTTTTAAATGGAAAAACTTCTAGATGGGAAAATGTTACAAGTGGAGTTCCTCAGGGTTCCGTTCTTGGGCCACTTCTATTCATAGTATATATAAATGATATAGACCATGGACTAAAATCTACTGTTTCCAAATTTGCTGATGATACAAAACTGTGCGGAATGGCAAATGATCACTTAAACCAATTAGATATTCAAGAAGATTTAGATCAATTACAGCAATGGTCTGAAAAGTGGCTAATGAAATTTAACACGAGTAAATGCAAGGTAATGCACAGGTAAAAACAACAATAAGTACGATTACAGGTTATTTGGAAATTCGTTAACAAAAGTGGATAGTGAAGATCTCGGCGTAATTATATCAGTAACGACCTCAAATCATCCAAGCAGTGTATTTCAGCCTCTGAGAAAGCAAATAAGATTCTAGGACTGATTGCGCGATCTTTTGATTTCAAAAGTCCATCGCTCATTAACAAGCTATATAAATTGTTAGTTCGTCCACATTTGGAATATGCTGTTACTGTATGGTCACCGAATCTCATTAAAGACATTGACAGACTGGAAAAAGTACAACGGCGAGCCACAAAACTGATTCCAAATATCAAAAATAAATCATACGAAAATAGACTAAAACATATGAATCTGTTTTCCCTAAAAAAGCGTAAACTCAGAGGTGACTTGATACAGGTCTTTAAGATTCTAAAGGGAATTGACATCAAAAGTGACAACATTTTCACATTGAATGAGAATCAGACAAGAAACAATGGTCTCGAACTATCCGGAAATAGATTCAATTTGGAAGTAGGTAGAAACAACTTTGCCAAACGTGTAGTTAATGAATGGAATAAACTTCCTGCACAGGTAGTGCAATGTAGTTCAGTTCGAAGCTTTAAGACTCATTTAGATAAACACCTAAGCAAGATGCTGTAATGATTATAATTTATTTTATATTGTTTTTGCTTTGTTATCATTTGTCTGTTTGATTTTCATTTATTATTAGTTGTGTCAATTTATCATTATTTACTGTTTACCTGTTTGTTTATTATTCAACTATACCTATGCATTTATTTATGTATTTTGTTTGTTGCATACATTATAAGTATTTTTTTATCATTATTATTTCATTATTATTATGATTTTTTTCGCATCCGACCTAGATATGGACCAAAAGGTCTCCTGTCGGCATGCTCCGCCTTTGTAATCCTTTGTAATAACAGGATCATATAAATTGGGAAAAGAAGGAATAAAAAAGTAGAAAATGAGAAGGACCTGGGAGTCATTGTTATGAATAATATGTCACCTGAGAAACATACAAATAAGATTTTTGGAGAAACTTATAATTTAATAAGAACAATCAAAGTTGCATTTACATACCTGGATGAAGAAATGGTGAAGAAAATTCTAATCACCCTGATAAGACCAAGATTGGAATATGCAGCAACGATATGGTCACCAAGTACAAAAAAAATGTATAAAAATACAAAGAGCAATTACAAAATTGGCACCAACACTCTCAAAACTATCATATGAAGAGAGACTAGCAAAACTTGAACTACAGACACTAGAGCAAAGAAGAGAGAGAGGAGATTTGATAGCTATTTACAGAATCATGAAAGGCATAGAAATTACTGATAGAGAGAATCTGATAAAATGGGATGATAGAAATACAAGAGGACACGGAAAGAAAATAAAAAAAGACAGCTATAGAAGAGATCTGAAAAAGAACAGCTTTCCTCACAGAGTAATAGACAGTTGGAACAAGTTAGATGAGAAAGTGGTGTGTGCAAAAACAATACATGAATTTAAAAATAGTTTAGATAAAATGAGATACGAAGACGCATCACGAGCATAGCTCCCCTTCCCGTAAAATACAACTAGGTAAATACACACATGATTCGATGGCGCAGTGATAGAGTTCCCGGCCGCCACTATGGTGGTCCTTGTTCGAATCCCGCCCAGGGCTGAAATAATTTCAGTATCGCTGCGTTTTGAGTCATTACTCCAACTCGTGGGCAGGGAGTTGTTGTTGTTGTCGTTCCCTAGACTGTCTGTCCGAGCAGTCCCGTCTCCCCAAGGAAGGCCACAGCCGAAACTGGGTTTTCCCACAAATCCTTTATAGAGTGTATGTTGTGTTGTTTGCGTGCATGATTGTGTATAATGCAGTCTTCCATTATGTGTTGTATGGTATGGGGTGAAGTGTTACATCCTGGGCAGCTGTTCACAACACGGTCGTCCAGCCTCTTCTGGTAGCTTAGAAGTGCTGGGTGGTGACCGCATCGCAGTCTGGCCAAGTGGACTCTGTCCTTTCGTGGGCAGGGAGTTGGGTGTGTGTGTGTGTGCGCGTGTGTGTGTAAGGTCTCAACATTACCCATAGATCGGTCATATATGAGCTCTGAACTCTCTTACGTGAGGGGAATAGCTGTCGGTCACAAGTCCAACACGTGATCCAAGACCATAGTGAATCACACACATACGCTGAATTGCTGAGGTAAGTGAATACTGAAACGGATTGTGAATTACTGCAGAGACCTGAACAAGGTTTGGAAATGGAGTCAGAAGTGGAAAGTAGATTTCAACAGTAAGCAATGTAGCATAATGGAATTCGGAAAAAGTATTAAAAAAAAAAAAAAAGGAATATCAGGACAATATAATATCGGAACGAAGGCAGTAAAGAAAGTGGAATCTGAAAAAGACCTGCGAGTAATCATCACAAATAACATGTCCCCTGATAAACAGATAAACAAAATTGTTGGAGATACAACTTACTAAGATCAATAAAGGTGGCCTTTACCTATTTGGACAAAGAAATGGTAAAAAGAAAATACTAGTCACACTGATAAGGCCAAAACTGGAGTATGTTGCGACACTATGGTCACCCAGTACCAAAAAGAATATAAAGAAGATTGAAAGAATCCAGAGAGCAACTACAGAGATGGCCCCGACACTTTCAAGCCTGTCATATGAGGAGATATTATCAAAACTGAATTTACCGACTCTGGAGCGAAGAAGAAAAAAGGTGACCTGCTGACCATCTACAGAATCATGAAAAGCATGGAAATCCTTGATAGAGAGGACTTACTAAATTGGGATAAGAGAAATATAAGGGGACCTAAGAAGAAACTTAAACAGGACAGCTATAGAAGAGACCTGAAAAAAAAAAGTTTTTCACATAGAGCGGTGTATCTCTGTAACAAACAGGACGAAACAATAGTGTGTGCAAAAACTATACACAAATTTAAGAGCAAACTAGATACTGCGAGATACAAAGACGGGACAACACGAGCATAGCTCCCCTTCCCGTAAGATACAACTAGGTAAATACACACACACACACAAATACGAAGGTGACTAAGTCGGACAACGTAAAAAGCAAGGCAGACATGAACAGCCTTAGCCCAAGGGCGTGGCGATGGCACCCCTCCAAACTTGGGCCTTTTCACCCAGTATTCACTTTTGGGCCTGTGGCGCCCATACCGTATCCCTGAGTGGTGTCAAATTGAACTCCACGGCAGGTGACCAGAATGACCCAAAACCCAAAATCCGAAGGTGACCGATTTGGTCCAAACTTGCCTCACAGGTAGAGAGTCGGACAAAGTACAAAGCAAGGTAGATATGAACAGCCTTAGCTCAAGGGCGTGGCGGTGGCACCCCTCCAAACTTGGGCCTTTTCATCCAGTATTTACTTTTGGTCCAGTGGCACCCATACCGTATCCCTGATTGGTGTCAAATTGGACTCCACGGCAGCCTTGAACGCCCTCGACCTGTGGGTGATATGGCGGGTAAATCGGAGCAGGTGACCATAATGACCCAAAATCCATAAAATCTCATAGGAGAAACCATATGAATTTTGCCCAAAATCCAAAGGTGACCGATTTGGTCCAAACTTGCCTCACAGGTAGAGAGTCGGACAAAGTACAAAGCAAGGTAGACATGAACAGCCTTAGCTCAAGGGCGTGGCAGTGGCACCCCTCTAAACTTAGGCTTTTTCACCCAGTATTCACTTTTGGACCTGTGGCACCCATACCGTATCCCTGAGTGGTGTCAAATTGGACTCCACGGCAGCCCTGGACGCCCTCGACCTGTGGGTGATATGGCAGCTAAATCTGAGCTGGTGACCAGAATGACCCAAAATCCAAAAAATCTCAAAGGAGAAACCATACGAATTTTGCCCAAAATCCGAAGGTGACCGATTTGGTCCAAACTTGCCTCACAGGTAGAGAGTCCGACAAAGTACAAGGCAAGGTAGACATGAACAGCCTTAGCCAAAGGGCGTGGCAGTGGCACCCCTCCAAACTTGGGCCTTTTCACCCAGTATTCATTTTTGGGCCCGTGGCGCCCATACCGTACCCTTAATGGTGTCAAATTGGACTCCACGGCAGCCCTGGACGCCCTCGACCTGTGAGTGATATGGCGGGTAAATCGGAGCAGGTGACCAGAATGACCCAAAATAAAAAAAATCTCAAAGGAAGAAACCATATGAATTTTGCCCAAAATCTGAAGGTGACCGATTTGGTCCAAACTTGCCACACAGGTAGAGAGTAGGACAAAGTACAAAGGAAGGTAGACATGAACAGCCTTAGCCCAAGGGCGTGGCAGTGGCACCCCTCCAAACTTGGGCCTTTTCACATAGTATTCACTTTTGGGCCTGCGGCATCCATACCGTATTCTTGAGTGGTGTCAAATTGGACTCCACGGCAGCCCTGAACGCCCTCGACCTGTGGGTGATATGGCGGGTAAATCGGAGCAGGTGACCAGAATGACCCAAAATCAAAAAAATCTTGAGAAACCATATGAATTTTTCCCAAAATCCGAAGGTGACCGATTTGGTCCAAACTTGCCTCACAGGTAGAGTCGTACAAAGGAAGGTAGACATGAACAGCCTTAGCCCAAGGGCGTGGCGGTGGCACCCCTCCAAACTTGGGCCTTTTCACCAAGTATTCACTTTTGGTCCTGTGGCACCCATACCGTATCCCTGAGTGGTGTCAAATTGGACTCCACGGCAGCCCTGGACGCCCTCGACCTGTGGGTGATATGGCGGGTAAATCGGAGCAGGTGACCAGAATGACCCAAAATCCATAAATTCTCAAAATCCGAAGCTGACCAATTTGGTCCAAACTTGCCTCATAGGTAAAGAGGCAGACAAAGTACAAATCAAGGTACACATGAACAGCCTTAGCCCAAGGGCGTGGCGGTAATACCCCTCCAAACCTGGGCCTTTTCACCCAGTATTCACTTTTGGACCTGTGGCACCCATACCGTACCCCTGAGTGGTGTTAAATTGGACTCCACAGTAGCCCTGGACCCCCTCGACCTGTGGGTGATATGGCGGGTAAATTGGAGCGGGTGACCATAATGACCCAAAATCCAAAAAATCTCATAGGAGAAACCATATGAATTTTGCCCAAAATCCGAAGGTGGCCGATTTGGTCCAAACTTGCCTCACAGGTAGAGATTCAGACAAAGTACAAAGCAAGGTAGACATGAACAGCCTTAGCTCAAGGGCTTGGCGGTGGCACCCCTCCAAACTTGGGCCTTTTCACCCAGTATTCACTTTTGGGCCTGTGGCGCCCATACCGTATCCCTGAGTGGTGTCAAATTGGACTCCACGGCAGCCCTGGACGCCCTCGACCTGTGGGTGATATGGCGGGTAAATCGGAGCAGGTGACCAGAATGACCCAAAATCCAAAAAATCTCAAAGGAGAAACCATATGAATTTTGCCCAAAATCCGAAGGTGACCGATTTGGTCCAAACTTGCCTCACAGGTAGAGAGTCGGACAAAGTACAAAGCAAGGTAGACATGAACAGCCTTAGCCCAAGGGCGTGGCGGTGGCACCCCTCCAAACTTGGGCCTTTTCACCCAGTATTCACTTTTGGTCCTGTGGCACCCATACCGTATCCCTGAGTGGTGTCAAATTGGACTCCACGGCAGCCCTGGACGCCCTCGATCTGTGGGTGATATGGCGGCTAAATCAGAGCAGGTGACCAGAATAACCCAAAATCCAAAAAATCTCAAAGGAGAAACCATATGAATTTTGCCCAAAATCCAAAGGTGACCGATTTGGTCCAAACTTGCCTCACAGGTAGAGAGTCCGACAAAGTACAAAGCAAGGTAGACATGAACAGCCTTAGCCAAAGGGCACAGTGGTGACACCCCTCCAAACTTGGGCCTTTTCACCCAGTATTCACTTTTGGTCCTGTGGCACCCATACCGTATCCCTGAGTGGTGTCAAATTGGACTCCACGGCAGCCCTGGACCTGTGGGTGATATGGCGGGTAAATCGGAGGCGATCAAAATGACCCAAAATCCATAAAATCTCATAGGAGAAACCATATGAATTTTGCCCAAAATCCGAAGTTGACCGATTTGGTTCAAACTTGCCTCACAGGTAGAAAGTCGGACAAAGTACAAAGCAAGGTAGACATGAACAGCCTTAGCCCAAGGGCGTGGCGGTGGCATCCCTCCAAACTTGGGCCTTTTCACCCAGTATTTACCTTTGGGCCTGTGGCGCCCATACCGTACAGTTTCTCCTTTGAGATTTTTTTGAATTTGGGTCATTTTGGTCACCCATACCCAAATTGGGCTCCACAGCAGCCCTGGATGCCCTCGACAAAATTCATATAGCTTCTCCTTTGAGATTTTTTGGATTTTGGGTCATTTTGGTCACCTGCTCCGATTTACCCGCCATATCACCCACAGGTCGAGGGTGTCCAGGGCTGCCGCGGAGTCCAATTTGACACCACTCAGGGATACTGTATGGGTGCCACAGAACCAAAAGTGAATACTGGGTGAAAAGGCCCAAGTTTGGAGGGGTGCCACCGCCACGCCCTTGGGCTAAGGCTGTTTATGTCTACCTTGCTTTGTACTTTGTCCGACTCTCTACCTGTGAGGCAAGTTTGGACCAAATCGGTCACCTTCGGATTCTGGGCAAAATTCATATGGTTTCTCCTTTGAGATTTTTGGTCATTTTTGTCACCTGTAGAGCGGTTGATTGTGCAAACTGCATTGTATGGGGCAGTAACATGAAATTTAAGAATGGCAGAGAGGAAGTTTAAATGTTTTAAGTATGGGGTTATAAGGCAAGATAGTGAAAAGTGAGGTGAGAAGTGCTGGGGTGTAAAAATATGGCAGTAGGACTGATGAAAGAGCGTTGGGATGGTTTGGACACGAAAAGAATGAGTGAAGATTAGTAAAAGAGACGTGGAAGGCAGAGGTGGAGGGAATGAATTTGTGGAGATGACCAAGGATGAGATGGATGGATGGGATGAAAGGGGTGTTGAGCAAGGTAAAGGCAGGAGATAGGGGAGTGTAGAATGGCTGTGTATAATGTGAAGCAA
This sequence comes from Oratosquilla oratoria, assembly GCF_046742065.1. NCBI lineage: Eukaryota > Metazoa > Arthropoda > Malacostraca > Stomatopoda > Squillidae > Oratosquilla > Oratosquilla oratoria. The sequence goes on along the minus strand of NC_134815.1, from coordinate 37,325,327 downwards.
AGATTGTATGCAAGTTAGGGGGGATAGGGAGTGGTTATGTATATTTTGAAGCAGCCCAATGGAATCTCTTTTTCTGCACATGAGGATGGGGTCACTAAAGTGAAGCAGCCTTGCTGCATCGCTTCTAACCCAGGGCAGTTGGTGGGATATAGGGATGACCCATCATCCATGAGGAGCTGAGAGGGTAAGGGAGTATTTGCCTTCGGACTTGGCTACCTTCCTTGAATGGGGGGAAAAAACCCTTGGGAAATAGTTTCTTCTGCTGAGGTACTTGGATCTAATCTTAATGCCCATGGTAACAGTCTTAGCTATATAAATTCCATGTAGAAACACGGTGGCAGACTGGCTGGTCATTCTACATATTTTCTATGTTCACACATGCACATAATCCACCAATAAACTTGGTATCCACTAGAGTTTGTACACTAACTCAACAAGCATCCAATAAGGCTTTTCCAAGAATTATTAGGCAAAAAATGTTTATGTCCATCAATTTTAGGTTCCAACAACTCCACATGATGCAATTTTTCTTCAAAAGGTTAAAGAATCAAATTCAAACTTAACATTGCGCCTTTATTTTACTTAGATGCAGCAGAAGACTTAGAATCCCGCATGGAGGATCTGCGCCTTCGGATTTCCTCCTGCCTCTTCTCCTTTGCTTCCTTCTGACGCACAGCAAGGAGCTTGGCATAATCTGCCTTCTCATTCTTGTTCTTCTGAATACGTTCACGCTTCAGGGCCATCTTATGACGTTTGCGCTGTTGGGGGAGGCCAGAGGTCAAGTTAAAACCTTCACAAAACCATCTTACAGACAGGGCAAAATATAAGGAGTAAAGGATCAATTGTAGGTTCAACTGATCTGGAGTAAATATTTAGCTCAACAGATATACAAGCACAATTAAGATTCAATGCACTTCTGAACCATACCTGCAGCACAACAGGAGTGACAAGTCGCTGGATCTTGGGGGCCTTGCTCTTGGGCTTCTTGCCTTCCTTACCAGCAAGAGGGCGTTTAATCACGTACTGACGAACATCGTCCTGCTTGGTGAGGTTGAACAACTTCCTGATTTTGGAAGCTCTCTTTGGCCCCAAACGGCGGGGAACTGATGAATCAGTCAACCCTGGGATCTCCTGTTGGCAAATGTGATTTTATGTACAAAATTGCTTAGCACTGCTATTACAAATGGCTTAGTTAATTCAACTATACATGTATTCTTCATACAAGAAAACTAAGAGACAAGGTTTTGTTTCTCATTTTCAACATGAAGCTTTTTCCTCTTTATATTAAAAAAATTGCTTAGGGAAGATGATTTTCCAGAAAAAAATGTTTCACTAAAGCAAGAATTTCAGCATGAACTGATATCCATTAAGCTCTACATGAAATTAATTTACCACAAAGTGAAACGCTAATTTGAAGCAATAGATGTGCCTCGTAGCTGCCTGTTTGTGGCACTAACTATACAATACTATATATATATATATATATATATATATATAAAAGCCTTCCCACAATTTCCTTCACCAACGCACAAAAATTTAAATGTACATACATATACCAAGGCTTTTTCCCCCTTCCAAGGGAGGTAGCCAAAAAGGGAAAGGCACAAAAACACTCCCACCCATTTCATCCCTAAACACACTCCACACCCCTCCCACCCTTCCTCTCATCCGAGCACCTCCTGGATGACGGGTCATCCCTGCACCCTGCCCACCGCCCTGGGTCAGAAGCAGTGTCGCAAGACACAGTACATCCACAGCGAGGCCGCTTCATTTAATCGGCGACCCCCCCTCTCCGTCCCCCTTTGTGCCACCAATAATACCAAATCAACTTACATTTTCTCCTTTCTTAACAATCACTAGAGCAATGACTGAGAGGTTGGAATCTACAATGCAACCTCGCACAGACTTCCTCTTGCGTTCACCTGTACGACGTGGGCGGTAGCATGAGTGACCTTTTGAGAGCAGCAGACGAACACGATCTGTTTGGAGGAGAAAGATGAAGTTTCCCATTAATACTAATAATTATAATTGCAGCTTTAAGATTCAATGACTACCTACAGCCCCACTGTGACTCAAATTGGTCTTCTCATCCTACCATAAGATCTCAAATATTTGTCTTGTGTTATTGAGACTGTTTCTATACCAGCAGCTTGTGGTAATGGGAAAGGAGAAGATGCCAGCTGTCAGTTCCCCTTGTGTGAAAAGCACAGGTAAATTTGATAGAATGATCCTGAGCCTAATCCAGATACTGTGCCTGCACCTTCAGATGTGGGGGTTGACAGGTCTTGAAGGTATCAAAATCCTTACAAGTCTACTGCCACTACTACTGTTCTTACTGGTGCTTTCTTTGTCAAATTTCTCTAGTACTAGGGTTGTGTTCAATGTACATAGGGATGGGATGGTGCAAGATGTAAATTCAAGGGTAATGGGAAATAATCCAGTTGCCTGCTGATGATGCTGTGCTTGTATTCGAATCAGGGGAGGGATTATGGAAGTTAGTGATGCAATTTGGGAAGGTGTGCAAAAGAAGGAAGTTTAAGATAAATGTATGTAAAAGTATGGTGATGAGACGTACAAGGGGAGGATGGTAGCAAATTGGAAGTGCGTTAAGGGCAAGAGACTGGAGAAGTGGAGGTCAAATGTAGATCGAGAGAAGCAAGTGAATGCCTAGGGGGCTTAAAAGTGTAACAACACAGACATTTGGAAATGGATGCTAAGGAGATTGTATGATGGGGGTGATAGTGCCAGCAGCACCGTACAGGATAAATATATAACATATGAGAGGAAAAGAGTGTGAGATGAAATCATTGAAGTATGGCAGGGGTTACTAGACTGAATAGAGTGAGAAACAAGGTGAGGAAGAGAGTGGGGGTGGAAAAGGAGCTGGGAGATAGGGTTGACAAGAGTATTGGAATGGTTTGGACACATGGAAAGAATGAGTTAGGAAAGATTAGTAAAAAGTGTAGAAGGCATAGGTGAACGGGGTGAAAATGTGGGGGTGACCAATGATGAGATGGATGGATGGGGTAAAAGGGATACTGGGAAAGGGAGAAGATAGAAGATAGGAGTGGAGAATAGCTGTGTATGGATGATGCTGTGATGCATTGAAGGGAGTGTGGGGGCGAGGGAGTACATGCAAGTGATATTTTGATCCAGCCCAAAGGGATTACTCTTGGTTTTCTCTTTTTCTGCAGAAGGGGGGGGGGGGTGCGGATTCGATGAAGCAGCCTTGCTTCTGACCCACAGCAGTGGTTGAGATGAAGGGATAACCTGTCATCCAGGAGCCAAGAGGGAAGGAAGGGTGGTGAATGGAGTGGAGTGCCTTCAATTCTGGCTACCTCCCTTATAGAGGGAGAAACCCTTAGTATATGTATGTACTGGGTGTGTGTGCGAATGATATTTTGACATAGCCCAAAAGAATTTCTCCCCATCTTTAATGTTTCTTCATGAGGGGGACAGAGGGGGTGGGAGGGGTGCCACTAAATAAATGAAGTAAGCTAGTTGTGGATGTGCTGTCTTGTTGTACTGTTTCTGACCCAGGGCGAGATGCAGGGATGACCCATCATCCAGGAGGAGCCAAGATGAGAGGGAGGGATGGTGAATGGGAGTGGAATGGGTAGAGATGAAATGAAAGGGAGTGGGATTATGCCTTTTGTCTTTGGTTACCTCCTTTGTACATACATACATACATATACCAAGGCTTTTTCCCCCTTACAAGGGGGGTAGCCAAAAAGAAAAAGGCATAAAATCATTCCCACCCATTCCATCCCTGAATACACTCCACACCCCTCCACCCTCCCTCTTATCTTAGCACCTCCTGAATGACGGGTCATCCCTGCACCTTGTCCACTGCCCTGGGTCAGAAGCAGTGTCGCAAGACACAGCACATCCACAGCAAGGCCGCTTCATTAAATCGGCGACCCCCCCTCTCCGTCCCCACATTGCATAAAATGAGAGGACGGGGAGAAATCCCTTCGGGCTGCGTCAAATTTTGCTCACACATACTACCTCACCCCCCATCCCACCTCATGCTATCACATCATCCATATACAACCATTCTCCATTCACCCGTCTTCTGTCCTCTCCCGTCCTTCCTCAACAGACATTCCCCTCTTCCCCTTTCTTACCTCCTTTGTAAGGGGTAAAAAAACCATTTGTATGTGTACTGTTGAACAAGGAAGGGAGAAGGCAGGGGATAGGGGTGAGCATAGAATGGCTGTGTATGGATGATACTTTGACAAAGCCTGAAGGATTTCTCCCAGTCTTCTCTATTCTCAGCATTTTGGGGGGTGAGGTGTAAAGTGGCATTGCTATGGGTGCACTGTGTCTTGCTACATTGCTTCTGACCTAGGCAGTAGGCAGGAGACATGGATGATCTTTCACCCACGAAGATCTAAGAGGAAAACAAGGATGGTGGATGGGAGTGGAATGGATATGTGCTTTTGACCTGGCATCTTCCCTTGAAAGAGGGAAGAAGCCCTTGGTTTATAGGTACTGTAGACTTCTTGAATATTTATGAGTAGCATGCTTGTTAACTGGCCCCTTCCTCAACTGATATTCAAAAAGAGAGATGTGCAGTTATTATGATTCCAAGAAAAGTCTTTCAATCTAACAGGTGAAGAGGGGGCATTTTTTTTTGTCAATTAAATGAAGCAGCCTTGTTGTGGATGTACTGTGTCTTGCTACATTGCTTCTGACCCAGGGCAGTGGGTGAGATAGAGATGACCCATCATCCATGAGGAGCTGAGAGAGGAAGGAAAGGATGGTGGATGGGAGTGGAATGGGTGGGAGAAGATACATGCCTTTGACTTGGCTACCTCCTATGTAAGGGGGAAAAAGCTCTTGGTCACCAGCACTATGGTCTATGTATACATAGTATAATCAAGTATGAAACATTAAATGCCAACATGGAGGAGAAAAAAATAAATAAATAAATTTAAATGTTTCATTAGAGCTTCAATTTCAGCAGGAACTGAAACCTGTATAGCTCCACATGATATTCATTTGCCACAACGTGAAACGCTGTCACGAAGCAATTAATGTGCTTCCCAGCTGCCTGTTTGTGGCACTGGACTGCCATACAATAACTATTGATTACTTGGTTTAATGCCATAAACTCTCCCTGAGAACTAGGATGGTAATACATCATAAGGACTTTTTGAAGCAAAGAATTTAGCATGTAGTATCTCTGGGTTGCATCATCCTTTCATCCACTACCTCCAGTCACTATCATTTACACAATTACCGGCCCTAGACTTTCCAAGAACATTAAAATTACTTTTACCCAATTTATCCACCTCATTCATTCCATCTACTTTTTGGCATAATGGGACAGTGAGGGGGGAAGGGTTGTCAATTAAACTGAGTCCTTGCTGTGGATGCATTACTTCTGATCCAGGAGGAGCCAAGCAAAGAGGGAGGGAGGAAGGGAGGGGGTGGCGAATGGGAATGGAGTGGGTGGGGATGAAATGGATGCAAGTGGAATTATGCCTTTTGACTTTGGCTACCTCCCTTGAAAAGGAGAAAATGCCATTGGATTAAGTATGTATTCATGTAATCTAAAGCTCATTACAACTACTTCTGCCTCCCACTTTTTTTTTCCTCATTCTTTTCACATGCCTAGAATAACTAAGCACCCTGGTCTATGCAATCCATGCTCTTTCTATCCATTCTTGTTGCATCTTTGCATTCATTCCCTGATACCTATTTCCCATAAATTTTTTCAGCCCATCCACCATTAACTGCTTCCTTTGTTCTATCAATTATTTCCACAGCCACACCTTAGTTTACTGCTAAATTGCTCTTGATAGCAAAAATAGATAAGAAAAACCTACAAAAATCCATTGCAAGCACTGAATTTAGTCAACAAAAAGAAACCAATAACCATCCATAAGCAACTCATAAGAACCACCTTTGACTACATTTTTTCTGCATGAGACCAGGGGGACTGACCAACTATACTTCCACATACTTAAAACCTCTTCCTCCAGCTAACACATTTCCCACAAACATCCATACTGCCACCATTTGTCTTTGTACATTACTTTGTATGTATACATAATTAATGAAAATGTTCACTGTAATTATACCATAAGTACATGATAGATTCACTTCCCAGTATGCCCTCTACTCTCAACAGGGTTATATGAAATGAAAGTGAAGGTCAACGATGCAATACTAAGAACAAGTCATGTCATCAATATAAACATAGCGGAGATCTCTCTCATAAGGTTTTAATGTATAACTTACCATTGGTGAGGACACCCTGCTTCATGGGGAACCCTTGCTTGTCATTGCCACCAGCAATTCGAACTACATATCCCTTCCATTCATCACCAAGAGAGTCTGCATCAACCTCCTGTCCCATGCGTTTCTCATAGAACACTCGCACCTTCCTCTCATCATCAACTTCAAGAAGTTTTTGGCAGCCCGTTGCCGGGAATGATACGTTTAGCTGTAAAGAAGAGTGAAATCTTAATAAAACTGATGTAACACGGTCAATATATAATATTTCAATTCATGGGAGGAGTGTTAAAATTTGTTGTGGATGTAGTGGATCTTTACTCAGCCTACATGGGTGACCTTTTTAGAGGTCTGATCCAGGGCAATGGACGAGAGGCAGGGATGACCTGTCATCCAGGAGCCAAGCAAAGAGGGAGGGAGGGGTGGTGAATGGTAGTAAAGCATGTGTGGATGAAATGGGTGAGAGAGGATTTATAACTTTGGCTCCCTTGTAAGGAGTACTAGGCTGGAGAGTGAAAAACAAGGTGGTGAGGAGAGCAGGGGTGGAAAGGGAGTTGGGAGATTGGGCTGAAAGAGTACCGAGATTGTTTGGACTCATGAAAAGAATGAGTGAAGAAAGATTAATAAAAGAGGTGTGGCAGAGGTGGAAGGAGTGAACATGAGGGGGCAGCCAAGGATGAGACCAATGGATGGGGGTGAAAGAGGCACTGGGAAAGAAGGGAATGTCTGTTGAGGAAGGGAGAAAACAGAAGATAGGGGTGAGTGGACAGTGGTTGTGTATGGATGGTGTGAGATGTATGGAAGAAGTGGGTGGGGGATGGGGAGAGGGAGTATGTTTGAATGTTATTTTTGACACAGCCCAAAGGGATTTCTCCCCATCTTCTCTTTTTCTGCATGAAGGGATGGGAGAGAGAGAGAGAGAGAGAGAGAGAGAGAGAGAGAGAGAGAGAGTGAGAGAGAGAGAGTGAGTGAGAGAGAGAGAGAGAGTGAGAGAGAGAGAGTGAGTGAGAGAGAGAGAGTGAGTGAGAGAGAGAGAGTGAGAGAGAGAGAGAGTGAGTGAGTGAGAGAGAGAGAGAGAGAGAGAGAGAGAGAGAGAGAGAGAGAGAGAGAGAGAGAGAGAGAGAGAGTGTGTGTGTGTGTGTGGTCACCAATTAAATGAAGTGGCCCTGGTGTGGATGTGCTGTCTTGCTACATTGCTTCTGACCCAGGAATGACCCATCATCCAGGAGGAGCCAAGATAAGAGGGAGGGAGGGGAGTGAATGGGAGTGGAGTATGTGGTGATGGAATGTGTGGGAGTGGGTTTTATGCCTTTATTTTTTGGCTACCTCCCTTATAAGGGGGATAAAGTTGTTGGTACAGTCGTACCTCGGTACTCAACCATAATCCGTTCTGAGGTGGTGGTCGAGCACCGATTTGTTTGAACACCGAAACCAATTTTCCCATAAGAAATAATGTTTTCCTCTTTGCCTTCCCCTTATCACTGTCTTTCTTTGGACCCAGTATTAAGGGCTAGAGCAACACGAAAAAGTTTAAATCTGGGAAGAAATACTCGAACAAACTGCGTACGTCTTACTCCGCTGGCGGTCTGAGTCGAACTGACGCTTACCCGCTGTTCGAGCTAGTCGAGTACCGAAAATCTGTTCGAGGTCCGATGCATTTTCTACTCGAATTTTTTGGTCGAGCACCGATTTGGTTGAGTATAGAGGCGGTCGAGTACCGAGGTACGACTGTATATATATAAAAGATCTTTTGTACGAATGTATAAATCATGAATAATTATAACATAGCTAGACAAATATGGGGCATTGATTGCATGACTGTTCCTGAATCAGTCAAGCACTGTTAACTGTATAACCCATGTCAATTCCTGCTATAGATACATGACACAATTCCCTAAGATTGATCACCTACCCAAGGTGATCTCTACAAGAGATAACCTTCAGTTGAAGAGACAAAGAAAATCCCATCGAACTCGTAAGGCACTTCTACCTCACCCATTGTATTTTGCAATAAACATTGGGGCTATCAGTGCATATCTGCAGCAATCATCTACCTCTATAATTCATTTTGAAGAAATATATAAAATGTGTATATGAAGCGGCCTTGCTGTGGATGTGCTGTCTTGCGACACTGCTTCTGACCCAGGGCAGTGGACAAGGTGCAGCCAGGAGGTGCTCAGATAAGAGGGAGGGTGGAGGGGTGTGGAGTGTATTCAGGGATGGAATGGGTGAAAATTACTTGATGCCTTTCCCTTTTTGGCTTCCTCCCTTGTAAGGGGGAAAAAGCCTTGGTATATGTATGTATGTATGTGTTGGGGGGGAGGGGGATTCATGTGCTATCTATATATCAAAGGGTTCTTCCCCCAGTTAAGGCATGGGCACTCCCCAACAATCCATATACTTTCCTTTCATATTATTTCCCTTGTGGATCAAGTGTCATCTGGGTTTCCCACTCTATGCCCAGGCCAGAGGCAATGCAGCAAGATTGCACATACACAGCACAGCCCCATAGCTTAATTTAGAAATCTTTTCTTCTTCCCTTTATATAAAAAGAGAAGACTACCACTCTTTGCTCACACATCTTTCTTGCTTGTCCTTTCCTACTCAGCATTCCCCTTTTACATAAGGCATCTTCACTCCATCCACCCATTGCAGTCTATCTTTCCCTCAAGTTCATTTCATCTACCTTCGTTTTCCACACTATTTTGCATCTTTCCTCATCCATTTTCACATAAAGAGAAATGAATACCAAACTTTTTCTGCATTTGCACTACCAGGTCATACTAATCAGCATCAACAAGCAACAATTATTATTAACCAGTATCAACTGTTTTTTTTTTGCATCAGATAATATAAATTGTTCATAACTTTTGAAAATTTCCAGTGTGAATAGTATGCATTGCACCTGTTAGTTTCATAATGTCATACAGTTCCTCTATTAGTTCTGGCAGTTATTGCAGTTTCCAGTTCATATTAATTTGAGGTCTGTCGATCAGTTACTGTTGGTCTACTTGAAAGTCAATGATCTGTTGAGTGCAGCTAGTGTTCATAATCCCGGAGATGAGCCGATTTGAAGTAAAACAAAGTCTAGAGGATGAGTGTTCCAAATCCAGTTTTATATTCATGGCACTTTTCTCAAAATCATCCAGAATGGCTTGAAATAATCCATGCAATGGGGGGACGGAGAGGGGGGGTCGCCGATTTAATGAAGCGGCCTTGCTGTGGATGTGCTGTGTCTTGCGACACTGCTTCTGACCCAGGGCAGTGGACAAGGTGCAGGGATGACCCGTCATTCAGGAGGTGCTAAGATAAGAGGGAGGGTGGAGGGGTGTGGAGTGTATTCAGGGATGGAATGGGTGGGAATGATTTTATGCCTTTTCCTTTTTGGCTACCCCCTTTGAAAGGGGGAAAAAGCCTTGGTATATGTATGAGGTATGTATGTACCGAAAATACTGCTGATAATTTCACGCTTCAGTTTCCAGTGTCTGTAGTGAAGTTAGTTTTTTATCAGAAGTTCTCTTCTAAATGACAGGTGCATAACATGAGGTGGCTTGCAGGAAACTTTCTTCCACGGCTTTGATTAGAACATTTTCTCCATCCGATACTACCCAAGTTCAGAAAATCACAATATGGTCGTCACTTGGTTTTGCTTGAATATGGGAAAAGGATCACGGTTATGTCATGCTGTCATCATCCCAGTGGAGAAGCATAGGTCCTAAGAAACTCATAGATGTTTTGTGTTCTCGTAATTCATCATTGTCAGGTAGCAGGAGAATGTCCAGAGGACTCCAAGGGTGCCAGCATATTGATGCTGCAGTAACACATGCTGTTCATTCTTTGATGTAGTTGCATCTATTGTACAAAATAATGGATGGAAGTTTTCCTTTTGTCCTAACCATTCTCTGTAACAGTTTGTGTTTGTCAACTTTGTTCATCACTGTCCAAACATGCTGATTCTACAGGTTTGTGTTGCAACCACTGCACTGTCATGATTACCCACTGGCAAAGGTGTTGGCATTAGATTGCCTGTAAATAAATTCCTTTCCAGCACAGTTGTTCATGTAACAATCGCAAGGAACCTCTTAGGAATGACAAATTAATTAGTTGATACAGTTTAGTATGATCAACACAACCAGGCACAATCCAAAATGTTATGAAAGGGATGAAGTGAATTTTCCAATTTTCATTGTTCAAAATCTTCAATTCAACCACATTATATTGCCTTCCATTCTCAATAAATTCTGCATAATACATACACAAAAAACTTTAGGTATGTTTATGGAGGTGCACACCTGTGATATAGCATAAAATTAAATCTTATTTTATAAATTATAATGTAATATACATTTTTCTTGGTGGAAATCAACAAAAAAATATTGCTAAAAGGAAATACACGAACAAATAAAGCTGCGATCATTGGACTGAGACGCCATGTTGTCTGTCAAGCCCCACTAAAAGCAAATATGCGTATGAAACTGTGACGATAGGATCTGGAATACGCCACCAGTACCTTGCATGGTACATATTTTTAAACAGTGCTACGGAGCCGAGATTCATGCATTTTCTAAGCAGTCCGAACAGATACAATACCAAAACCAGCCACCAACATCCCTGACAAAGATGACCCTGATGACCATAAATTTTCAGGTATCACATTATTAAATGCAGGTTAGGTTAGAATAGACAAATTTACCATACTTTAATTTCTTTGACCACCCTTCTATAAAAACAAAGATGGCATCTCCAGCACCCACAGCTATGTTTGTAATCGATTTCTGCCAAGAAAAACTTATAATACATTGATGTATTATATGCAAAATTAATATTTGGTTTTCTATGCTACAATGCATTGATGTGCACTTCCGAAAATTGACCAAACTTTCTCCTTTACAAAATGGAAGGAGGGTGGCTAGGCTAAAGCACAAACCCAGGTTATACAAACCAAACCCCATATACTACCCCTCTCATCTGAATGAAGGGGCTTGTCTCCACTCAATCGATGGCAATGCAGCAAGTTGTGACAATTTTGCAGCAGAACCTAACAGCTGGAACTAGTTTAGCCCCATCACATGGCAAACCCCCTTCTGCTCCACTCAACATCATAACATGTCATGCATATGAACAAAAACATCCTAGACAATTTGTCTTCCCTCTTCAACAGACACTTCCACACATCCAAAGCCCTTCACCCCATCCATCGACCTAATTCCAGGCTTCCACTCAGTCTCCCCTTACTTTACTTTTGGTTTCTGCCCATTTGTCCTTAATTCATTCTGTCCATATATACAACCAACCAACGCAATCTGATTTACACTATCCTCAATCATGGTTGTTTATGTAAAATAGTACTCTATGAACTAATACCAGTCAATGCTCCTGGCACCAAATAGGCCGAATGATGTTCCCACCCTCCATTTCAAGTTTAATGGCTTTGGCTGATCAATTTTTAGACATGCACATCTAGGCGATATAGCAATAGAGAATTAAACAATTTCATAAATCATAATACATCAATGTAATATGTTATTCTTGGCAGAAATCAATGAGCAAAAAAAGTTGCTAAAAGCTATAAAAATATCTGCTTCAACTACTTCAGATGCCATCTTTCTTAAGGTAGAGGCAGAGGCCAAAGAAATTAAAGTATGATAAATTTGTTTATTCTAACCTAACCTGCAACTAGTAAAGTGGCACCTGTAATTCTAGAGGTCATCAGGTTGTCACCATCGTCATCTCCAATTTCTGAATCTATCAAAATAAAGACGGCATCTACAGGAGATGATGCAATTTCGTTTGTGCATAACTTTTAGCAATGTGTTCTGATATTAATTTCTGCCTAGAAAAATACCAAGTAATACATGTAATACATGTGTGTTCACAATATACAATGTGGTAGGGGAAGGTGGGTAAAATTCTAGAATCATATAACACTATTATTAAACATACTTACAATACCTTATACCTTCTAACAACTTCCCTAAACCATTCCGTAGAAAAATAAAAATCTTTCAAAACAAAATTAAACCGAAAACTGTTTAAGTGATGCTGAATCGTATTGATATAAAACTGAAAATTGTGAGCATATATAAGTATTGGAACTGGTGCAAAATCATCAAAAACAAGCACCAAGGCTGGCCAGAACAGGATACAAATATCCTAGAAGTAGGGCGGCAACATATCAAAGACCATTTCTTTGGCATCACGTCTCGTCAGAATTATCTGACATAATGGTTTGTTTACATTACCCCTATATATCTTAATAACAAACCCACACTCAAATATACCCTATTACTAACGTATGGGTCAGAAAACCTATAGCATTTCACGACAGCTTTAATCATTACAATACTTTATTTGTTCTTGGCTTCACCCATGACCGCAACGTGTTCACACTGACGCATGTAAACACCACCACATTTTCTAGTATATTTCACTCCAGTCTACATAAATCGTACAACTCTTGGTTAAAACTTCAACACACACTCCTTCGGCAACATATATGAGGTATTTCGGTTTACTATATATCCAAAATTGATAGATTTCACTGCAAAAATTACCTTCATGGTGTCTCCCTCACTACACCGTACACATGCAACACCGGAAAGGAAGCAACGGGGAAGAACGAAAATTATTATTGGAACCAGTATTTTTTTAAACATTGAAGAAATGCTCAACATAAAAATAGTATCATATACTGAATTTATATTACATTTAAATTTATTCTGATTTTAAATAAATAATCATTTATAGCGATAACTTTGAAAATTTATATATAATAACTAATGATAGCGGGAAATTCAAAATTTTGCACTGTTGGGCATACTACAGATCGTACAGCGTATTATTTCACAGTTAATTCGTATACGAACTGCCGAGTTGGGAAATGATGGCTAAATTATATGAATTCTACATATGAAATTAACTTGTCAATGAGGCGATAATACATTTTTTTTAATTAGTCACTGAAAGGAGCACTGACCGAAGGACATTTCATTAATCTGCTCCTACATTAAAGAACTTGCCTTTTGTTTAAGTTTTAACATGGATTTCAAAGATGTTTAATATAATACCACATTTTGTCTAAACAATAGGATGAATTAAATTAGAAAATGACGGGTTTTATGTGCATTGTGATAATTAGGTCGGTTCGATGATCTTCAAGTGATTTATATGACTTTTGTTAGTAAGGCCATCCATCTGCTTATTCCAAGACAAATGCGGATAATGATTTGATCAGAGTTTTATAGACAACCGACATTAATTCAATCGATAAAGAGTTAATCTAAGAATATTATTGTCCAAGCCTATTGTCTTATGAATTCCAATTTTAATAAGAGAATGAAATTTGAGCTCATCACACACACACACACACACACACACACGCACGCACACGCACACACACACACACACACACACACATATATATATATATATATATATATATATATATACATATATATATATATATGTATTTATATATATATATATATATATATATATATATATATATATATATAGATATATATATATATATATATATAATCAACAATAACACACTGTGTTGGATAAGAAGAAATGAAATAAAAATAAAATGAATTCCATATATTTCGATCACGGACTGTGATCGAAATATATGGAATTCATTTTATTTCATTTCTTCTTATCCAACACAGTGGGTTTTTGTTGATTCTTTACGAATGTGTTACGACATTACTTTATAGTTATATATATATATATATATACATACATACATACATTCACACAAAGGCCATCTAGGGTGCTCGGGAGGTCAAAGACAGACGTCTACATACAGTAGGCCCATAAGCAACCTTATACCCCCCCCCAAAAAAAAAAAAAAAAACAGAACACGGATAGACGGACTTAGTCCTTTAACTTGGAACAAGGTAATAGCATATTCTGTCGAAGCCTGATTACAGAGCACCTGCATGCAAGGCCGTGCCTGCCTGGTGGGCTCCCACATCCTACCTCCAACCTTCATTTGAATATCTATACTATGACTTCACTTACAATAATCTAGACTTCTCCAAGAACATTTCAACAGTTATATGTCTAACATTCGTAAAGGCTTACAACCTCTTACTTTATCATTCAGCTTTGCTATATATAACGGAAAGATAATTTGATATTTGAAGCTTTGGAAAATATATTATTGTAACCGAAGTCATTTTTACTCAAACGAACTCCCAACTGTCGGCGCTGGTGAAGTCCGTGGAAGAAGCCCAGTATGATAGCCCTTTGAAGGCCTGTTGTGGGTGCAGCCCGAGATTGTGTGTCCTTCACGAGTGTTCTTGTCGAAAGCATTCCTCCCTGAGCCACTGTCCTTCGTGCCCTGCCCACACCTTCCGGTGCAGAGGGTCTGCGCTGGCCTGCCCCAGTGGCGCGACTTACGACCAAAGTATGATTTCGATCGCTATGTGGGTACTTTATCGTGTTAAATCACTCAACTCAGTGGCATCGTTTGTTGTTGTATTAGCAGCGTTTCCCAACCTGGGGGTGCTGGGAAGTGATGCACACAAAAATCACATTGATATATTTATCATTGATTACCTAGTTGTGCATATTTGACTTTTCCCATGTTTTTTTTTTTCTAGGGTGATCTTACTTCTTCTACAAACAATGTTGTCAATTTGTTTCAGCTCTAAGGAATCAAGAAAAGAAATCATCAACCAGTACACTTCACTTACTTTTATCCTTCTAATAACAAGATAAGGGTGCTGGACTACTTAAACATGACAACAGGGGAGCTATGGTCGGAAAAGGTTGGGAAACGCTGACCATCAGTTTCTCGGGGACAGGCTGTTGCTAATTTGAAATACAGCTTGAACTTCCCTCTCACATGAAATGCGTCTAGATGCACTACCTCAGCATTTCAAGTGAGAGCGAAGTTCAAACTGTACTTGCAGTTCAACAACAGGAAGTCTGCCTTTGCTCTGTGCTGCGTCGCCTGTGTCGCCTGCGTCTCAGTTTGCGTTTAGGTTAAGATTTCAACTCCATTCCTGTTTCCATTAAAACCAGGAAGTCGTTAGGATCTGGAGCTTCCGTTGTGTAATCCTTATTCGTGGCATCCACATCAATTCATTTCCAGACCCAGAAGGTCTGGGGGGCCTCCGACCTCTTGAAAGAGGGATGAAGCCATTCGCTTCTGCATCTATGAATTGTATCAGTCTTGTGAAAACTCAGTACAAATTCAGCGGATAACATTCACTGAATCAAATATAGCGTCATTGCAGTTTTCTCCATTTTAAAATGCATATTCTCTAAATCAATTTGTCTTGTTGTGGTTAACGAATGGAATAGACTTAGTAACTATGTAGTGATTGATGAAACTATTGGTTGTTTTAAGAGACGATTAGATAAGTTTATGGATAGGGATGATAAGTGGTACTGGACATGGGACTGTCTACTGTAAGCCTTATGGTCTCTGGCAGTCTCCCCCCACTTTTATGTACTGAGCATTGGATCTTCACCACTGCGATAGATGTAGGAATAATTTGTATAGAATTCCATTTTGTGAAATTTTGTTTTGATAGCCTATAAATGTATACTGATATCAAAGATACAGGTACAATTTAAATTGAAAACAACACAAAGATAATCTCAAGTTTATGCACATCAATATCCTTCGATGGGTAAAAGGGATAATGAAAAGACATATTAGAATCATGTTAAGAACTGTGTAAACTATTTTCTATCAGCAAAAACACTAACCAAATTGTCCTCATGGATAGAACTACAAAAAAAAAACTAGGCCTACATCAACAACAGACCCTAACCATTTTGAATTGGTGCCTGGATATTGGACGTTGGCAATAGATAACTCTTAGGTGAGGAAAACACATATGAAAGGTACTAACAACGACCGCAGGGTTGTCGAACGCCCTTCTGAGCCGCCCACAACAACAAAGTTAATGCCATAGTCGTGTGAACTCAAGTCACGCAATGACGTCAGTATCCTGTGAGGGCACAAGTATGTAATTACGCACACCCACACTAAAAGTTACACACACACACACACACATACACACACACACACACACACACACACACACACACACACACACACACACACACACACACACACACGGCCCGGTGGCACGGCCCGGTGGCGGATTGGTAAAGCACTGGCCTCACAAGCCGGGGTTCGATTCCCCGGTCGGGCGGAGACAAGTTGGGTTTGTCTCCTTTCACGTGTAGCCCCTGTTCACCTAGCAGCGAGTAGGTACGGGACGTTAGTCAAGGAGTTGTGACCTTGCATTCCCGGTGTGTGGAGTGTGAGTGGTCTCAGACCTACCCAGAGATCTGCTAATAATGAGCTCTGAGCTCACTGCCGTAGGGTGGTGTCTGGCTGTCTCGAAAAGAGGCTGCAGCAGATCCGAGGTGAATACACACACACACACACACGGCTCGGTGGCGGATTGGTAAGGCACTGGCCTCACAAGCCGGAGAACCGGGGTTCGATTCCCCGGCCGGGCGGAGATAAGTTGGGTTTGTCTCCTATCACGTGTAGCCCCTGTTCACCTAGCTGTGAGTAGGTACGGGACGTTAGTCAAGGAGTTGTGACCTTGCTGTCCCGGTGTGTGGAGTGTGAGTGGTCTCAGACCTACCCAGAGATCGGCAAATAATGAGCTCTGAGCTCACTGCCGTAGGGTGGTGTCTGGCTGTCTCGAACAGAGGCTGCAGCAGATCCGAGGTGAATACACACACACACACATATATATATATATATATATATATATATATATATATATATATATATATATATATATATATAAGAAATCAAAGAAATGCATAGAAAGATAAAAAAGAACAAGGTATAAAAGTGATATAGTACAATTCCATCAACAGAGCAGATGTGTTATTATACTATAGCTACTCCTTAATAATTGTAGAAAACGTAACTCAGGGACTAGTTTTTATCAACTGTTATGAGGAAATTGTTCTGAAATAGCTGTATAGATGAAGCATGTCATGTAACAATAATATTTGTACATTGCATGATCTAAACACATTACAAACAATAAAAGCATCTTCTCATTGAAGATGTTTTACTGTTCCGTAGTGGAGCGCTGGGATGAGATTTCCTTTTGTGATACGAATTGTCAACTTCGATCCCAAACAGTTATTGGCGACTGTCATTTGACCAACTTGTTCAATGAAGTCATCGGGTGGTTGAGATCACAATACACATTATTTTATAGGTGACATTTCATTTTGATTTTTGTTTTTATTTCTGCAGGGTTATATGTATTACTGTATCACAGGCATGAGGTATAGTAAGCTTCGTTGATGTCTAGAAACAAAAGAAAAAAATCTGTGACAAGGAAAAGGGAGAGAATTTTTCACTATGAATAAGAATAAGAGATACGGAGAAATAGGTGACAGATTAATTGGTAGATGGATGGAGAGAGAGAGAGAGACAGAGAGAGAGAGAGAGAGAGAGAGAGAGAGAGAGAGAGAGAGAGAGAGAGAGAGAGAGAGAGAGAGAGAGAGAGAGAGAGAGAGAGAGAGAGAGAGAGAGAGAGAGAGAGAGAGAGAGAGAGAGAGAGAGAGAGAGAGAGAGAGAGAGAGAGAGAGGTAAAGATGTGCTTGATAACCTACAGGTACTTTAGCTGCAATATTTCTTAACAGCCACTGTCCGAACATTTTCTTTAAGAAAACTGCAGACTCAAAGAAGACCTCTTTACCGAAGAAGTGTTCGTGTGTTCTACCCTTCATCCTCCTCCTTCGAAGGAGAAGAGAACCGGAAGCGAGGCGAGGCGGAGATGCATTTAGACGCAAAGAGCTGAGACCGTGACGGACGCAAGGTCCTTGTGGGTCCAGTTTTTGTTTGTGGTTTGTGGGACGCCTTGCGCCGCTGGGTAAACAATTGTTACAGTATTCGCACCGTTAGTATTTATAGGCACACGCACACACACACACACACGCACGCACACACACACACACACACGCACGCACACACACACACACACACACACACACACACACACACACACACACACACACACACACACACACACACACACACACACACACACACACACAACACACAGCACAGGGTTCGAATCCCACCCTGTGCTGAAATTTCACTATCGCTGCGCTGCGAGTCGTTACTCCCACTCTCGTGGACAGGGAGTTGTGTGTGTGTGTGCATGTAAGGTCACATCAGTACCCATAGATTGGTCATATATGAGTTCTAAGCTCTCTTCCGGGAGGGAAAAGAGCTGTCGGTCACGAGTCCAACACGTGATCCAAGACCATAGTGAATCACACACACACACGATAATGATCATACTCGTAGAGGGATTTAGACATTCACGCTTGTTGGCGTTCGGTTCTGAGAGCACACTGCAGGATCATCGGGATGTCAATTTAAGAGGACGATACAGTCTGTATCTGATCACAGTGGCTTAATCCGGTGGTTTAGTTACATCTTTATGGAGGCAAACGAGGTTTGAAAGCTAAAGCACATTCTCCTTTGTCGTACAGTTCCAATTCACCGTACAAAGTCCTGGAGATCTGAGCCTTTCTTCAGTATTTTCCACAGGGCCACGACGTCACACACCTGTCCTGTGTCATCAGGTTACTGGATCTGACGAGGATGACATCTTATCAACGTTCAAAGGTGGTCGTGTGTGCTGGGGATGATTTTTTTTTTTTAATAAACCAGCGTTTCCCAATTTTTTCCGACCCTAGTTCCCCTTGCAGTCAGGTCTAAGCAGTCCAACATCCCCTAACTAATATTTTTTACTAGAAAGATAAAGGAAAGTGTATGTGGGCATTGCTTCCCAGTACCCCTATAATTAATTCCAGTATCCCAGGTTGGGAAGCACCGGACTATTTTCCGAAGGAGAGAGACTGGAGTTCTTCTGTTTATGTGTTAATGGTGGGCTGCGTTGGGCTGAAGGGGACTGCTTCTTTTGGTCCATGATACTCTCCGATCACAAAAAAAAAAGGTAATTTCTATGTCAGTTTCATCTACTCCATTGGATGACATTAGCGCTGCTATTAACTCACCTGTTTCTCTTCTTTTTTCAGTGAACGTAGGTTCAGTGTTTTTAATCTCTCTTCTTGTGTTTTACCTGTTGGAAGAGAACCAATATAGTCATTCTTATGTTCTTATTGCTCTTTGTCTGTGTGTGTGTGTGTGTGTGTGTGTGTGTGTGTGTGTGTGTGTGTGTGTGTATTCACTTGGTCTTTGGATCACGTGTTGGACTCGTGTGTGTGTGTGTGTGTGTGTGTGTGTGTGTGTGTGTGTGTGTGTGTGTGTGTGTGTGTGTGTGTGTGTGTGTGTGTGTGTTGACATGTATGGGATGTCTGATAATGCGGATGTGGGGATGCGGATAAAAACTTTTTAAATTTGTGAATGCAGATGTGGATGAGGATATGAAAAAATAAAATTTGTAGATGCGAATTATTTTTCGATATATATAGTGAATTGTGAAAGACGACTTTTAGCCACATAAGTCTAACTCAAGTGTTACAAAGATGAGGGATATGGATACAAGTTGTTATACATCCCACCAACCCCTTTCTTCAACCTCCACACTTTGAAAAGTGGTAAAATTACATGAAGTGTTAATAAGTACAATCTCCGCTGCTCACATTACAAAGACATTACAAAGACATTTTTTTTCAAAAACAGAAGTTTCTCTACTTTATCTGTAAGAAGGCGCTTACGTTTTTCATCATGAATTAGTCTAGCCCCAGTGAATAATTGCTCACTCAGGAAGCTACTAGAGGGAACACAGGTAAGTGCATACAAATTTCATTAAAACTGGGTGCCATTTTTTGTTCTGACTCCATCATTTCATAGTGTCTTCGTTTGTTCCTTTAATTCTCTTCTCTTTGTTATATCTCTTTACTCCTATTAAACGTGCAATAAGTGGTTCATTATTTTCATCACTGCTTGGCGATGAGAGTATTAGACTCATTGTCTCTGACACTGTTGCTTGCACTTGCTGTAGGTAGTTGTCGTTTTTATTTATTCATTTATTTATTTATCTATTTATTTATCTTTATTACTATTTTTTTTGGCTGGTTCGTTTCCATCATCCTGTGGCTGATCACACAGGGCAGCAGTTGCTGATTGCACTTGCTCAGTGATGAAAGAAGAGAACAACAAATATCTTTATATCTAAGATCCAGGTAAGTTGCAAACCTACACATGTCCATACTTTCAAGGCCAGCAAATCTTTTGTCTAGATCAGCCCTCATGGTTAGTTTCATAAAGTTTATTATATTAGTAGCTTCCTCTTCATCTTTATCAGTACTGTACTGTGATCTTCAGATTTTTCGGACTCTGAGCATGTACCTGTGCGCTGCGTATTCATTCTTGGTACTTCACTCATGCATATTTGGATTTTTTCCAATGAAACTATAAGAGATATCACATCACTGATGAATGGTGAAGAACTTTGTTTTGTAATTTCCTCATGGGGTTTTAAGGATTCTACACATACGGAGAATGAGTAACTTCCATCCTGTGTTATTGATTTGTTCTGTCTTTGAATTGGTTGCAGCATAAAGGCATAACGACTCCTTTAATTTCTGAATTATTTCCAACATATACAACGTGCTGTTTTACCTTGTTCAAGAATCATGGATAACACTTAACAAAGGCTCCTATAATCGATACTGGATCTTCTTCAGCTCATCTTGAGCCACTGTTGAATGATTTACTTCACCAATTTCTTTCTTTGAAGCTATTCCCTTTTTCACAACTAGTTGAAGCTTATGTACAGTGCAGTCTACATTGTTCAAACCTGACAGAAACAGAGACTTTTTCATGTTTACACCAGCATCGCGTAAGCCATAGCTAACACTTCTGACATTTCATCAAACTTCATAGAAATATATTCTCCATTGTGTCTTTACAAAGGATTACAAAGGCGGAGCATGCCGACAGGAGACCTTTTGGTCTATATCTAGGTCGGATGCG
Organism: Oratosquilla oratoria; assembly: GCF_046742065.1. Classification (NCBI taxonomy): domain Eukaryota; kingdom Metazoa; phylum Arthropoda; class Malacostraca; order Stomatopoda; family Squillidae; genus Oratosquilla; species Oratosquilla oratoria. The sequence continues at coordinate 37,304,128 of NC_134815.1, read as the reverse complement.
AAAAAATCATAGTAATAATAAACTAATAAATAAAAACAACATTAAAAAATATTCTCTATCTCAAATTAGACAGTTAGACTCGGTAATGAAACACTTATCGAAGTGTCTGACCATACAAGTGTTGTAACAGCAATATTGCAGTTCAGTTTGTTTTCAATTACAGTAGTATTCACTTTACTGAATACTGACTCAATCATTTCATTGGGAATAATTTATGAGTAAAAATTGCGCTGATTCAGCTTGTACTGTGGACACAATGCAGCCATCAGCCTCACGACACCCAGGTCCTTCAAATGACCGAATGGCAAATTGTCCACTACTAGCATCTCTGCAATGATTCTACTAAGAGTTATTATTTACTCGTAGTTATTTATATCCCAAATCTTTACATTGTGGAAGCACTCTTCAATATCTTTTTTTTCTCACTTCTGACTTAGCTTTTTACAAAAGATTTTTTTCCTACACCATCTTTCTTCTTTGCACGAGTAGTTTGTTCTTCTGCTAACTCATCATATTGTTCTTTATGCACCGCTTTCAAATATATCCACAGTGATGATGATGATCCACGTCCCTCTCGTGAATACATCACGCACAGAACTTTACCATCATTTTGTTGCTCAAAGATCTCCCACGCCTTTTTTTGATGCCATGATAATGGTTAAGCTGGTATGACGTAAAAAAGTAGTAGGTCAGCATTTACCATTTATGTAATAAAAAGCCTATAAATATTTTTCATGTATTTTAGATTTCAGTTTTCCTCATATTGATTTCTTTATGTATAATTCTCATCGATAGTGGATAAATCTCGTTTAAACAGAACCTACGGCGGCATAGAACCGAGGACGATTTGACCCGAGGACGATTTGACCCGAGGACGATGGGGTATGAACGGGGACGAAGTGACCAGGGGACGATATGGCACGGGGACGATCTGACCGGTAACCATACCGGTCAGATCGTCCCCGTGCCATATCGTCCCCTGGTCACTTCGTCCCCGTTCATACCCCATCGTCCTCGGGTCAAATCGTCCTCGGGTCAAATCGTCCTCGGTTCTATACCGCCGTAGGTTCTGTTTAAACGAGATTTATCCACTATCGATGTCATCGCCTCAGCTGCAGTGCATGCGCAATCTTTGCAACAATGGCAAATCTAACCTAAGGTGAGGGAACAAACTAATGAAATTAGCAACAACGCATAAACATACCATAAATATAACATTTTACATTTTAATGTATTTCTCCAAATAAAACACTTTATAAATCTATAATATAATCGTTTTACAGATAATAGCTCGGCTACTAGTTACTCATTTGGCCGACCATATCATGATAATGATATTCGTCACTCCACGGCAGTGTTGCGACGACTGAACATGGTCAGCTGCCTGTGCACGCGGGAGACTCGAGGCGTGGAAATGGTCCTTTCGAGTGTGGGGACGATTTGACCCCGGGGGGGAGGGGGGGGACGAAGTGGTATTTTGAAAACGGGGACGATTTGACTGGATACAGAACCACGACTACAAATATTGTGCTGTATAATTTTTTCACATTCATTAATTAATGCTATGCAACGGTATTATTTTTCATAATTCTATGTAGAATTCCAGTTATGTAATGGTGAATACCATACATCTATCATACATGTAGGTTTACCCTTCAGAATTTTATTCAGAATTTCAGAATACCAAATTATCAATAGTGTATGGTTATAGATATATATCTACGGCTTTTTTTTTTTATGAATTTTGAACTCTATGCTGTGTGCGATTCACCATGGTCTTGGATCACGTGTTGGACTCGTGATCGCCAGCTATTTCCCTCCTGGAAGAGAGCTCAGAGCTCGTATATGACCGATCTATGGGTAATGCTGTGACCATACACGCACACACACACCCAACTCCCTGCCCACGAGAGTTGGAGTAACGACCTGCAGCGCGGCGATACTTAAATTATTTCAGCCCTGGGCGGGATTCGAACCCAGACCGCCGTAGTGGCAGCCGGGAACTCTACCACTGCGCCACGAGTGTGTGTGATTAACCTTGGTCTTTGGATCACGTGTTGGACTCGTGATCGACAGCTATTTCCCTCCCGGAAGAGCTCAGAGCTCGTATATGACCGATCTATGGGTAATGCTGTGACCTTACACGCAAACGAGAGTTGGAGTAACGACTCGAAGCGCAGCGATACTGAAATTATTTCAGCCCTGGGAAGGATTCGAGCCCGGACCGCCGTAGTGACAGTCAGAGACTCTACCAACCGCGCCATCGAGTTTTGTGTGCGTGTGTGTGTGTGTGTGTGTGTGTGTGTGTGTGTGTGTGTGTGTGTGTGTGTGTGTGTGTGTGTGTGTGTGTGTGTGTGTTTATGTGCGAGTGTATGCGCGTGTAGCACTTACATAATAAGCATACCAGACAGACACATTGACAAAACCCTACGCTGATCCCTTACTCACCGTCTTCGTGGAAAGTCCAACCCCATCCACCCTAGCACGTACAAAGTGGCTCGACAAAGAAACTGAAAAAAGTATTGCTAAAAAGAGACAGGCTTATAAGAAATATAAGTGCTCGGGTGCATCTAATGACTATGAAAGTTATGTATCAATACAGAGAGATTTAAAAAAGACAATAAGAAAAAGAAAACGACAATACGAAATGAACATCGCTGAGAAATCCAAAGAGAATCCCAAAGAATTCTATAGTTACATTAGAGATAAAAAGGTTGTTAGGAATCACATTGGTCCACTATTATCTGCTGACGGTCAACTTGAATATTCAAATGAAGGAATGTGTAATCTCTTAAACAATTATTTTAGCTCGGTATTCGTAAACGAAACACCTCAAAGTGAATTCCAAACTGAAACCTGTGAAAAGTCTGGGGTAAACTTACTCACTACGGTAAATATAACAAAAGAAACAATTAAAAGGTGTATAGACAAACTCAAAGTTAATAAAACACCAGGGCCTGACGGTTGGCATCCAAGAATCTTAAAGGAAATGAAAAATGAGATTGTTGTTCCATTAGAAATTATTTTCAAGAAATCCATCATATCCGGAGATGTCCCAAGAGAATGGAAGCTAGCTAACGTTACTCCCATATTCAAAAAAGGTGACAAAAAGAAACCAAATAACTATAGGCCTATTAGTTTGACTTCGATTGTAGGAAAAATAATGGAAACTATCATCAGAGATGCTATCGGATATCATTTAGAAAGTAACCGTTTGATAAATGATAGCCAACATGGTTTCAGACGGAAACGTTCTTGCGTGACTAACTTACTCGAATTCTACAACACAGTTGTCTCGAATTATGACAAAAGAAACAATATAGATTTAATATATCTAGACTTTGCAAAAGCTTTTGATACCGTCCCACACGAAAGACTACTTACTAAATTAGCTTTGCATGGAATAAGTGGTAGCCTATTAGGTTGGACTAGTAATTGGTTGAAAGGTCGAAAACAGAGAGTTGTTTTAAATGGAAAAACTTCTGGATGGAAAAGTGTTGCAAGTGGAGTTCCTCAGGGTTCCGTTCTTGGGCCACTTCTATTCATAGTATATATAAATGATATAGACCATGGACTAAAATCTACTGTTGTTGTTGTTGTTGTCGTTCCCTAGACTGTCTGTCCGAGCAGTCCCGTCTCCTCAAGGAAGGCCACAGCCGAAACTGGGTTTTCCCACAAATCCTTTATAGAGTGTATGTTGTGTTGTTTGCGTGCATGATTGTGTATAATGCAGTCTTCCATTATGTGTTGTATGGTATGGGGTGAAGTGTTACATCCTGGGCAGCTGTTCACAACACGGTCGTCCAGCCTCTTCTGGTAGCTTAGAAGTGCTGGGTGGTGACCGCATCGCAGTCTGGCCAAGTGGACTCTGTCCTTACGTGGGAGAGAGGATTCAGAAGGGTGGATATCAGGGGGTCTGGCATGCAGCAGTGTGTTGTCTTTCAGTGTGTTAATGGAGCGGTGAGTGATATGATTATGAATATGTTTCCGGAGGCTGGTATTTGGTGGTTGTGGAGGAAGAGAAGAGAGTATCTGTGTGTAATAAAGGTCTTTGGGTGTAGTTTTAATGTTTCTTGGTGTGTGTGGGTGTTCTGCTATGTAGTGTAGCGGGTGTGTGATGTGTTTGTGGTGGCTGCAGCAAGTGTTTGTGTGCCTCTCATGTCGAGGTGGTCCTTGACTTTGAGGACTTTTGTTTCATGGTGTAAATGGTCTGTAGGTGATGTATTTGTGCAGCCTGTAATTGTTTTTAGGGCTTTGTTTTGTATGATTTGAAGGGTGTTGTGGTGTGTCTCACTGAGATTAGGAGCCCATGCAGGACTCGCATAATTCATCACTGAGCGTATGCATTGTTTGTATATTGTTATATTAGTTTCTTTGTTTTGTCCAAATGTTGTTCCAGTGATTGACTTAAGTGCGTTAAGTCTAGGTGTGCATTTGTTTTTTATGTTTGTGAGGTGTTGTTTGAAAGACATGGATGTATCGTATGTTACACCAAGAATTTTCGGTGTGTTTGTGTGTGGTATTAGAGTGTTGTTGATGTAGAGATGAGGTATGTATTTGTGTTCTTTTGTCCAGTTGGTGAGAAGTGTTGCTGTAGATTTGGTTGGAGCTATTTTGAGTCTGTTTGTGATGAACCATGTGTTGAGTGTGTCAAGGTAAGGCTGGATTATTTCTGCAGCTTTGTCTGTGTTACGATGTGTGCATGTGATTGTTATGTCGTCTGCGTAGGAAGAGATTTGTATTTCTGAGGTGTCTGGCGTGGGTAAGTCATGCATGTATAGATTAAATAATGTGGGGGATAGAACTGAGCCCTGTGGTACTCCGTTCTTAATGTTTCTGATGTGCGATGATTGGCCATTATATGACACATGAGCATTCCTGCCTGCCAGATAATTGGCCAGCCATCTTTTGGTGTTATTGTGCATGTCTGTGTTATATATTTTATTTGTTAGGTTGTGGCGGGGGATAGCATCAAAAGCTTTACTAATGTCCAATGTTATAAGAAGTGTTCTGTGGTGGGGCCTATCTGAATTGATGCCATCTAAAATTCTTTGTGTGAGGTTTGTCAGAAGAGTGTTTGTGGAGTGTAGTGGCCTAAAACCGTGTTGTGAGTCAGCAAGGGGAATATATGGTGTGACAAGTTTAAGTATTAGGCGTTCAATGACTTTAGAGGGGGTGCAGAGAAGTGTGATTGGGCGGTGCGATGTTGGGATTGTTGGGTCTTTGTTCGGTTTTGGAATGGTGATTATTTTACCATGCTTCCAGATGTCGGGTATTGTGTTGTGTGAATAGCTGTAGTTTGCAATGTTTGTGAGTGCGTGTATACCTTGTGGTCCAATGTGTTTTAGGTGGATGTTGCTTATGTTATCAGGGCCACAGGCAGATGAGTGCTTGAGACTATGCATTATGAGTTTTGTCTGACTGTCTATGAAGGGTGTATAGTCTGAGTCTGTGGGAAAGTCTTTCTTACGTCGAATGGTGCGTCGGTCGTCAGGGTGAGATGTAAGATGGCTCGTCTGTGCAAAATGACGTATGAGTGCGTTTGCTTGTTGTCTGTTTGAGGGTAGATTATCTGTTGTTGTGATTATTGCTGCGTGAGAGCGTGTAGTGTTAGTGTTGGATAGTGTGATGCTGTTGAGTGTTTTGTACAATTTGCTGGTGTTTGTTTTGTGATCAAGTGTATTGATAAAGTTTTGCCAATTTTGTGTTTTTTGTTCATGTATTTTATTGGCAATCACAGTGTTTAGTGTTTGTATTTGGTCTGCTATGTTTTGAGGGATAGGTGTGGGGGTATCGTGTTTAAGTGTGTCACGTTGTCTGATGAGGCCTTGGATTTCTGGTGTGAAGTTGGGGTTGTGTGATTTTCTGTTGCCTCTAGGGATGTATCTCTTGTCTGCGTTTTGTATGATTGTATTAAAAGCGTGCACAGCATTGTTTATGTTTGTGATTGGTGTACTGTTAAGTGTTTCGAAAATGTTGTTCTGTCTCTTCATTAAAGGCTTCCCAGTTAGCTCTCTTGTAATTGGTGTAAGTGTGTCTGTGGCCAGCTGGGGTGCATCTTGTTTTGGTGGTGATGATGATTGGAAGGTGGTCAGAACCAAGGGCTCCGACCACTCTCCATGATGTTGTTGGGGTTAGGCAGGGGGAGCAAAAGGTGATATCAGGAGAGGAGGGAGTGTAGAGGGCTTGGTATGGGATATGTGTATGATTATGCGTGTTGTTCATGATAGTCAATGAGTCGAATTGAGTCTGTATATCAAGCCCTCTGTCTGTGTCAGGGTTGTCGACAAACCAGGCAGACGACTTGGCGTTGAAGTCACCACCCATGATCAGGTTGGGGATTGAGGTTAGTTGGCTGAGTTGAGGTCTGAAGGTGTTTGGAACTGTGGGGGATGATTGGGGGGGAATGTACATGTTAACTATTGTTAGTGTTGAATTGTTGCCTGTGCGGATACGAATGGATTGGGTTTCTGTTGTGTTATCTGTGGTAGGGAGGAGAATTTTGGTTGTGGCACTTGTGTCCACAAAACAGATGGAATGGTGGATCAGGGTGATGAGTCCACCGCCATTGCCGTCAGTCCGGTCTTGTCTGATGGTGGTGTAATTATGAAATGACGGTGTTTTGTGTGAGTGTCTTAATTTTGTTTCTTGTAGAATTGCAATGTGTATGTTGTGTTGTTTAAGAAAGTGTTCAAGTTCATGTTTTTTAGTGTTTATACCGTCAATGTTGTGTTGTAATATGTTGATGTTGTGTGTTTTGTATGTGTTGTATGTTGCCGTTTGGGGTTGAGGTTGGGGTGGTAGTGGGGAAGGTGTAGGATCTGGGTCAGAGGGGGGGAAAGGAGAGATCGGGGACAAAGGAAGGGGAGTACTAATCGGGGGTAAGGGCAAAGGGAAATTGGGAGTGGGTAAGGGTGTTGGCTGTGGTTGGGGAGGTGGGATTGGGGTTACTGGAGGGCAGGTAGAACATGTCCAAGTGTTTGTGTATTGGTTTGTGTCAGCAAGTGTTGTACAAGTGAGGTGGGCCCAGTTTTTGCACATATTGCACTGAACTGAGCCCTTTGTCTGTCTGCTCGAAGTAATGGGTTTAGAGCATGTTGGGCATGTGTATTTTGTGGTGGGCCCAGGATTGCTCTCTACATCTCCGGCTAAAAGTAGAAGAAGAGGGGTGATCGCCGGAAAATGACCCCTCAGTGCAGAAAAAACGTAACATTGTGTGTTGGAAAAAAAAAAGGATTGTGGTACTCCCCCAGGTAGGCGTAGCTCCTCCTTGGGGATCGGTGCCATCTGCGTAGAGCTGATGGCCAGGGGTATTTGCTGCTGTTTGGCCCCCAACTCTTGGGGTTGGGGGGTGGTCCCACGACGTAGACGTTGCAGCTCCAGGACTGTTTCCAAATTTGCTGATGATACAAAACTGTGCGGAGTGGCAAATGATCACTCAAACCAATTAGATATTCAAGAAGATTTAGATAAATTACAGCAATGGTCTGAAAAGTGGCTAATGAAATTTAACACAAGTAAATGCAAGGTAATGCACATAGGTAAAAATAACAGCAAGTACGATTACAAGTTATTTGGAAATTCGTTAACAAAAGTGGATAGTGAAAAAGATCTCGGCGTAATTATCAGTAACGACCTCAAATCATCCAAGCAGTGTATTTCAGCCTCTGAGAAAGCAAATAAGATTCTGGGATTGATTGCGCGATCTTTTGATTTCAAAAGTCCATCACTCATTAACAAGCTATATAAATCGTTAGTTCGTCCACATTTGGAATATGCTGTTTCCGTATGGTCAGCGAATCTCATTAAAGACATTGATAGACTGGAAAAAGTACAACGGCGAGCCACAAAACTGATTCCAAATATCAAAAATAAATCATACGAAAATCGACTTAAGCACATGAATCTGTTTTCCCTAAAAAAGCGTAGACTCAGAGGTGACTTGATACAGGTCTTTAAGATTTTAAAGGGAATTGACAACATCAAAAGTGACCAAATTTTCACATTGAATGAGAATCAGACAAGAAACAATGGTCTCAAACTGTCCGGAAATAGATTCAATTTGGAAGTAGGTAGAAACAACTTTGCCAACCGTGTAGTTAATGAATGGAATAAACTTCCTGCACAGGTAGTGCAATGTAGTTCAGTTCGAAACTTTAAGAATCATTTAGATAAATACCTAAGTAAGATGCTGTAATTATTATAATTTATGTTATATTATTTGTTTTTGTTTTGTTATAATTTGTCTGTCTGATTTTCATTTATTATTAGTTATATGTCAATTTATTATCATTTACTATTTACCTGTTTGTTTGTTATTCAACTATACCAATGCATTTATTTATGTATTTTAATTGTTATTTACATTGTTATAGTTTTAATTTATTATTATGATTTTTTTTTTTTTTTTTTTTTTTTTTTTTTTGCATCCGACCTAGATATGGATCAAAAGGTCTCCTGTCGGCATGCTTTGCCTTTGTAACGTGGATGAGGACTTTTTTCCTATAAGGCGCATCCGCCGGGAGGTGACTCCAGTTCGAAGCGACATTTGGGCGAAGTACGTGACCTGAGCTGTTCCAAGGTCAGGTCACGTAATTCGAGTGTACAATCAGCTAGGCGATATTCAGCGTTACAACCTAAAAGGAATAAAGCACGGGAACAATTGGTTGTGTTAAGAGAAGCTTAGATAAGTTTATAGATGGGGGTGATAGGTGGTAATGGACATGGAACTGTCAAGTGTAGGCCTTATGTCTCTTGCAGTCTCCTCCCCATTCTTGTGTTCTTTGAATGGCAACTGAAGAATTATTAGATTGAAGACATATACATTTAGGATATAGGAACATACGGATATCTGGGGGTACTATGCGTAACTTGCTTGTGATTTATCATGGTCTTTAAATCACGTGTTGGACTCGTGATCGACAGCTATTACCTTCCTGTGTAAGAGTTCAGAGCTCATACAGGATCCGATTTATAGGTAATGCTGTGGCCTTACACACACACACACACACACACACACACACACACACACACACACACACACACACACACACACACACACACACACACACACACACACACACACACACACACACACACACACACACACACACACACACACACACACACACACACACACACACACACACACACACACACACACACACACACACACACACACACACTTACTTCGTGGCGCTGTGATTAGAGTTCTCGCCTGCCACTACGGCGGTCCGGGTTCGACTCCCGCCCAGGGCTGAAATAATTTCAGTATCGCTGCACTGCGGGGTGTTATTCCAACTCTCGTGAGTGGGGAGTTGGGGGTGTGTGCGTATAAGGTCACAGTATTACCCATAGATTGGTCATACGAGCTCTGAGCTCTCACCCGGGAGGTTAATAACTGTCGATTACGAGTCCAACACGTGATCCAAGACCATGGTGAATCACACACACACACACACACACACACACACACACACACACACACACACACACACACACACACAGAGTATCGCTGCGCTGCGGGGTGTTACTCCAACTCTCGTGGGCGGGGGGGCTGGGTGTGTTTGTGCGTGTAAGGTCACAGTATTACCCATAGATCGGTCATACGAGCTCTGAGCTCTCATCCGGGAGGCTAACTGTCGTTCACGAATCCAACACGTGATCCAAGACCATGGTGGTGGTGGTGAATCACACACACACACGCGCGCGCGCGCACGCGCACAACACTCCTTGCCCACCAGAGTAAGAGTGCCTGCTCGCAGTTCAGCGATGCCGATTTTTTGTTTGTTTTAGCCCTGGGCGGGACTCGAACTCAGATCGTAGGATTAGCCGTGTGTGTGTGTGTGTGTGTGTGTGTGTGTGTGTGTGTGTGTGTGTGTGTGTGTGTGTGTGTGTGTGTGTGTGTGTGTGTGTGTGTGTGTGTGTGTGTGTGTGTGTGTGTGTGTGTGTGTGTGTGTGTGTGTGTGTGTGTGTGTGTGTGTGTGTGTGTGTCTGTATGTGTGTGTGTGTCTGTATGTGGGTGTGTGTCTGTATGTGTGGGTGTGTGTCTGTATGTATGTGTGTGTGTGTGTGTGTGTGTGTGTGTGTGTGTGTGTGTGTGTGTGTGTGTGTGTGTGTGTGTGTGATTCACCATGGTCTTGGATCATGTGTTGGACTCGTGATCGACAGCCATTTCCCTCCCGATCTATGGGTACTGCTGTGACCTTTACACGCACACACACACCCAACTCCACTCCCACGAGAGTTGGAGTAGCGATACTGAAATTATTTAAGCCTGGGTGAGATTCGAACCCAGACCGCCAAAGTGACAGCCATGAATATTTGAAGTTTCACTCAATTTCCAGTGCCAGTAATGCTACTTCAAAGATCATAAATGACGTCATTCCTGTGACGTCACATGTCATCCTGCCCATTCCCCAGACGATGGATTCATGCATCCTGTCCTGTCGACGGCGCGTGTTTCCCCCCCCTCCTCCTCCTCCCACCACCCGGTTCTCATCCTACGCGATTCACTTTCTTCGCGAAAGCTGGCTGAGTTAGCGTTCTCCGAACAAGACCCAACCCCTAAGTAGAACTTGTCCTTCAGAGGGCACCTAGGTGTGGCCTTAGGGAAGTAGAATGCAACGATTTTTGGTCCAATAACGTGTCTATTGGGAGAGTATGACCTCACATCAAGTTCTTCCACCGGGCATTCCATCGGAAGTTCATTTCACGTTTTCAACGCCACAGGTGTGACAAAGGCGTGAAGAGGGACATAGGTTGCGTTGTGAATGATTGTTGCTTTGATTTCTGCTGATTGGAAACCCGCTGCCCCACAGTTGTTGGCAACAGACCTCGGACCCTCTATCACAGCGTTTCCCAAATTTTTCCGACCATACCACGCCCCGCAGTCAGGTCTAAGCAGTCCAGCAATATTTCATTACTAGAGGGATAAAGGAAAGTGTATGTAGGCATCGCTTCCCAGCACCCACTATCAGATCTCTCTGGAAAGGAAAATTGGACCGCTGTCTTTCCTGGATCATTGGGTGACTGTTTCCATGTCACTGTCTACAAAGTAGTAGGAGGAAGTCACCGGCGTGTCAGTTCTCCTTATGTGAAAAGGTGTGGAAGATACACAGCTGAAACTGATAGTTTGCGTGCGCGTGTCTTGGGCCAGGTCCGGACACCGAGTGTCAGCCCTTTGGGTCTGCATTTTCAGATTGTGATTGACGGGTTTTGGAAACGGGCAGCAGGGAGACAATTCCCAATACCATCTTTCTTACAGGACCATCACGAAGAGATAACCACTGTTGCCCCAAAATAACAGTACCATTATTGTCGGATAAGGACAGACCAATAAAACGTCAATCAAACCACATATCATGATGAAGATAAATTGTTCATGGGTTAAGTGTTGGCGAGAGACTGAAGAGGGAATGAAAGGAAGAAGGTAAATTTGTAGTCCTGAGAGTCCACTGCAGGGCCATCGGGTTGCCCTCTTGGAGAGTTTCTGCACCTCTCCAAGATGACGTTGTCACACTGGGCAATTTTTCCTCCGACTGCTGGTGAGTAGTAGCTGTAGTAGAGTGGACAGAACAGGGAAATTTAGAACAAGTTTGAATTCAATAGTTTTAGCATATCTCAGAATGATGGTGTTGAATGAGACAATTTCTCCTTTTCAATGAGTTTTATTTATGACTCTCTTTAATTGTATTTCTTGATTAAGTAGTGATAGTGCACGGGGCATGGGAGGCTGGACTTAAATATTTTAGATACAGACCTTATATATGATTCACTGGGCCGCAGTCTTAACTTGGCCTGATATGTACAATTTGCCCACAGGACTCAGACTGACTTCACTTTGTTTGATAGCTAAGACGAAACCTGTGAAAGGGTAAAGCTCCTCCTCCAATCATCTATGATTGGCTAAGTTAATTTCTGTTTACCATATGCTGGCCAATAACATCAGGACTCAGACACGCCCTCTTTGGGACATGTGGCCCTCACTGAATAGGCCCTTGTTCATTTAGGGTCAGCGAGGTCAAGTCACATATTAGTTCCCGACAAGAAAAGCCTTATCCCAACAAGAAATTGATGATATGGACCGACTTCTCCTGAGTCAGGGGGCTACGCGCGCGAGGCCAGCGTACGACGCCAGCGTGCGATGCTAGAAACTAGTATCAACCAGTATCATCGCCAGTACAACGTGGTGATGTTTCATCATCAAACCAATTATCACATTGGAGCAGATTTTGGGAAGGAATCTGATATGTTGGGTGAAAATAATTTTTCTCTAGTATATCAAATGACATTCTATGTAAATTGTTGAGAAAACAAGGTAGTTTGTTTAGTGATTTTACGGTGGAAAAGTTCTGGAGGTAGGCGGTACTGTCGATTGATTAGAGGTTGGGGGAAAAATTGTCCAGCTGTGGTTGTAAAAAAATCTGAAACCTGTGTAATCAGCTTGAACATGTCACTTGTGTGCCAACACTGGTGCAACGTTGGTATACTGCAAGGGATACTGGAGGATGACCCAAAAAATCACACTGAAGTTGAGATGGTAGTTTGGAAGAGTACGAATGTGTTTAGAATCAGGTATCTAGACGGGTGACAGCCCCTGAAAAATAATGATGAATGAATAGATAAATGAAAAAATAAATAAATGAAAAGATAAATACAAACAAAAATAAATAAACAAATAAAAGATAAATAGATGAATAAATAGAAAAAAATAAATACAACAAAAATGATAAGTGAAAAAAAAAAAAAAGTGTTTAGCATCTCATCCTTGACGGAGGTTTATCTCCACTCGAGGAGGATTTCAGGTTGGTTTCAGATGAGCAGCAGTGACGAAAGACAGTGTGTTGCAAGAGGAATGTTGACGGTATGACGGTAGAGGCCATCTATTTTCACCCGACCGAGCGCGCGATTTAAAGATAAACTACTACAGTTTTGATGGACTTGAAGAAGGTGAGGGACACAATATGTTGATCGTTTTTTTATAATGTCGTAAATTCAAGTACAAATGCTCTTGTAACACGTTGGTTGCTATTTGTCTATTTTTTGTAATATGCTGGCAACCCCCAACCGATTTCATTCAGCCGAAGCAAAGTGTTATGGGTGTGAGGAAGCATTTTCCATTGTCACGAATTTTACCTAAGGCTGCGAAAACCTTGACACGTAAGACCGATTAACCGGAGTCTGTACGTATAATTTTTTTTACTGGATTCGTGTTGCGGGAAAGTATCTGTAAAGATCAGAAATACCTCAGAAATGAGCTTGTAAATATAAATCGCCCCAACACTGACAAACAATTAATAAAGGTTAGGTTAGGTCGCGTCAGGTTAGTTTTGGTTATGTTGGGTTAAGTTTGGTTAGGCTAGGTTAAGTTTGGTTAGGTTAAGCTTGTTATGATCAGCCACCCCATATATTAACTGGGGTTACAGATGTTTACAACGTCCTGATCTGTCCTTGACGGTAAAGAGCCTTGCAGATCTTAGATGTACGTCACACATTCAAGATTATCGTTAAACGTTGTGAATTTGAAAAACTGGAGGACGACTCCGCTTATAGTATATAGTTCCAATAGAACAATTTAACAACGTGTCTAATATTCGTATAGATTTAAATTCTCTTAGTTCGCCATTCAGCAAAGGTATTTATACTAATTTGAGATTTGAAGATTCAACAAACAAATAAAATATTGTAACCCAAGTCGTTTCAACTTAAACGAACTTCCCTGACACTGACAGCAGACCTATCTGTTATCCCTTGTCCATCGTCTTTAGTTGAATTAAACGGAATGGTGTAACACTGCTAATATGTGGGTATACAACGAACAATGCTGAGAAGAAATGAAAAAATATATACACTATACGATAATATTTGTGTGTAGGATGTCAGGCGTGAATTGATAGAAATAAATCCATGATGCAAAACTATGCATCAATAAAGTTCCGTAGATTGAATGCATCTGACGTTAGACAAAGTAAACTATTTAGAATACGCTATTATGAGACGAAAAGGCTAATCGAATAAATAGTAATTATGAAAAAAAGAGCATTATTACGCGAATAATCCGTAAGAAGCTCCGTTTGTAGTTTAATTAACGGTGACATTGATTCTGAATCGCTTGGGATGCTAAAGCGTACGACAACACATCGTCGAGCGTTAAACAACTGACGCACGCAAAGCGCCTTGTCATCATGGCCGACTGAGACGACAAGGACCTTTTCAAGAACACCTCAGCGTTTTTTTTTTTTTTTTTTTTTTTTTCTGTCCAGCTGCTGCTTGTGGAATAAACAATAGATGGTCAGAATAAATACGATTCTTGGGAATCCTTGTGAATATCATAATATGATAATACTATAGAACCTTTTTTTTTCTCTTTTCTTCTTAGAGGAAGAAGATAGTTTAATGTGTGTGAAATAATTAATTCGGTCTTAGCAGTGGTCATAACATACCATTATGCATGCACGTGTGTGATCTACTAAGTGTGCATATCAACCATATATCACTTCCTAACCCTCTCGTACAGTTACGACTGATCTGAGGTAAAACATTGCGATGTACATATGTATGCATTTGTAATATATATATATATATATATATATATATATATATATATATATATATATATATATATATATATATATATATATAAATTAGCAGATCGAAGGAAACCATTATGAATGTGATCCACGGCTCCAAGACCCTCAGGCAATTGGTCTGTTCCTAATACTTGGAAATAATATTACTCTAGAATAATTGCGTGTGTGTGTGTGTGTGTGTGTGTGTGTGTGTGTGCTCGATTGTATACCCGCGCATCTGGTGTACGTGGTGAGTGCGCATGCGTGGATGTACACTCCTTTGAGTGCATGTCGCCGTGCCCCTGTATTTTATTTTTATTTTTCGTTCCCCAATTGTGAGTCGTTTCCTGATAAAACGAAAAACTTATCGCTTTTGCAGGTGGGAAACGAAGGATGGGACGTCTTCCGAGAACGATCAGACTTCATTCCTTCGCGCGAAGAAAGAAGGAGAGGCGTCGGTCAGTGGCCACAGTCGACGGGAAAAAGGAGCGGTAAGGACAAACGGGCACAACACGGATGATGTAAAGCAGCATTTCTCAATCTAGGGTGTGCTGGAATCAATGGTAATAATGGGTCCTGGGAAGCGATGCATACGTAAACTTTTCTTGATCCTTCTAGTAATAAGATAATAGTTAGGAGGTGCTGGACTGCTCAAACATGATTGCAGGGGGAACTAGGCTTGGCAAAGGTTGTGGAACGCTGATGAAATCGAAGAAGAGCTAGAGAGAAGGAGAGGGAGAGGGAGAGGGAGAGAGAGAGAGAGAGAGAGAGAGAGAGAGAGAGAGAGAGAGAGAGAGAGAGAGAGAGAGAGAGAGAGAGAGAGAGAGAGAGAGAGAGAGAGAGAGAGAGAGAGAGAGAGAGAGAGAGAGTCTAGCATGGAAGGATGAGCCTATATTTTGCCTTGGTAAGAATGGTCATCGATTATACATATAGAAGCTGATATATATATCAGGGCCTTATCGACACATTTGAATGGCAAGTTACGTGAATCATTGGCCATCCTTCAGCCATATATAATTAATCAAACAATAAATTAAGCGCTCGTGAATATGTTCTGAATATTTCTATGCTATAGAAAAGCTACCCTACAGTATAAAACAAGAAGACTTACATCGATGATGGTGATTCAGTTACACTGACAAACTTCCCTCAGTCATCCATCATTGCAACGAAAGCAAACTATACTTATGTAATACGTGCTGAATAAGGGTCCTATGATCAAATGAAAATATTTTAAAAAGTGACACCAAGTTGACATATACTAGAAACGGATGTAAAGGATAAAAAGTACAGTTAGGTAAATCCGCTTCCGTTTGGGTAACATGAAGAAAACGTGAGAAAGTGACCTCGAAATGTTTAAGAGCCTATTAATATAATGTATTCTTGTAATATATTCGTTTGTGAGATGTATTTTGTAATATACATTTTCGTATATAGATATATATATCTATTTGTCATAGATATATATTTTAGACACGATCCTTCCAGTTTGATTGGATACACTTAGGTCAGTGATCGTGTCTTCCATGTAATCCTGTTGGCCCACAGTCACATTTGGGAAGTCGACAATCACGGAGCATCTATTAAAGAAATAAAGTGTTACAACCGGAAATAGTTCCATAGAACGTAGGCGCAAGTTGACATCTGTGAATGACTAATCAAACTCGTCTGAATGACGTCATCACAACAAATGATATGAATATGTGGGCCTGAAGGACTTTGGAATGAAATGAGTAAACACACTGAACATTTGCGCAAACTGAGACGCAGGCGACGCAGGGGTCACAGGCGACGCAGGCGATGCAGGTGACGCAGGCGACACAGGCGACGCAGCATAGAGTGAAGGCAGATCTTCGGCTGAAATGAAATACTTTTGAGCTTCTCTCTCAATTGAAATGCTTCTAGATGTACTACCTCAACATTTCAGGTGAGAGTTCAAATTGTTCTTCAATTCAGCAACACGAGGTCTTCCTTTGCTCTGCTCTGCGTCGCACGTGTCGCCTGTGTCTCCTGTGTCGCCTGCGTCTCAGTTTGCACTTAGGCTGAGGAAGATATGAATCAGATCTCGTCAGTAACAACGTACTGTATAGATAAGGGTTGCATCCTATCCATACAAATCAATTGTATCTCGCTTTCACACACACAGGCTCGACGGAACAGCGGTACCGTTCTTGATCCCTAATTCAGCGATTCGAGTTCGAGTCCCTCCTGGAGCTGAAAAAATCAGCATCACTTGAGTACGAACCGGCACTCAAACTCTGGTGGGCAAGGATTTTTTTTTATGTGTTTCTTGTTGTTTGATTGTGTGTGTGTGTGTGTGTGTGTGTGTGTGTGTGTGTGTGTGTGTGTGTGTGTGTGTGTGTGTGTGTGTGTGTGTGTGTGTGTGTGTGTGTGTGCAAGGTCACAATAATACCTATAGATCGGGTCACATAATTATGAGCTATGAGCTCTTATCTGGGAAGATAACAGTTGTCAATAATGAGTCCAACACGTGATCTAAGAATGGTGAATCACACACACACACACACACACACACACACACACACACACACACACACACACACACACACACACACACACACACACACACACACACACACACACACACACACACACATACACGCACAGACACAGACACAGACACACACACATACAGACACACACACACACACACACACACACACACACACACACACACACACACACACACACACACACACACACACACACACACACACGCACAGACACAGACACAGACACACACACATACAGACACACACACACACACACACACACACACACACACACACACACACACACACACACACACACACACACACACACACACACACACACACACGCACGCACGCGAAATAACTGTTACACTGAAAAGTAAAGCATGGTTGGTTTTCAATTCGTTTGAATAATTGGATGGTCAAAATAATGCTAGTTTGGTTAAGCGCGGCTTCATGAGGAGGGAGGCCAGAGGGGTTGAGACCGGAGAGAGCCCACGTGATGGAGGGGGGGGGGGCAAGGGCGGATTAAGGATGTTGCGTGGGGCCAAAAGTTGCAGTTCAGATAGGGCCCCCCTGGTCCCCTCCATGTGATGAGGGAGTGGGGTCTGGTGAGGGCCGCTGTGAGGCCCCCAGATTTTATTTATTTATTTATCTACTTATTTATTTATTCTATTTTTTTTTATCTATTACCATTATTATTTTCATTATTACTATATTATTGCTATTGTTATTGTTATTGTTATTGTTTTTATTATTTTTGTTATTATTAGTTATTGTTATTGTTGTTGTTTTTATTATTATTATCATTATCATTATCATTATTATCATCATCATCATCATCATTATTATCATTATCATCGTTATTATTATTATTATCATTATTATTATCATCATTATCATCATCATTACATATAATTTTTACAATCATTAATTCTTTAATATGTGGATGAGCAATTTTTTTCTGTTGGGAATTGGGGCTGGGCTCAGTGCCCCTTCAAATTAAAATTAGGGCTGGTGGGGAGGGAGGAGCGGATGCAGCTGCTGCCCCCCCCCCCTTGGTCCGGCTCTGCGGTGGAGGGGCGAATGTCTGCCGACATCTTTTGTTTGGAATGGAAGCGTTCGGGTCGGGTCCGCCGGGTATTCGGAAATGATGTCAATTATAACACCAAGATCCCTTTCCTTTCTCCTCCTTCTTTCCTTCACGACACAATAGCATTCGCCAGGCGGTTTTTTTATTTTATTTTTTTTTATTTTTTTTTTCAGCCGGGAGAAATTTACATTCCATCATGCTACTAGACAATTTTCTAATAAGATATATTGTGAGATATTATATTCGAGAATCGTTATTTGAAAAGCATATCTTTTCATGCAGTTTCTAGTCTCGTTTGTATCGTCTGCTAAGTTTCGCATCAAAACGCGACCCGTGGCGCCACCTACAATGACGTCATAAGTCTATTCACCAGGAAAACAAAAACAAACTATTCTTCATTCCAATTAGAAATTACACTCGATTTCTGCCGGTACAGTTGGTAGTCCTGAAGACTCCTGCTCCACACAGGCACCAGCGAAACGCAAATTCCTCACCTCCTTCAGAAAATATTACATTTCTCCACTTTCTTCAAAATCTAGGGAATTCTGGTGTCAATGATTTGAAAGAGAAGTCATTCTAGAGCTAAAAAAATCGATAGAGTAAGAAACTAAGTAATCATCTGGAGTTGAATTCGAGGAAAAAATATTATCGGTGTATATATATCTTTACTTAAAATCAAACTTTACAGCAATTATGATAACAAGTGTAGAATAAAAGATATGTTTTCCTACATAAACAACTCTTGAATATGCTGGTGCATTTACACTCCACATATAAACCATAAAAATGTAAAATTAAGGATTTTTATAAATATTTTGCGTCATGACGCTAGTGGCGCGATGGAGGGATGGTAGTTGTTGACTCATTCTCTCCTCCCTTTCTTCCTTATTTCAACTTATTCATTATTTAATTTATTACGAGAAAGTATTTGCTTTCCATCATTCTTACCCGAGACTATTTCTATGAAATGTGAATGTATCAATAATCTGTGGAGACGGTAGGTAGATTATTTCAGTCTACTCCAAAAGGTAAGAAAATAGAGATATATTATAAGTAGGCTACATAGAACAGAATAGTATGATTGTAGATTATATAATTCACACTATCAAACATAGAGCAAAAATGCTTATTAAATCACTGAGTAAAGTAACTACATATCAGCTGGTATATGGTATTAAAATTGGCGGGAATCTGCAGGAATACCAACTGTGCCGAGCTGCACGGCAGAAATCAAGTGTAATTTCTTATTGGAATGGAATATATAATGTAGCGTCATCATGTCTACTTGAGTTCTATCACGTACCTTAGCGACGTCGACAGCAATCGCTCCAAAAATATATTGTAAATAACACATTTTCCTTCTTAAGTGTGATTTCAAGTAAACTTAAAGTTACGGAACACTAGGCCTTTCTCGCTAGCATGCTACTTGTTTTTCCTATTTCGTTTACATAGAAACGACTTCGGTTACGATCTTCTATGTGCTAATACTATTATTGTTTTCCTGTTTTTCGATAAAGTCATTGTCCCGCCACAGAATCCGGGAAAAACGTGACATCTCATGTAAGGGAGTTTTACCGAAGGAGTCATGTAGATCCGGTGGAGTCTTGAGGATCCGGTGGAGTCTTGAAGATCCGGTGGAGTCCTGTAGATCTCTTAGAGTCGTGTAGATCCGATGGGATCCTGTAGACACGGTGGACTTTTGAAGATCCAGCGGAGTCTTGAAGATCCTGTGGAGTCCTGTAGAGCTCGTAGAGTCGTGTAGACCCGGTGGAAGCCTGTAGACACGGTGGACTTTTGAAGATCCAGCGGAGTCTTGAAGATCCTGTGGAGTCCTGTAGAACTCGTAGAGTCGTGTAGACCCGGTGGAAGCCTGTAGATTCCGTGGAGTCCTATAGATCTCTTAGAGTCGTGTAGATCCGGTGGAATCCTGTAGATTCGGTGGTGTCCTGTAGATTTGTTAGAGTCGTGTAGATCTGGTGGAGTCATGTAGATCCGGTAGAATCGTATAGATCCGGTGGAGTCCTGTAGGTCTGTTAGAGTCGTGTAGATCTGGTAGATTCCTGCTGAAGGCTCCTGCGGTCGGAGACCGCTAAAGACCAAAGACAAATCCTCTTGCAAAGCAGGGACCGGCGCATCCGGTGGCTCGTTTGTCTTTCAAATTTCCAAATGCTAAATTACTCTTGCGCCATATAGTGAGAAGCTGAACGACGAACTAAGAAAAGTTAGACGTAAACGAATGTTAGACACATTGTTGAGATGCCCATACGGAAGTCTCGAATAATTTAACCGAAGTCGTTTCTACTCAAACGAAATAGCAAAATCAAGTAGCATACTAGCCTAGTGTGCCGCCGCCTATATTTTCCGTACGGATGGGCCAATTTCAATTCTGTTCTTGTTCTTTTCTTAATGCACTCCACCAACACCGTAAACGCATATTTACTTAGTTAACGTTGAAAGGAGGAGGTGGGTGTGGAGGGGAGGGGGTTAGACCTTCTGCCAGGGTTTGATTAGGTTAGATCGGGGGTCACTAATCTACGGCCCGTCAGGTCAATTTACCCAGCCCGCCACCGTACAGTACACACGCGCGCGCACACACGCGCGCACACACACGCGCACACACACACACACACACACACACACACACACACACACACACACACACACACACACACACACACACACACACACACACACACACACACACACACATATATGTATGTATGCATGTATGCATATATATTTTCACCCGCATCACTTTCAGTTCCCGTGTCTCCGTAATTACTGGTTTAATTCTGTTTACTGTTCCCTTATATTGTTTTGTATTTCTTCTTTCACTTTCAATTTCTTTCCATCACTTTTCTTTAGTAAGTATTTCACAAGTTCTTTCTGTAAAAACAAGTAATATTTCTTGATGGGGTGAATTAAACGGAGGTATAATTTTTCTTCGTTTCTCCCCGAAATTATTACACTTGGCTTGTCAATTTGCACCAAGGGACTCCCGCCTAGGATCCTTAATCCACTCACTAAGTCACTTCTGCTCCGACGTCACTACCTTATCCATCCAATGATCTTTATTTTCACAAGAAAGTGCCTCCCCTAAGGACGTGACTTTTCTCCCGTATACCAATATTTTTTTTCTCCTCCTCCACCTTTCTCCAATCAGAAAGACTGTTACAACGTCTTAAGCAATACTGCTTACACAATCTCGACATCGAAGCGGAATGGCTTAGTTTACATACTGTCACATCAGCATTGGAATATGTTCCCTAGTAGTTGTTTATCAACTTTAGACGGTGAGTTAGATTATGCAACTCCTTCGCGGCTATTGCTTTCAAAACATCCTACACATAAAATGAAACTCTCGCCACCTACCCCTCTCTCTACCTTATTTGCCTACCTTTATCTACCAGCCTCTTACATATTATATATATATATATATATACATATATATATATATATATTATATATATATTATATACATACTGTATATGTATATATATATATACATATACAGTATATATATATATATATATATATATATATATATATATATATATATATATATATATATATATATATATATATATATACCCTATCCGAGGGTTGACACCTTGGCGTGGTGGATAGGCTTGAGAATCTTCATAATTACAAAAGCTATGTCGATAGAGAGGAAATCTCTGCAGGGTCATCCATATCGAACAGGTTTTTTAAGAAAGATCAAAGAGCAGCTCACACACAGTCTCAGGACCCACTGCTAAATGGCACGTCCCTGATGGCGAACAGGGAAATTCTTCATAGATATATGGGGTACCGTCATATTGACGGCATGGATCATTGGGCACCTTATAGATACATAGGGCTTCACCGAATATAATGAATAAGGTGATACTAGAGAAATATCTCACCAGAAACCAGTTGGCAGGGAGGTGAGATGTAAGCACCGTCCAAGCAGATCCAAGTCTTGGACATTAAACAACATGAAGAAAATGAAGATCTATACTAACAACGTAAGGTCTCTCTCAGAAGACCACAGGCTGGAGTGTTTAATGGAAGAACTAGACAACATCAAGTGGGACATCGTAGGATTGAGCGAAGTTCGAAGAGCGGAAGAAAAGCTGATACAGTTACAAGATGATCACCACCTGTTCTACTATAGAGGTGGGGACAAAGAAAGATCTAGTAGAGTGGGATTCTTGATAAACCGAGAGGTTGCTGGTAACGTAGTCGAGTTCAGAAGTTTATCAGACAGGGTAGCTTGGATTGTGATTAGGCTGTGTAAAAGGTATACTCTAAAAATAGTTCAGGTTTATGCACCAATTTCACAGATTTCAGAGGATAAAATTGAGTCCTTCTATGATGATTTAATTCAGGTAATGGATCAAGAAATAAGTAAGTATACGTTGGTAATAGCAACTTTAATGCTAAAGTGGGGAAGAAGACGGGAGATCAGTCGTGCATTGGGAAGTTTGGAATAGGTGAAAGGAATGACAGAGGCGAGATGTTAGTCAATTTTGCAGAGAACTACAACATGAGGGTAATGAACACTTTCTTCCAAAAACGTGTAGGTCGTAAATGGACCTGGAAAAGTTTAAATGGAACAACAGAGAACGAAATAGACTTCATATAAGGAGATGAGAGCCATAGCGTCAGCAATGCTACGGTGATAAATAAAGTCAACATAGGTAGTGACCATAGAATGGTAGGTTGTACAGTTAAATTAAATTTCAGAGCCGAGAGAAATAAACTAGTTTTAAAAAGGAAAATAAGCCTTGCAAAGGTTAAGGATAGTAATAAGAACTTTCAGTTAGAAATTAAAAATAGATTCAAAGCTCTAAAAAGTGGCTAATGAAATTTAACACAAGTAAATGCAAGGTAATGCACATAGGTAAAAATAACAGCAAGTACGATTACAAGTTATTTGGAAATTCATTAACAAAAGTGGATAGTGAAAAAGATCTCGGCGTAATTATCAGTAACGACCTCAAATCATCCAAGCAGTGTATTTCAGCCTCTGAGAAAGCAAATAAGATTCTGGGATTGATTGCGCGATCTTTTGATTTCAAAAGTCCATCACTCATTAACAAGCTATATAAATCGTTAGTTCGTCCACATTTGGAATATGCTGTTACTGTATGGTCACCGAATCTCATTAAAGACATTGACAGACTGGAAAAAGTACAACGGCGAGCCACAAAACTGATTCCAAATATCAAAAATAAATCATACGAAAATCGACTTAAGCACATGAATCTGTTTTTCCCTAAAAAAGCGTAGACTCAGAGGTGACTTGATACAGGTCTTTAAGATTTTAAAGGGAATTGACATCAAAAGTGACCAAATTTTCACATTGAATGAGAATCAGACAAGAAACAATGGTCTCAAACTGTCCGGAAATAGATTCAATTTGGAAGTAGGTAGAAACAACTTTGCCAACCGTGTAGTTAATGAATGGAATAAACTTCCTGCACAGGTAGTGCAATGTAGTTCAGTTCGAAGCTTTAAGAATCATTTAGATAAATACCTAAGTAAGATGCTGTAATGATTATAATTTATGTTATATTATTTGTTTTTGTTTTGTTATAATTTGTCTGTCTGATTTTCATTTATTATTAGTTATATGTCAATTTATTATCATTTACTATTTACCTGTTTGTTTGTTATTCAACTATACCAATGCATTTATTTATGTATTTTAATTGTTATTTACATTTACATTGTTATAGTTTTAATTTATTATTAATATGATTTTTTTTTCTTTTTTTTTTTTTTTTTGCATCCGACTTAGATATGGATCAAAAGGTCTCCTGTCGGCATGCTTTGCCTTTGTAATCCTTTGTAAAACTAACGAGGACACCGTCGAAAATATGAATTCTATTTAGTGAATATTATTAGGGAATCGGCAGAGAAAGTAGGAAGCACAAAAAGTATTAGAGAAAACAAATACTCCAAAGCTACAAATGATCTAATTAAAAGAAGAAGGACCATGCAGATTAAAAACAGGAGAGATGAAATAGAAAGAGTAGAACTAAACAAGTTACAAAAGGCAGATATCAGAGAAAAGAAAGAGAAAAATGAAATAGAGGAAACTATTCGGAAAAGTAAAAGTATTAAAGGAACGAGTGCAGACATGCTTTATAAGACAGCAAAAGATATGTTTGAAATATAGAAATGGAGAAATAATTAAATGTAGCGACAGAATGGTAAAAAGAGTAGAAGAATTTTACTAGGAGCATTACTCGTCGAGGACCGTAGTTGAGTCAGTAAATTCATTTGTAGACGTTAGTAGTGTACCAGAGATTGCAAAGGAAGAAGTAGAATTTGTTCTAAAAATATGAAACGAGGAAAAACACCTGGGGAAGATGGTATATCGATAAATCTGTTGAAAGACGCAGGGAAAGAAGTTCATATTAAGTTAGCTCAGTTGTACACCCAGTGGTTACGTCAAGAAAGCGTTCCTGAATCGTAATGCAATACTATAGTGATTTTGCTTCATAAAAAGGGACACCAGAAAGACCCTAGTAACTATCGACCGATTAGCTTGCTATCAAATACATATATTCTCCAAGATCCTTACAAATAAACTAAGTCAAGTTGTGGGTTCAAATCCCGCACTTCTCTCCGATAACTGGCATTGGCTGTTACCTGCCCTGAACATGCCCAGGCACATAATAGGGCAAAGATGACGGCTTAGGAGTTATCACACTGAGGAAGTTTTCCTCAAACCTCCGATTAATCGGCGGTACTGACCATTAAAAAAAAAAAAAAAAAAATCCTTCGTAAAACTGCTATGGCAAACTATATTGTTTTCTCAAAAAAAAAAAAAAAAAATAGTGGGATGCCACATGATATTCTGGACTTTTTCCCCCTCCAGCATATCAGATTTCTTCTCGAAAGCAGTTGGAGGTAAAATAGCCCAATGTGATAAGGTCGTTAGGCCGCAGATATTCGCCTTCTGGCGTAGACTCCTCACCTTAATCTTAAGGACGCTTAGAAGAATGGCATCACACTAAGACGTTAGCTATTTTGGTGATAATAACCTTGGAGTAGGAGAATTCCCCTTCTTGTCTTGTCCTTTTTTTCTTTCTATTATATTTCGTCCTTCCAGTCCATTGTCTAATGTTGTCTGACCGTTAAGAATTCGTAAAAGAGAGTAACTTCCAATTTATCTTTTCTTCTCTCTGTCCTGTCTTTTGTTGCCTTAGGTTTCGACCTTGTAGTTCATGATCATGCTTGACTGAGAATTCGCGAAAGAACGAAAGAAAGAACAAAAAAAAAAAAAGACAAATAAATAAATAAATAAATAAATAAATAGATAAATAAATAGATAAATAAATAAACAAATAAATAAAGAAAGAAAGAAAGAGAGAAAAACGAAAGACACAAATAAATAAATAAATAGATAAATAAAGAAAGGAAGAAGAAGAAGAAAAAAATTGGATCATTTCCGGCGGCAAATGGCATCTAGCATCAGCAGTATTCAGCACCTCCCTGCCAGACAAGACCAGTTTTTAGCGCTCACATGTGCGAATAGTTATCGACTTTTGTCCGTGAGCCAGACGCGTAAGTAGGTAGGTAGGTAGGTAGGAAGGGAGGGAGGTGGGTGGGTAGGAAGTAAATAATAAATAAATAATAGGTGGATGGGTAGGTAGGTAAGTAGTAAATTATAGAAGTTTGCAGGAGTGACGTGGCAGAGGTTGGCGCGGTCGTGTGAATCATGGAACGCTATGAAGGAGGCCTTTGCTCAGCAGTGGACTCGGGATGGCTGATTTGATTCATTGATTAAGGGTGGGCAGGTAGGTTGGTAGGTAGTTAATTATAAGTAAATATAATAGGTGGTGAGTGGGTAGATAGGTAGGGTAGGTAGTTGGGTTTTGGATAGGTAGGTAGGTAGGTAGGTGGGTAGGTAGTAAATGATAAATAATGGGTGGGGGGTTGGTTAGGTAGGTGAGCAGGAAGGTAGTACATGATAATAGGTGAGCAGGTGGTTAGGTAGGAAGGTGGGTGGGTGGGGTTTGGGTGGGTAGGTAGGTATGTATTGTAGGTATGTGGGTGGCTCGGTTTTTGGTAGGTTTTTGCCAGGTGGGTGGGCAGGTAGGCGAGTGTGTGGTTGGATAAATAGGTAGGTAGGTAGGTAGGTAGGTTTGGGTGGGTAGGTAGGTAGTAAAGAAGTAATTAATAGATAAATAAGTATTGAATAAACCGTTAGCTCCCAGTAGTACTAAGAAGAAATTATCAAAACAATAGCAATGTAATGATTAAAAAATACACAAAATAAAACATACATTTTGCACTCTCATCCCTTGTATAATAATATCTACTTATATGATTATACAATACTTGAACGTCTTGTACAAAGATACGTAGAAGGAAAATTATAAATGATTTAAGCCTTCTCTTACAATAGAAATAGTTTCCAAAATTTAAAGTTCCGGCAACGAGCCTGCCAGACGTACAATAATATTCATCTTGTCCGACGACTCGCCCTATCCTTGAGTCGCCAGAAATGCACTCGAATGGAGGACAATGCAACGGCTCACCGGGCGAATTCCAACTTCTCTCCTTGTAAGAAGGCGGAAGGACGGGTATATTTCCTGTGCCGACGGTGGGCAAAAATATATAAACTTTTCGCTCATGGTAGCGGGAAGGGTGAGACAATTGCCTAGCGGTCACTTTTGCTGTTTTTGTCCCATATTCATTTAACCGTCGCGAGGACGCTCCGTCCGATCTGTTGTCGTCAACCCATTTCGTTTAGAAACCTGTAGATCACGCGCCATAAGAGTGTTAGGAAATATTTGGAATATTAACCACCATTTTTTCCGTTGGGGGCTGTACAATTGGTAGTAAAAGATGTGATATTTCCCATGATATGCAACTCTTGACTAAAGACATTAATCTTCTTGTCCACTCACATATATTCATTTATCTACTCGCTTATTTATCTATTTATTCATCCATTAATTCAATTCTAAATCCAGTATAAGCGAGGATAATTTGTCGATCTCTGAATTTATTTAGTTAAGGAGTGAACTCTAGACCAGACGAGGGTTGGAAAATCCCCTGGACAAATTCAGCAGCTGGGCTGAAACTACTGAGTTTTTATTTGTATCTATTTATTTATTCATTTAATTATCAATTAATTAATTAATGTATATTTATTTATTCTCTTTCTAGTCAATACTGTTTCTCTTGTCTGGCCGATCGGCTTCCGGCCGGGCAAGCTGTGGATCTTTTTTTTTTTTTTTTTTTTTTGCCACCCACCCCCACGACACCCCATAAAGCAAAGCCTAAGAGACCGGATGAGCCGCGGGGACCATGGCCGCCGCCACGGACACGACAAAACTGCGTTGGTTCACAAAAGACGCCACGCGATGTGTTTAACGCGACGTAGTATACGCCATAATTATTCAACATGAATATTTTCCATGATATGCATATGTGTGCCACAGTGACATAGAGTCTCGTTGGTTGACATGGTAATGTAGTGTTGTGTAACAAACGCGCGCTCGCACCTCCCCACTCCGACACATACACATACCAGTACCACCAACCCCTCCTCCCTCCCCTCGCCATCACAGTGACCTAATTTTTATTAGAGTTGATGATAGACGATTTTATCCAGCTGAGGGATGAATAGGTTTTTGGTGTTTAAGTACTACGAACCCAGAGCCGCCCTTCAGCCAATTAAGACCGTTTGGACTCGGTTTGAGATCAAAATCCATTGAGTACCTTGTCGACCATTTTGCTAAACTCAAGGTAAATAACATCGTAAATATCATTGTTATCTGCCGTCTTGTTGACATTAGTGTAAAAGGATAAAAGAATGGTTACACTTGTCCTACCCTTAGTGAACCCCTACTGTGAGTCACGAATCAAATTTAGCCTCTCGATGTGAGCTCTGATTCTATTAGATATTATTGATCCTAGCATCTTACCTATATCCGACGTCAAACTGATTAGCATGTAGTTAAGCACAGAAGATTGATCACCTTTTAAAAACAGGAAGAACGTTTACCTGCCCCTAAGAAATAGGCACGAATCTAGTGTTTACTGATAGACGAAAAACATCACTCCGTTGCAGATATTCAAGCAACTTTGTAAAAATCCGAGCCTGAGGTATCTGAGGCGCGAGACCAAATGTGCTGTTTGTGTCTGAAGTTCAGGGATTATTCCAGTTTGTATTACTTTGGGAGAACTGAAGGATGAGCCCAAAGACAGCCATTGAAATCTAAGGGAACTACTTGTAGATGGGATTTTTTTTTGTGCATTTTCTTTTACGCATATTTCTGCTTGAACGATTTGTATGAACACGTACCAACTAAACTAGGTATCATTATGCAAAGTATGATGCTATAAAGTATGATGTTTATCAATCAAGTTTTGCTAAAATAATTTTCTTTTTATCAAAGCATTAGCATCATCATCACTATTTTCAACATTTTCCTTGCATTTCAAAGGAAGCTACTTTTTTTTTGGGGGGTGGGAGGAATGTGGCCTTTGATTTAGCTAAAAACAAGCGACTTCTGAGGGTGGACGAATCCGAAGTGAAGTCTTCCGACCTATGACTCAAAAGTATTCTTAAGGTGAAAGCACACTAGACTTCGGTTACATTATTCTACACTTCCGTAAGAGCATCTCAACAATGTGTCTAACAATCGTATTCTAGGTTTAACTTCCCTTAGTTCGGCATTTAGCCTCTCAGTGTATGACACAAGATTAACTTGACATTTGGAATTTTGAAAAACAAAAGATCGTAACCTAAGTCGTGTCTACTTAATTAAACGAAGTAGCAAATGCAAGTAACATGCTAGCAAGAAATTCCTAGTGTGTAGTCACCTTTAATCTCATACTAGTGACTTCCTCAAGTGCGCCATTTCTACTCGTACTGCCTCCGCAATTATTTTCTCTCTCTCTTGCAGTTACTATAACGCAGGCTCCACTTCCATACACACTCGTAAAACGTGACAAAAATATTGCGCCATCCATTGGTTTCACTGACATTCTTTTCATTCCTTCATATTAATCCTTCTCCTCCTTCTTCTTTTCCTCCTTGTCCTCCTTCTCCTCCTTCTCCTTTTCCTCCTTCTCCTTCTCTTTCTCTTCCTTCTCCTTCTCCTCCTTCTCCTTCTCCTCCTTTTCCTTGTCCTCCTTCTCCCCCTTCTCCTTATCCTCCTTCTCCTCCTCCTTCTCCTCCTCCTTCTTCTCCTTCTCTTTCTTCTCCTTCCTCTCCTTCTTCTCCTTCTCCTTCTCCTTCTCCTACTTCTCCTTCTCTTTCTCCCTCTTCTCCTTCTCCTTCTTCTCCTTTTTCTCTTTCTCCTTCTTCTTCTCCTTTTTCTTCTTCTTTTTCTTCTTCTCCTTTTCTTCTTCTTCTTACCACAAAGCACCCCTGTGACGCTCTACTGTTGACGACGACGGGATGCACGAGAGGTGTCTTTTCGGGATTTACCCAACATCCGTCCCAATTGTGGCTCTATCCAGTGAACATAATTCTAGTACTTTATCAACGATAACCAGCGCTTCTACCCTTGGCGGAATGGACAATACTGCGCCAAATAGGTGGATTTACAGAACTGGCAAAGAAGAGATTTAAGAAGGACAGTAGAAAGGGACAATGGAAGCCAAGTGATTAAACATTCCTCTTTGAGTGGAGATCAATCCTCAAGTATAAGTGAATACTGCGTGTCTCTGGTCCTAAGGGGTGTCAATAAACTCCCCTTAAGTATTGACCCTATCAAATTCATGCAGTCAATACCCTATACGTGGTCCAGTCGACCTAGGAATAACGTTTTTCTTGGAGATTGCTAACATTGGATGGACCGTATACTACAACAGAGGAAAAGATTCAAAATGTGCTTCCCTCTGACATGAATAAAGTGCTCACTGGTCAAGTTTAACATCATAAAAACATAAGAATGAAGGATGCTGCAAAAGACAATAAGACCTTCACAAGGCAGTTTCATGTCCATTACCACCTATCATCATCATCATCCACAAAATGATCTAATCTTCTCTAACAACCGGTAGTTTGAGCGCTCACTAACTACATGGTCACTAAGTCCATTCTATTCGTTAACGACTGTTGGTAAACCAGTTCTTGCCTATTTTCTTATTAAATCTATATTTGTCCAATTCAAACCCATTACTACGAGCTTTGCCCTGCTGTTTTAATATGACGAACGTGTCTGCATTACCCGTGTTAAAGCCCTTGGCACATTTGAATACCTCTGTTAGATCACCCCACACTCTATGTCTTTCGAGAGACTACAAGTTAAGGTGCCACAGTGGCTGAGGTTGTGTGGCACTTTGTGGCACTAGTGTAACCACCAGCTCCTATCTCCAGCGATACAACCCCGAGTAGCCTACTGGGCCATCTCTCTGTTTACGTTGGAGAACGTGAGTGTCCTCCGCGGGGATTTCCTTTACGTTTGCTGCAAGTAGACCTTTGCTCTCCAATTTTCCCCCCAACTGTGTGGACGATTCCCAAAGAGAGCCTGGGAGGATCTTAGATAGGGTCAAGCCTTCTCTATATATATCTGTGCTTAACCCGAAACAGATAAAAGTGGCGGGGATGCCCCTCTGTTTCTGGGCGCTTCAAATGAATGTTGTCATTTTCCTTATTTCTTGTGCATGTACCTACGAGTACGCTTACATACAAGTAAACCATTCAGTTAAATATTTGGGGAGGGAATCTTTTTAGGTGGAATAAAACAAACTGAGGATAACCAGAATGAATATATGGCACTCATAAATGGGTGAGCTTGACATAGTTCTGAGTATTTTTGGAGATTTAGGGGTTTTTCTTCCTAATGAATGAAGTTTCATGGCGATACGTGGAGTACATGAGACGATGACATCCGTGAAGAATGTTAAGTAGGCATAGGGAGAGTGGTTATGGCCACTGACAATGAGCACTTTTGAAGGATATTCGTTAGGGCTTGTGTCGCACCTCAGGTGGCATGTAGCAGGAGACTTGGCCGTCGATGCTTGCATCTAATCAATCAACGAAAGCGGGAAAGTAGTCGGAGACATAGCTGTAGAGAAAGGTAGAAACAGAGAAAGGTGGGAAACATTCCCCTCTGAAGAAGCTGAAATTGAAACCGGTCAATAAACTCGCAACTAGACCAGTGTCTTCTTTTTCCACCCTCCTCAACTTGTCACAAGCATAAACAAATGTAGAAACACGGATTTTTTTTCTAGTGAGAGGTAAACAGAATTAAGATGTGGTATGAGAGAAATTTAGAAATGAAGTGAATTTTAGTAGAAAAGAATGACCCGTAAAAAACGAAGAACAACTTTGGAGTCAGGAGACCTTCTAGCAGAGGTGTTCGGAATCCCATTTTTTAAAATGTCAAAGTCGTTGATAGATCGACAAGTATCATGGGAAAAAATTTTCCTGAGCCTCTCAAAGATTAACGAAAAAGGTGATCACATATGAAAAAGGTAATGTCCTTCAAAAGTTATAGAATAACAAAATTCAGGATTTTTTTTTAGTGTATTTCATTAATCAATAAAATATTCCAATACACTCTACCTATGCAAGCTGGAATTCTTACTTTTAATATCATACTTAACTAATTATAATATACGCCAATAAAAGAAGATACCGATGACAAAACTTATCGACAGATTGCATGTTTGAAATGCGAATATTTCGCCTAATTTTTTGAGTCCCATATGCTGACCGTATGAGAAATGTAAGAATTAGAGAATTTTTAGTACTTAACCAATAATAGCTTCCAAAATAATAATGTACGCCGGTTTGGACATGTCATTGAAAAAGACGGAAATGGAGAAACAAAATAAATGTTAGAACAGGGGTGGGCAACCTTTTTAAGGGCGCGTGCCAGAATCAGCCAAATCTTTGATACAAAATTTTCTCGCGTGCCAACAGAGTAACATAAATGATAGGCCTACATACAATTATGGACCCCCCTCCCTCCCTCCTTCCCTTCACCCCTATAAGGGCCCCAATCCGCCCCCCCCCAACGCAATATGTGGTTACCAGTGGTCATACAGAAGAAATTGGAGATTAGTTAGTTATTTGTTTTAAGATGAGCTCTGGGTTTCGCATTCCTGAAAAAAAGCGTTAATGTGCCAGGTTTTGCACGCGTGCCATCAACTAATAGGAATTGTGGAAGAAACGAGAGAACGAATTGGATTGGACAAACAGAAAGCTTGGACGGATTTATGGTAGAAGAGGAATGAGTGTAAGATGCGACAAAAATCATAAGAACATGATAACATAAGAATGAAGAAGACTGCAAGAGACCATAAGGCCTACACTTGGCAGTTCAATGTTCATTACCACCTATCATCACATCCATAAAGTTATTTAATCTTCTCTTAAAACAACCAATAGTTCTTGCCTATTTCCTTCTTAAACCTATATTCATCCAATTTAAACCCATTACTACGAGTTCTACCCTGCTGATTTAATATGATGACCTTGCCTGCATCAAAAGTCAATATTCACTATTATGGATGGACTTAAGGAGTTACCGTGAGTGTGCACACGGAAGTTTTGTAGTTTCCCTCTTATTTTATGTTTTCTTGTGTTATGCTCATTCCACGTCCTCACTCTTCCATAGGAAAAAGAAAATAGTATTTATTTTTGGATAAAGCTGGTCTTATCAATCAAACACCAATACAGTAAACAGGCTAATGTAAGCAACTCCATATGAAGACGTAATTATGATATATTGAAAATATATATGAAAAGAAAGATATATGTATGGCAGGATAATGCTTGAATTAAGGTATCTCCACTGGTTTACAATAAAAACAAGATTCATTTACAGGATTTGTCTTTTTACGTATAAAATAGTAAGAACCAATGAACGTATTTGAAAGATATTATAAAATGTTGGGAAATAAAACATTTGAAAAATGCACCCTCAAGCACCCAAGACTAAAATTGCAACTGACTTCAAAGACACTCCAAAAATCGAACAGTCCAAGAAAAATATAAATGTATTTCTACTTGAGTGGATTTATAACCAAGAGTTAGGAATTCTGAATGATATATATAAACAATGAAGTAAAAGCAGTGTTAATGTTGAGGTGAAATAAACGAACAAGTGTTTTTGGAAACTTCAGCGGAACGATGGAAATCTGAGACAGACATCGCTGACTAACGATACAGTGCAGAGACCAAAGGAAGGACCATGACGTGAGTGGTCCACACGAAACAACAGAGCAAGAACTAGACTCGCCAGAACTGGTGACAATTTGGTTAAATGAGACCTCAAGACCGAACCATCTTGCCAGTGTGGAGACGCTGTGTAGAACACTGACCATGTCCTAAACTTATATTCACTTCCACCCGATATAGTGAACACCGACCAAGTCAATATCAACCAAAGAACATTTGAATGACTGGCCGTCTGGGGCGACAAGCTACGATGACCATCGACAGCTATCAGTGTAGTGATTCCGGGAACTGGCGAAGGGGACAAGGTTCCGGCCGTCCACCTTAGCCGGAACTATTTGGTAAGGATGCAGGTGAGTCTCACGTTGCTACAACATTCAAGTCTCCACAGAATCCTCTCAAGAGCTTCTTGAACCAAAAACTCTTCGCGCGGCCTTGGGCGGATGCGTTCTTGCACGTAAACACTAAAATCCACGTACATGCACACACTCATACACAGATAACACGAATACGTAAATGTGTGTACGAGGATCTGAGCATGTGTAAAGGGGGATTTTTTCTAAGGCATTTACGAGGAAAACATTTGTTCTAATTGCGCCAGATGATTTTATTAATCCGAGGGAAAGGTTCTAAATAGTGAAAGGACCAGTTGTCTAATTATACTGATCTTGTTATCCACGACTTAAGGAAATATTATAACTGCGGATAACCTGCTTTTATACAGCTGTGATTCAACAGTCTTGGACCACGTGCTGGGCTCGTGATTGACAACTACTACCTTCTCAGAGGAGAGCTCTATAGCTCGTAAGACCTGATCTATGGGTAATGCTGTGACCTTACTCACACATAAGCATATACGCGCGTGCACACACACACATACACACACACACACACACACACACACACACACACACACACGCACACACACACACGCACGGACACACACACACACACGCACACACACGCACACGCACACACACACACACACACACACACACGCACACACACACACACACGCACATGCACACACACACACACGCACACACACACACACACGCACATGCACACACACACACACGCACACACACACACACACACACACACACACACACACACACACACACACACACACCAAAAAAAAAGAGCGAAAGGGTCTGTGTAAGGGTCCTATGAAGTAACAATATTGTATTCATCTAATGATCCTGAATAACAAACAAAATCTGAGAGAAAAAATAAAATTTGAGGACGAATTGTCATGTGCACTCTATTGAACAAGAACAGTCTGCTTCCACGAAAAAATTACGGAGAATCTTATCACATTTTTTTGAGTGTTTGGTTTCATTCCCAGTGTTTTACAAAAGTACTTGACAAACTTTTCGAAGTAATTACACTTAAGGGTGCGCAATCCGTAGGAATCGTGATAAGTGTATTTCGATGTAAGATCTGCCCCGTCCCTTGTACAGGGAATCCTACATGAGTCACACTGTCGTCGGTAGTTGAGTTGTCCTTTCGCATAAAAAGCGTGATTATTTCGTCCATC
>NC_134815.1:37224267-37264267 GCF_046742065.1 Oratosquilla oratoria | reverse complement strand
GTAGGCAAATAAGCCAGGTGCTATTGGCTGTGGTAGTAGTAGGCAAATAAGCCAGGCGATTTCACTGGGACAAGGGAAACCCCAAACAGCCCTAAGTAGCTGAAGGCGCTGGATTACCCCAACTGAGTCTGTTGTCATCTTGTCGTTGTATATCTTCCTTTGCTGCGTTAGGAGGTTTTGTTTATTCAGACGAAAGCCCCGCCCACTTGTCGGGTTCAACAGAACACTGTTCACTTCGCTGAATAACTCCCGCGGGCCAAAGTGGGGACAGATGAACAGGAAAGGTGAAGTAGGTTTTTTTCCTCCTCCTCGTCCTCCTCCTCCTCCTCGTCCTCCTCCTCCTCCTCCTCCTCCTCCTCCTCGTCCTCCTCCTCCTCCTCCTCCTCCTCCTCCTCTTACATCATCTCTCGGACCCTTCCTCCGCACCCGTGCCCTCAAGCAACGCGGAAAGAGAGTTTTAATTAACTAATGAGGATACAGCACCGCATGATCATACAGTTGGTAAGCGTAGGTCAACATGTTGAGCTGTTGGGAAGATGCCGACCCAACGCACTTATTGTTGCATTGAATATTTCTTGAAGCAGTTTCGTCGACGATTAAGTCCATATTCTTGTTTTGCTTGTTGAGTCTTATATCGACCTAATACATTATTTGTTTGCGTATGTGTGTTCTAATGGTTTGGGTGTGTAGAACTCTCGATATCTCGTCTGTTTTTATATATTTCTGCTTTAGTTCGGACTCCAGTTAGTCTGTTTTGAATGATTTAGATCCTCAGGGTATAGATCACCCTCCTAATGGTCACATGGTTAACCGATTTGGTATGCAACTTATGATAAAGGACACAATTAATCAGATCTGAGGAAGTGGGCTTGTGTCATCACACCTAGAGATGGAGCGGATGGTGTGTGTGTGTGTGTGTGTGTGTATGTGTGTGTGTGTGTGTGTGTGTGTGTGTGTGTGTGTGTGTGTGTGTGTGTGTGTGTGTGTGTGTGTGTGTGTGTGTGTGTGTTTGTGTGTGTCTCTGTGTGTCTGTGCGCGTGTGTCTAAGTAGGATGGACAGGAGTAAAGTGTTAAAAATAACATTACTATATTCTAAACGCAATTAACTTACCATTACCAATTATAATTGCATGGAAAGGAGCTCTGATATCCACGTACAGCTCCCTCCTTCCCATTAGATCCCTCCATATTTTTTGTGGGGTGGGGGGAACTTCACCTCATCCTTCGAATCCATCGAACTCAGAACTAACCTTTCTTTCTTTTTCTCTGTACAGAGTTCGGTACTCCGTCCCCGGCACCCTGGCCTCCCACGCGCCCCCCGCCCCACGATGAGCGCGATGGCCATGGTGGA
This sequence comes from Oratosquilla oratoria, assembly GCF_046742065.1. Lineage (NCBI taxonomy): Eukaryota > Metazoa > Arthropoda > Malacostraca > Stomatopoda > Squillidae > Oratosquilla > Oratosquilla oratoria. Next base: position 37,262,916 of record NC_134815.1, on the reverse strand, counting down.
CACGAAGAGCGAGATGGGCATGGTGGACACGAAGAACACGATGAGGCTCTCCCCAAGCCAGTAAATGAGTACACGGGCATCATTGCAGGCGTGGTGAGCGGTCTGTTGGGGATCGTGCTCATTCTCCTCATCGTCTACTTGGTGTTCCTCAGGAAACGACTCAACAAGGTAAGGCTCTTTTGTGTATGCGCGCGCGCGCGCGTGTGTTTTGTTTGTGCGATTCACGGTTTTCTTCGTGTTTTGGGGTGCAGTTGCCCCCAATATAGTATAGACTGTTTTTGTGCATATGGTGCGGAGCACCTTCCGCCCTCTTTTCGGGAATATGATATTGAGGTGTTGATGTACTTCATTTAATTGGACATGTACTTTACTGAAAAAAAACAAAAAAAATCATCCGCTCCGAGTTTTACTTCTTAAAGCTTGAACATGAGGTATCAATGCATTAGGAAATGGGTGTAGAAACATTATTGATGTTGTGTATGAGGCAAAAAGGGGTCTATTTGCTGAATAAGATCGTCTTTCCATAGCCCATAAAGATAAAGTTCCAGTGATTGATATAGGAGAATAACATTCAGTCTAGTGAAGAGGGAAAAATGAACGACAGATGGATTTTTTTTCATCCCTATACCAAACTTATCCTTTCATTTTTTCCTATTAAGAGGAAAAAGAAAAAAATATTATCCCTATAGCAAACTCATCCTGTCCTTTTTGCCTTTTCAGGTGAAAAAATCAGGCGGGTCTTTCAGGAGCAGTTCGAGAGGAAGCTCAACAGTGCCCACAGACGACGACTACCGCATTCGTGTGGACGACATCGCACACTTGTCCAACCTCGACGAGACCACGAACACTTACGTCAACACAACTGACTTGCAACGTCTCGTGAGTTCCGTGAAGGCCAAGAAGAAGTCGCAGGAGAAGCCCCTGTCCCAGGCACCTGGCTATGCGGACGGACCCTCCCGGGTCGTCGTCAGGCCTCCGATGGTGCCCCCGAAGTCAGAGAACGCTACGTCGTCCCCCCGGCTACCGCCTAAATTGGGCAGCAATGCCACCAAAGCTCACACTGACCACTTCTCTACCAGTAGGTCTGATACGCCGGCAGTGGCGGCTTCGATTGCCTCGAAACCCGTCATTAGCTCCCCGACGTTAATCAGCTCCTCGGCGGAGTTGCCCAATATCCCATTTCCCCCAAAGAAGAACCATCCAGGACCAGGGTTCTCTGCACCTCCCTTACCCTCAAAAGGCCCCTCGGCAGCATACGAGAACAACATCAACGGGTACCTAACGAATGATGTAGCCAGCTCCGTTGCATGCCCCTCCTCTCCTCCTTATTCAGTAGAACCCACCTCGCCTACAGTCGCCAGACCCGCCCCTCCTCCTCCTGTCGGGGCTGCTAGTTGCGACTCCCCTTCGAATATCTATGAAAATGCGTCTGTCAAAGTTCCTCCTGCTCTGCCAGCTGGGCCTAAACCAACCAAACCTCAACCACCAACTTTACCCAAACCAAATATCAAGCCCAATTTGGAGCCCTTGGAGCAGCCCAACGCCAAGCCGACACCCCCGACTCTGCCCAAGCCCAAAGGGCTACGGAAAGGTAAGCCGGGTCTTCCACCCCTCAAGCTGGCACTTCTTCCTCCCTCAGGGAGTTTCGACTCCACCGATAGTTGCGAAACGCCAGATACTGCTATCATTGAACTAACACCCTCCGGGTCGCCGAGCAACACTCCTGACGTTCCCCCTGAGTCTGCAGGAACTCCAGGGTCGATTGGAGCTCGCATTGCTCTGCTGCAGGGGAAAATGAAAAACCCAGTGATGCCTGCAAGATCTCTACACCAGTGAGTAACTAGTGATCTGCAATCTCGAGTGGTGCCTTCAGGTCTGTTCCGTCGTTAGGCATCAGGACTACAGGGATAACGTCCAGATTGCTGTCGTTTCATCATCGACGACTTCTTTGTTGTGGTCAACGCAGTTACTAGTCCTAGGCGCAATGAATGCAGCCAGTGTCGTCAACAAAGAGGACAGTGATTAGTGTCTGTGCACACGTTGAAGAATATCCTTAATTGAATAGATGAGGATGCAAAGTTTATGGAGATATTCAGAAGGAACGATATCATTCAGTGTGTCTGCATGAACGCACTCGGTCGAGCCAGACACCGAAGTGAGAAAGGGGATGTCGTTGATGACGTCATGTCGCCTGCGCAGGGCAGTCATGAAGTGCAAACGAAATAAATGAATGCGCATAGATCACATGCGTAGTATAAGTTGGCATTATATACAACGTTTAGTATCGTGTTGCGAAACCTTTTTGAAAAAATGCATTTTACCAGTGTACCTGCATCGTCGCTATGCAGAAACGAATGTGTTAAAGAAAGGTAAAGTAAAAAGCAAATCGGTTGCTAGGAACGATGACATGGAAAAATCAGTTCTTGAAACTATGTCGATGAAGTATGCATAAACGCATGTATGCACGTGTGTACTCTCGCTTGCACGGCACGCTTTGGACGGCGTATATATGTACAGTATACATGTCACCCATTTTGCATTTGGCTGTTGAGTTGCCAATCTATCCCAGGAAGACAGTGGACAACACTGTCCACTTCGTTTAGTGCCATTTGTACACATTCGCCGTCATGAACAAAACGGGAAGTAGTTACCATTGCGACTTGGAGGCAGTGTGCGTTGTTGTGTTCATACAAGTGAGAGGGAGGGAATCCAGAGAAAGAAGTAGAATTGTAACTCATCTTAATCATACCCTTGCACTCTCACCCTCATACACAAACTTCAAATTATTAATCATTTCATACAGTAGTAGCCTGGGTGTAGACTCTGTACCAAACGTGACTGAGAGACGGAAAACCCATTTGATTTGTGGGAATCTTGTTTCTTTCTCTCGTGGGGCAATATACATACCAGTGTGCCACTCTCATATCCACTGCTTGCATGTTGACATCACTGGCTTGTCAGCCAACCTTTCTCTTTCTCTCTCTCTCTCTCTCGGTCTGTAGTGGACTTGTCACACTAGCCAGGCATTTCCTGATTGTCTGGCGTTTTTGTCGTTTTGTGCCGTGTTAGCTGTTTTCACGTAGAGGGGCTATCACACTGGGCTATTTTCCCTCCAACCTCCGATTAATCGGCGGTACCGCCCACTTCTAGAACATTTCCCCCCCCCGTAAAATCACTGGAGGAACATTATTTTCCTCCAGCATATCAGACTCCTTCCCAAAAGATGCGGGCTGGAAATCTGCTTCAAAAGTCGAGGGAAAAATAGCCCAGAGTGATAACGCCTGAACGAGAACATGCTGGAATAGTATGGCGGTATGAAGACAGCTTGGTACCGTCGTGGTATTGCAGGCGTGACGACCGTCCAATCTTTCTCTTCTGCGGAAATACCGTTAACAGAGTAGTCGTTCGTCATTTTAGTCCTGGAAGTTCTAGAACCACTAGTTGACTTTCGACCAGAGTAGATAGTTTTGGAAGGTTGTCGTTTGATGAGAAGACAAACTCGTGGAATGAATGAGTCAGGTTCTTATGCATCACGGGTCAGCAATGCGCACTTCCAAGTTTCAAGTGGTGATGTGAATCACTATATCTTTATTTTAAGTAACATTCCAGTATTATTTGTTTTGTACATATATATTTACAATATCTAATGTATTCCAAGACATTAGGAGTGATAAATAGCAATATTGAAGAGCGTTACATGACATCAGCACGGACTATTCACACCGGTTTGAATTGAAATTGCGTTAGTCAATTGTTCACGCGTATTCTCAAGGACATTGCTCACTTTGTGCAGTAAAACTCAACACACTCTAATCAGACTCGACAGTAATGTCACTGGCACTATGCCAAAACAGTGCCGCGTTGAATTAAGGTTATTCATTGAGACCTTGCCCCAGGCAGGACTTAGGGAGCCAGCCAATAGGGTGCTGGCTACTGGAGAAAGCTTGAGTCCATGGCGATGTAAAATGGAAAGAATTCGAATCTTTCCTATGATTAGTGATTTGTGTCATTTTAACATTAAGTCATCTATACCCAAGTCGATTCAGGAGGCTTGGTTCATCCTAACCCATCTATATCATATCATCCCCCGCCGTCACTGGGGTAATAGTGTAACCAAAGAACAGGGCCTTTCACTCGCTAGGCAGGGCTGGAAACTTTGTCTTCCGGTGCTGCTTGACTCACAATATTCCTTGGAACCGCTGTGTTGGAGCCGAGCCAGGACCGGATGGAATGACTCGCCATCGACGTATTTTTTTGTATCCGCCTACACTGCTCTCTCTTCGGGATTTAAGTCTTTGGCTATCCTAGGACAGTAGTGTGGCCATAGAACTTGATTTATTAGGCCGGCAGCCTGGTTATTAGGAGTTAATAGGCTTTAATACACATGTTTTAGATAAATAGAGATTCTAAGTCATTTCTTAAGACAAAGACAATCTGTTGTTGGATTGTCATAAATGCACTGATTATATATATATATATATATATATATATATATATATATATATATATATATATGTGTGTGTGTGTGTGTGTGTGTGTGTGTGTGTGTGTGTGCGCATTGCATATTCAGTTTATAAATCGTGTATGCACACTTGCGTGTGCTAGAATAAAATAAACATGTACATATGTGATTATAACTTATTTGTGTATATAGGTTTATGTGATAGGATCTTCGCTATTTTGTAAATACTGTAAATATAAGGGTATTGTAAATAGTGTCCACAAACTAGACAAAAATGACATGATGCAACACGCTCACAGCGCTGGGTTGTACAAAATATGACCGTTCAAGGTCAGTTTATATTGAGGCTCGTTTTCTTTGCACGACCACTACAACGAGTTTGTTGTGTCGTCTGCTGCGTTGGAGTTACGGCCAACTCATTTCGGGTAACTTTCCCCCCGCATTATTAATGTTTGCATGTGTTAGTTGTGCCATTGTATGGTTTAGCGTAAGCCGATTTGTATGAAATACAAAGAAAAAAATTGTATGGAGTGAAATACACATCCAGTTTCATGAATACATTTCATTTATGCCTAAAAAAATCAACGGTTAGCACAGCCTGCAGGTATCTTATAAACTTTGCTTCTGCTATGAACAGACGATTTCTTGCAGCTGAAAAGACGGAACTGACCTCAGATGCACGAGCATGTTAAGGGATTTTTTTCTTGCCAAAACCAGACGACCATGTTCTGTTTAGAATAGTAACAATGAAAAAATAAGATATTCACTTTGAGACGTATAGTCACCTTATAAAAAAGAAAGAAAAAATGTGATTAATGTCGCCTACTGAGTGTATATCTATCTCATTTTCTACTCCACTAGTGAAACTTAACATATACATTAGATACGCTTGGGCCCAAGGAAATTTCTCTTGGTACTATCGTCATAGCTTGGTCCTGGCTCAACAATACGTGTTGGTGTCTGGCCGGATTTTGTAGGACACAGGGACCACGAAGAGAGCCAGAATTTCTCGTAATAGATAACACAAAACTATGTTTGACTTAAGATAAAAAAACATAAACATACTGTGCTTACATCAGCGTAACCGACGTTGTGATAAAGCCATAGCATGACTTAGAAGTGGATCAGGATTTCTGGTAACAGATAACACAAAGCTGTTAGAATTTAGATAAGAAAAAATGTATAAAAACACACTGTGGCACAGTAACTGTGTTCACACCAACGTATTCCTGGTGTGGTGCCGTGTACAGCACTACACAACACATTACGGAAGACTGCATTGTACACAATCATGATCGCCAACAACATAACTTACACTCTATAGAGCATTTGTGAGAAAACCCCGTTCTAACCATAGCGCTCCTCAGGGAGACGGGACTGCTCGGCCAGACAATCTAGGGAACGTCAACAATAACAACGACGCAACAGCACTTAATAAGGTGAACATGATGTTTTCACCTTATGCATGACCATCTCATGACAGGAGATAAGCCTTCCACCCACAAACATGGAGCCCCACCCCAACACAAGCACGCACGCACACACACACACACACACACACACACACACACACACACACACACACACACACACACACACACACACACACACACACACACACACACACACACACACACACACACACACACACACACACACACACACACACACACACACACACACACACAATACCATGTTCCACGGTTGGGCAAACTTTTTAAGTGTCGGTGGCAAAATCAGCCAACTTTTTGATCCAACAATTTCTCACGCACCGACGGACTAAAATGATCATTAGCCTGCATTCGAATATGGGCCCCCTCTCTCCCTTCCTTCACCTACTGTAAGGGCCCCAATCCGCCCCCCCCCCCAACCAGCGTACGATACGGTTACTAATGGTCAGACAAAAGAAGATGAAGATTTGTTATTTATTTATTTTAAGGTGAGCTTTGGGTATCGCGTACCTGAAAAAAAATCGATAGTGTGCAGCTGCCTACTGGTTTATCAACAGAGTGGGCAACGAATGGAATAGACTTAGTAGCTATGTAGTGAACGCTGAAACTATTGGTTGATATAAGAAAAGACGAATTAACTCTGTGGACAGAGATGAAAAATGGTAATGGACATGGCACTGCTTAGTGTAGGCCTTATGGTCTCTTGCAGTCTCCTCCATTCTTATGTCCTTATGTTCCTCCTCAAACAACAACTGCACTACACAAATTTTTGAGTGACGAAGGAAAAAAAAAAAAAAAGAACACTTCAACCATTCTTCCATAACTTCCTAAATATAATGGTTCCCCACCCCCCAAAAAAAACCTTACAAAACAAAAACTCTGACACAAACCTTTTACAATACCAAAACCAAAAGAAAACTACATCTCATACATGGACCCTTTACTAAATAGATCAATACGTGAAATATAGGATAACGTACGAAGGTGGTGCAATATTATCTACAAGGATAGAAGCGCCAGAAGGCAGCTTTCTATGATGATGATAATGATAATTTAATTAGAGCGCATCAGCTTTTAAGAGAGCCAAGTCCGTTTAGCAGACGAGATTAAATCTTCTCAGAGTTATGACGAGACCCCGGCTAGTTGCCGGGCCCAAGGTCCTCCGGATGTATCATATTCAAGTGCTACGTTCGATGGTGGACTATGCCGCTGCGGCGCTTATCTCCCTCCGGTTCGGCTCGTGGGACAAGCTAGAAGTCCTCCAAAACCAGGGTCTCCGCACTATCACTGCGGCACCTCCATGGGGTAGTGTGGTGAATCTTAGACAGGAGGCGGGAGTTACCCACCTTCGCCTACGGGAGGAGAGGCTTTCTTCCTGTCTCCTCATCAGACTTTTGACCGGCATAAGGGAGAGTGAAGTGAAGACGTCCCCCCTGAGTGCCCTAAACGCCAAGGGAGACCCTACTATGCGGTGAATGCGATCCGCGCCTTTGAACTCCGGGAACTGATTCGGCGACGTGTTCTAGACGGACTTCATCCAGATTATCCCCTACTCCACAGTGGCGATCTCTCTTCGCCATATTTCAACTTTCCCACCTCAATGGACGGATTGTTGACTGTGGTCCGGCACGGCTGGGACCTATGGTCCTGAAGCCCATAAGGTCCAACACCCCCACCCCCCAACGAGCTTGTCGTACTGCACTGGCGGCTCTGTGGACTCCCTCACGGGAATATGTGGCGCGGCTTTTACGACCGCCGATAGAGTGACCGCGCCATGGAGAGTGAGTGACGAAAGCTCTACTTTTCAGACGGAGCTTATTGCTATCTCCAAGGCCCTTGCCCATGCTTTCTCTTCTGGTCAGGGGGCAGTCATGATCCACACAGGCTCAAGTGGTGTTGTTAACATCATTTGTTCTGCGAAGACAACGAATGACGTCTACTTAACGACATCAGTCCAGCACTTGCTGCACCTTTTGGACCAGTATGAAAGTTCTGCAGCATTTCAATGGCTCCCCAGTCTCATCGGGATTACAGGGAACACTATTGCGGACGATGCTGCCAAGCCATGGACGATATTCAGCAGGATCACACTGCCCCTGACACTCACGATCACGCAGATCACGGGTATCACCATCAAGAAGCCTAGGGCCAACCACAGCAGCAAAATTCATACTTCGGAATCAGCGCTGTGGTACCACCTCGTCACTAGGTACGAAGCAGTCCATCTGCCACATGGGTAGAAGGACGGAATCTACAGGATCCGCCTATGATATCGCTGTGGGTGGCAAATGCTAAGTGCGGGAAGAGACAGTCAATGACGCTGCAAAATCTGTGGGGCCGATGTGCAACAGCCTCTCCACTACTACCTGCTAATGTAGAGCTACGGCCAAAGGATTACAAAGGAGGAACTAGCCGACAGGAGACCTTTTGGTCCATAACTAGGTCGGATGAGAAAAAATATAATAATTATAAATAAATCAATAAACAAATAAAGATAATAATAATTATAATTAGATAAATAATAATTAAATAAATAATGATAAATACAATAGATAAACAAATAGGTAAAGTTAAATGATTAACAAACAAGTAAATAGTAAATAATAATAAATGGACAGATAGATATTAATGAATAATAATTATATAAACAATAAAGAAACAGACAAATAATAACAAACAAACAATGTAAAATAAGTGGCAGGAATTACAGCATCTTGTTTAGGTGTTTATCCGAACGAATCTTAAAACTTCGAACTGAACTACATTGCACTGCCTCTGCAGGAAGTTTATTCCATTAAATACACAGTTTCGCGAAGTTGTTTCTACCCATTACCAAAATGAATTTATTTCCTGACAGCTCGAGATCACTATTTCTTGTCGGATTTTCATTCATTGTGAAAATTTTGTCCCTTTTGATGTTGTCAATTCCCTTTAGAATCATAGAGACCTGTAAAGTCACCTCTTTTTTTTTAGTGAAAATAGATTCATATGTCGATTTTCGTATGATTTATTTTTCATATTTGGAATCAGTTTTGTGGCTCGCCGTTGTACTTTTTCCAGTCTGTCAATGTCTTTAATGAGATTCGGTGACCATACGGAAACTGCATATTCCAAATGTGGATGAACTAACGATTTATGAAGCTTGTTAATGAGACATGTACTTTTGAAGTCAAAAGATCGCGCAATCAGTCCTAGAATCTTATTTGCTTTCTCAGAGGCTGAAATACATTGTTTAGATGATGAGATCGTTACTGATAATTACGCCTAGATCCTTTTCACTATCCACTTTTGTTAACGAATTTCCAAATAACTTGTGATCGTACTTACTGTTATTCTTACCTATGCGCATAACCTTGCATTTACTTGTGTTGAATTTCATTAGCCACTTCTTAGACCATTGTTGTATTTCATCTAAATCTTCTTGAATACTTAATTGGTTTAAGTAATCATTTGCCATTCCGCAGTCTTGTATCATCAGCAAATTTGGAGACAATAGATTTCAATCCGTGGTCTATATCATTTATATATACTATGAATGGAAGTGGCCCAAGAACAGAACCTGAGGAACTCCACTCGTAACATTTTTACATCTAGAAGTTTTGCCATTCAGAACAACTCTCTGTTTCCGATCGTTTAACCAATTACTAGTCCAACTTAGTAGGCTACCACCTATTCCATGTGAAGCTAATTTAGTAAGTAGTCTATCGTGGGGGACGGTATAAAAAAACGATATATTGTTTTTTCGTAAATCGATATGACTGAGTTGTAGAATTCGAGTAAGTTAGTCACGCAAGAACGTTACCGTGTGAATCCGTGGTGGCTATCATTTATCAAACAGTTACTTTCTAAATGGTGTTCGATAACATTTGTGGTGATAGTTTCGATAATTTTTCCTACGACTGAAGGCAAGCTTATAGGCCTGTAGTTATTTGGTTTCTTTTTGTCACCTTTTTTGAATATGGAAGTAACGTTAGCTAGCTTCCATTCTCTTGGGACATCTCCGGATATGATGGATTTATTGAAAATAATTTTTAATGGAAGAACAATCTCATTTTTCATTTCCTTTAAGATTCTTGGATGCCAACCGTCATGCCCTGGTGTTTTATGAACTTTGAGTTTTTCTATACACCTTTTAATTTTTTCTTTTGTTAAATTTACCGTAGTGAGTAACTTCACCCTAGACTTTTCACAGGTTTCAGTTTGGAGTTCACTTTGAGTTTTTTTTGTTTATGAATACTGAGCAAAAATAGTTGCTTCTAATATCACACATTCTTTCATTTGAATATTTGAGCTGACCGTCAGCAGGTAATAGTGGGCCAATGTGATTCCTATTAATTTTTTTTTTATCTCTAATATAATTATAGAATTCCTTGGGATTCTCTTTGAATTTATTAGCGATATTCATTTCGTATTATCGTTTTCGTTTTTTTTTAAATCTCTCTGTATTATTACAAAATTTTGATCCTCATTAGGTGCACCCGAACGCTTGTATTTCATATAAGCCTGTCTCTTTTTAGCAATACTTTTTTCAGTTTCTTTTTTCCATTGTTAGCCTAAGACTCAGCCCGCCACTTACCGCAGCTTTTCGCCGTCTTCCCCTCCGAGGTAACCCTCAGCTTCTTGGGGGCACACCCTTCCCCTAGCACCGCCTGCGGTTGAGGGGTAACCCCCCCCCCTCCCCCCATGGGATCGGAGCACTGCCGCTATTAACAGTGGCATCGCGTGGACAACAAACCATCTGTATGAATTGATCCGGACCACCTACACGGTTGGGGTCCTAGCCCTGCAAACCAAGAAAAAAGAGGAAGAAGAAGAAAGAATAAATCATATAATAAAAAGTTGGTTTATAATAGATAATGTCTAATTATTATGGTCATGCCCAAAGTTTCTTTGTTTTTTATTTTCTATGATAGCAACGGCACGTAAAAGGAAAAAACTTTTAATGGGTAACTATAAGAAAAACTAATTGCCTTCTGCTAGGATTAATTTACCTCAGATATCGATTTAATTTAACTTAATTTTAATTTTATTTCATTGCATTCTTATCACATATAATAAAATATACTATTAGATCTAAAAAACATACAATAGCCATATAAGAAAACAGGACATCGCATAAAATATTGCTCTCCTATTATGGTCCTCATTGGCTAAATTGATTACTAAATTTGATACATAAATATTTAATTACTAAACCACAGTAATGTGTAGATAATACTTTGTGCAATGACGTGCACAGTGCAAGTGTACGAGGATAGTCACACCATTTGAATCCAGTTAATAGCCAGAAAGGAGGAATAGTAGTTAAATGTGATAAGCACTTTTCTTTGAGCATAAGTTCGTCTGCAGTTACTAAGTATTAAGTCTAAAGGACCATTTACACGGTCAAATGGTTTGTCTAACAAGTGTTTGAAATGATGTTTGACAGTGTGAATTGGGGTAATTGGTTGGACAAGCCGTTTGATCATGTAATTGGCCCTGTACGCTAAAGTATTGACGTCATAAAACGTAAACAACTAATAGTCCACGCGGGGTCATCAAGGCCAGGTGGTCTCAGATCACATCCTGAACTCGTGATCGACAGCTATTACCCTCCCGAATGAGAGTTCAGAGCTCGTGTATGATCAGATCGAAGAGTGATATTGTGCACATTGCACACACACATACAGACGCTCACCCATGCCCACCAGAAGTGGAGTATCGGCTTGCTGTGCTGTGATACTTGTCAGCCCAAGGCGGGAAATCGAACTCAGACCGAAGAGTTTCCACCCACAGCCCCACAGTACCCGGCAACGGCCCTCTCCATAGACATATTTGAAAAGAAACTATGGAGTGTTGTCTTTTGAATTGATGGCTGGAATGACTCAGGTTGAGTCAATCTAAGCGTTAATCCCTTAATTAGGGAATCAGTTGGTTAGAATGGTCATGTCTTTAGACTATATAAATACTAGAATGTATCAGTTTGATTTATAATGTTTCAGTTTCTGTGTGTGTTTATGGTTTTTTTCAAACTCGTGAGGCAATATTTCAGTTTGATAAAATCGTCTAGGTTTAGTAAGAATGAAATGTATAAATATTGTCACGGCGTGAAGGTACAAATTCAAATTGAGACGCAGGCGACACAGGCGACACAGGCGACACAGCACAGAGCAAAGGCAGAATTCCTGTCGCTGAACTGAAGTTTGAACTTCTCTCTCACTTGAAATAATTCTAGACCAGCGTTTCCCAACCTGTTTGGGGTGCTGAAATCAATGATAGGGGGTGCTGGGAAGTGATGCACACAAAAATCACATTGATATATGTATCATTGATTACCTAGTTGTGCATATTTGACTTTTTCCATGCTATTTTGTTTTTCTAGGTTCTTCTTATTTCTTCTACAAACAATATTGCCAATTTGTTTCAGTTCTAAGGAATCAAGAAAATAGATCATCAAGCAGTACACTTCACTTTCTTTTATCTTTCTAATAACAAGATAGGGGTGCTGGACTGCTTAGACATGACAGCAGGGGTGCTATGGTCCGAAAGGTTGGGAATCGCTGTTCTAGATGTACTACCTCAACATTTCAAGTGAGAGAGAAGTTCAAACTGTACTTCAATTCAACAACAGGAAGTCAGCCTTTCCTCTGTGCTGCGTCGCCTGTGTCGCCTGTGTCGCCTGCGTCGCCTGTGTCGCCTGCGTCTCAATTTGCTCTTAGGGTAATGACCCAATAGACGATCAGCTAAACACTTTGACCTTGGAAAGATTCTTCAACCGAATGAAATTGTTTTGTGAAAAGTGAAATTAGATTTACAACCAAAGTATAATGGTAATTATATTAGTCTAGGTAAATTTTAATTCTTTTAAATACATTATGGTCTTCTTGGCTGACTGACACCGTCAGTCATAACAGCAAACTACAAAGTTTACTAAAAAATTTCGACATAACTAAATGAATATCTTCAGAATCCACTCCATTTTCATTAGAAAATGAGATAAAATAAATTTTGTTTTGACTAATGTACATTCTTCAGAATCCACTCCATTTACATTAAAAAATTAATCAAATTTGTTTTGACTAATGTACACACATGTGCAAAAGTAGACGCCATTGTTCGGATGCAGATTAAAGATAAAATGTGAATAAATAATCATACTCTTAACTAATCAATCCCAAAGGTTTTAATTACGAAAATTAATATCCACTTACCATGTTAATTAATTAACAGTATAAGAGAAACAATGTATAATTTTATAGTTTTTTTTTCTATACACGGGGTTACTACTCACATGTTATGATGTCGTTGTCATCTATTTTAACTTTATTGTTTTGTTCTTAGTTTGGAACTATAGCCCTTATGTTACATGACCCTAAAGGTTATTCCTCGCATAGATCTCTTCAACAAGTTAAAATGTTTTACGGATTTTTGACTTAGGCAACTACAATGTGCGCGCGCGCGCGCGCGTGTGTGTGTATGTGTGTGTGTGTGTGTGTGTGTGTGTGTTGTTTGTGTTTGTTTGTTTGTTTGTTTGTGTGCGTGCGCGCGCGCGCGCGCGTGTGTGTGTGTGTGTGTGTGTGTGTGTGTGTGTGTGTGCGTGTGTGTGTGTGCTTGTATGTGTGTGTGTGTGCTTGTATGTGTGAGCTGGATAAAAAAAATTTTAGCACAATGATTTTGCTTAGATAAAATAAATAAGTAAATAATAGTCAGATGTCACCTATAATAAAAGCTATTAAGTAGGATACAACAAATGAATAAAGTAATGGAATTTTGTACAAATACAAAACTCAAAAGGAAGGAAAAACATTGACTTACCAACAAGAGCAGATGATCAACGTATCAAGAAGACTATATACAACTAAAGAGAACAGACAAGAACAAAAAGTGATAAGGAAAGCAAAGATAAGCTTGGCATAGACACAAAGGACAAACTCAAGGTATCTGGAGAGATGGTATCCCTCTCCGATTCCCAGCAGTGACTGTGTGTTACCTAACCCCAAACAGTTACCATACCACATAGGGCAAAGGTGACGGCTTCGGCCGTCACCTACGTGCCTCTTGGTGTCATATAGATAAAATTAATAATAATAATGATGATAATGATAATAAAATTAATGATGATGATGATGATGATGATGATGATGATGATGATGATGATGATGATGATGATGATGATGATGATGATGATGATGATGATGATGATGATGATGATGATGATGATGATGATGAGTTTATTTGGCAATGAATCAAATACATAAAATACAGATAATGAAAAGAACACTTAATTCGAAATTACAATTACATTTGCCGAGGATAACACAAAAGAGCAGGTAAGCTTATTTCTATTGTCGGCCCCTGACTTTTTATCTATCTATATGCCAAGAGACCTTTCCCCTTATAAGGGAACTGGCCAGCCAAAGGACACACTCACATTTCATCTATCCCACATACTTCCACTTAGCTCCCTGTGGATAAAGGGTCATCCCTGTCCCAACCCCACTTCCTGCGTCAGAGGCAATGCAGCAAGACGCAGCACCTCCACAGCAGGGCCCAGCAACCTAAGCTGGCTTGCTCCCCACCGCTTTATAAAGAAATCACGGATAAAACTAACAAACCAGTTCCCGTTTTCTGTTTCACTGTTTGGCTTGTGTATTTACATAGAGTAACATTGATTGCTATTCCATGCAAAATAAATATTATCATACTGTTTGGCTCATACATTTACATAATCAGTATCAAATACCATGAGGTTCTGTCATGGCTAACTCCAGACAAAATAAACAGTATCAACTCACAACCACACAGATTCAAACTCCATCTAGTGGCGTTTGAATCATTCAACTGAGCTCTCACAAGGTCGAGAGGGTACAAAGAATGATCGTTAGAGAATATTCATTCATGTTTTCATGTGTACAAATTATTTAAACCATTCGTTGTTGAAAAGAACGCCACATATTTTTCAAATTTAATGATGATGATGATGATGATAATGATAATGATGATGATGATGATGATGATGATGATGATGATGATGATGATGATGATGATGATGATGATGATGATGATGATGATGATGATGATGATGATGATGATGATGATGCTGTGTTAGTCTCCCCTCTAATAAACTCTTGAATAAATATTTATGTTACAATTGTTTACAAATGCGCTGCAGTTGAAGACCAAGAGACCTTTTTGGTCCACAACGATGTAAAAAAAAAGTAAAGAAGAAAACAAAAATACAAACAACCAAACTTGTAAGTGTACAAACAAAGCAAAAAGCAAGCAAGCAAGCAATAAAAACAGGCAAACCTGCAAACGAATAAACAAGCAAAGATGCAAGCGAACAAACAAAACAAAAGAACATAAGGAAATGACACAACAAAGAAAAAACAAACAAACAAAACAATAGAATCAGTTGACAAACATTAGAAAACATTGCTTATATCCAGCCACACTTCTGGAAACGCAACCCCAAGGGGCTGATACTCGGTCTCCGGACAGGGCCTAAGAAATACATAAAATTCAACTCCATTTCTTTCAGTTCTTTCAAATACAGAGACAGCTGACAACCGGCGACTGATCCTGACCTCCTACTTCCGCAAGTCGGTCATATAGAAACTGTCTCACCTTAGGAAAACGTGATCAAATTCCCAGAGTTTCTTCCCGGAGAGAGCTTTGAGAGGTTATGAGGACCGTTGCCATCCAGTGTGAGGCTGTGGATTTCTAATCAGTGAGGCCCTGTTGGTTTGAACCGCGGTGGTTCAATTACAATGCAAGTCAATGGAGGCATTCGCACACAACTGCTAAGGGTTTTCCTGGATTATACGGTACTGCCGTGGTTACCGCGCTGTTCAAACCGCTAGTGTGAGCAGGATCTGAAACTTGATGTGATAATTGTTAACTTTATTTCCACGGCGTACAGATGGGGTTAGAAGCTCCTAGACCTAGACAGTTCTCGCAACTGTCGGCGTTTAAATGAGTAATAAATTAATGGAAGAACGCGAGCAAATAACAACCTTATTCCATATATATATATATATATATATATATATATATATATATATATATATATATATATATATATATATATATATATAATATATATGACAATGTTCTTGCCAACGGGTCAAAAGGCCCTCGATTTCTTTGTTGTCGGATATCCCTACTTTCAGAAGAGAATTTGCCGGAGAATTTTGGTTCTTGTACTTTACATATTTTGTCTCTGCAACATCCTACCATCCCACTCCCACGTAGTGAGAAGTGAGAAACCCCTGGTAGGGCAAAGCCCTGTCATTTGCGACAAGCCGCTGTGTTTTTTTTTCGACGTTGAGTCACCTCCCCGCCTCTCCGCCTGGCCAAGTTCTGTTGGAAACCAATGCAGCAAGCCCACAGCAGGTCCCAGGACTCGAATTTACGACCACCTGCTCGCGAGTTCAAGAGAGAACCCAGTGAGCTGCAACGCGGCCCTTACCATTTAATTGCCATGCGGTTTCGTTCAGTTGAAAATGGTGCCTAGAAACGACTGGAAGGCCACTTTCACAATAGGCAACTAGTGACCGTCACTAGTGGCGGTCACAAGTTGCCTAGTGTGAAAGTCTCGGGCAACTGCAAGCAACCAGTGACTGTCACCGAGTTGTGGAATCCTTTCTCATCATCTCACTGTCGAAAGAATGGCATCAATAGAGGAGGTGCTTCTTTTGGCTTTGCTGGTCAAGAAAAAGAGACGGTCGGGAACGGCAACTGCCAGTGACAGTCACTTGTTACAGGAGCGGGCAACAGCCATAGCTTGTTGCGCAACCGGGCAACCGCAGTGACGTAGTGTGAAAGGCTAGATTTAAAATAATGGAAGGCAACTAGTGACCGTCACTAGTGACGGTCACTAGTTACTTAGTGTGAAAGGCCCGTAAGCCCCCAATGGAGAGTGTCATAGTCTCTTTCTGGCACTGTGACCTCATATTATTGTGAGCCTCACGGGTTTATTCTATATAGTTTGAACGCCATCAATTATGTAAAACAAACAGAAGCTAAAAATAACTGCAGTAACAATATAATGTTTTTTTTTCACTATCAATTCATTTAATTCATCATGGGGCACTCCCACATGGCACGCGTACAAGGTGAAATGAAAAAATATACTGACAATTTATGTCAAAAACTATGAAAACATATACAAAACAATTTGAAAAAAGTTCGAGTTGGGGCTTACGCATTGTTCGATTTGAAAATCATCGTTTTCTTTATATAAAAAATAGATATTTTATACTTCACACCAGCCACTCTTCCAGCGATGACATACTGTCTGCTGACGCATAGCACACACATATCAACACAAGTCACTTGGGCGCTGGTGGCGTCATTAGGAGCGTGCTGTTCTCACGTTCGCTTGGTTGTGGGTTCGAGTTCCATACTTTTTTCCGATTCCCAGTAGTAACCGAGATCTGCCACAAGAGTCCCCAAAGCGCACAGAAGGGCAAAGGTGACGGTTTCGGCCGCAGATTCGCGCTTCCCGGCGTAGACTCCTCACCTTCTTGTTCCGAATCGGTCATATTCTTGATTACAGGTTGAAAGTCATGAACCATCTTGTGGATTTCGCATGAGCGCCGCCTAGTCTTAGACCAGGGGTTCCCAACCTTTTTGCACTCGCGACTCCTTATCTAAAAATTTGAAACCCATGTGACCCCCTACTTAGGGCTTAATATCATCAGCTTAATTTTCCTTTAATTTTCTGTTAAGGAGAGGAAAAGGAACATCTAAGAAAATAATGGAAAATGCTGTAATTATTTATTAGCAAATTAAATCACATTGGTCCAACCTGATTTCACAAAAAGAGCATATATATCTTAAAATGATATTAACATAGGTTTGAACAGCTATCCAACCCAGCTAATGGGATGCCTGATGTTGCATTTCAGCAGCAAGCTTTAAAATTAGTGGCCGAAAGTTTGTTAGAGCCAGTTTCATGTCATCTCCAACATCCAATCTGTTCCTATTCTTTGTTTTTATATTGACAAGAGTGGAAAATCCTGCCTCACACAAGTAGGTAGAAGCAAATGGAAGAAGGACACGTAAAGCTATCATGCTGACTTTGGAGTATGACTGATACATAGTGCACCAGAACTGAGTCACTGATTTCACCTTGAAGAGATCATGAGCTGAAGAATCGTTCCTTAGATCCAGAAATTCATCTTTGGTTTCATCTGGGATGCTGGATACATCAAGCTCAGTAGAAAATGGGTTCCTCACCAAGACCTCTTGTTCCTGTGATAGCCCAGGGAAGTAACGCTCGACTTCCTTCTCTAGAGACTGAAGATGTTCGGTTATCTCATCCTTGAGGAACTGATCCAGTTGGATCTGAGACTCATCCATCACTCCACAAAATTTTTCAAACATAGTGATGTTTCCAAGATTGGTTTTCCGACGCCAGTTCTGCAGTTTGGAAACAAAGGCCCGAAGACTATCTTGAAAAAGGAGAACATGTGTTTCCCTTCCTTGAAGCTTCAAAATGAGCTTGTTCAGCTGGTCAAAAATGTCGGCTAGGTACGCAACCCTTTTATTCCATGCACACACACACACAAGCTACTTCTAACAAGGCTACGCGACCCCCCTGCCAAGGCTTCTCGACCCCCCAGGGGGTCGCGACCCACCGGTTGGGAACCCCTGTCTAAGACTAATCGCAAACTGAGACGCAGGCGACACAGGCAACGTTGCAATTTCAATAAAGGCACTTTCAAAATTCTGTGTTTCCCTTCCCTCGTCTTTCCATACCTGA
The DNA here is from genome assembly GCF_046742065.1 of Oratosquilla oratoria. Lineage (NCBI taxonomy): Eukaryota > Metazoa > Arthropoda > Malacostraca > Stomatopoda > Squillidae > Oratosquilla > Oratosquilla oratoria. Next base: position 37,244,255 of record NC_134815.1, on the reverse strand, counting down.
CTATACAAATTCTAAAGATTAACAATAAAGTTATCTGAATGGTCAGATTTGTAGCGTCCAGCAATCTGCAAGCGGTCATCTTTGTTTCTTCGTGGAATCCTTTCCACGCAAATGATTCAAATGACGCATCCCATGGCGCACCATCACCAACAAATCTCGCGTCCTGTTCATTATCAAATGTATACTTCGCCTCTTCTTTATATCAGCTCAGCCAGCGAACGCAAAATTAAAATTCTTTGTCTAACAACTACTTTTACCTATTCAAGAAAATGACTTAACATTAAGCTAAGCACTTCATAGGAACATAGAGTATATCAGGTGCACAACAAAAATTTGGATATATTGTTGTGAGAACTGTGGCACAGGTAAAAACATTTGCTCGTGACTGTATGTAGGCGATTCCTTCCAGAGGGTTTATCGACGACTTTGGTCTCCGGTTCTTAAAGAATTTCGGAATGATTCCGGAGACCATCTACCAGAAAAAAGGATACTTAATTCCATTAAAAAAAAAAAAAAAAAAAAAAAGACCACGAAGACGGAATTCGTAGTTTCTAATTCAGATCTCTTTCATTTTCAGTGTTTTTTTTCAGCTCTAAGATGAGCCGAGGAAAGGGGGAGAGTAGATAGTAATTCGGATTTTTTTCTCAGAGGTCTTGATCGAATCGATCCATCCAGGCCAACCTGCTGGCTGGCTGGCTGGCTCGGGACTCTTCAAGGTCACTTTTTTTTTTTTTTTTTCCCTTCCAAAAAAGACGTAACGTCATCATGTCTTCCAATATATATATATATATATATATATATATATATATATATATATATATATATATATATATATATATATATATATATATATATATAATTATTCTAATTGTCACCATATTTCATTCAGCCGAAGGAAACCTTCGCTGTGATAGGAAAGACTATGCACACCACGTGTCCATCTACCTAACAATTTTCATCTAACCTCGCAATTTCACTGTTTATTGTAGCTGCCTCCAAGTGATTTTACTCGGCTGAGGGCTGAATATACTTTTGTGTGTGCGTTTGTGTTTTCTTGCATGTGTGTGTATGTGCATACGTGTGTGTGTGTGTGTGTGTGTGTGTGTGTGTGTGTGTGTGTGTGCGTGCGTGTGTGTGTGTCAGGCGTGTACACACAAATCCACATATAATGCGAACTAGATACCATTAGTTAGTGATCTTATATCACACGCACGAAGTATACATTGTAACGTAATATTAGATATTACGTCATATGTGTAATTATGTTATAGAATTGTGTTCCTTTGTATTACATAACTATGTTCATATTTCTTGTCTATGTATGTATTGTAACAATGTTAAGCAGTAACGCCCGTCCACTATATGTAATCTTGCCTACGTGCGGAGAAAGGTGCGCACTCTTGTAGAACAAACAGACAAGCGAAATCCTGAATAGTTCGGAGCGCACAGATTTGACAGTTACTAAATAAGTAGATTGTTCAAGCGAGTCGAGGGTCTTAAAACTACCCATGTTGACGTTGTGTTAACTTACCCTCCTCCCCCTCTTTCGCTCACCCGGAAGTATCCCGCTTCCGGTCCAATGGTATATAAGCGGTGGAAATCGCTCACTCCTTGTCATTTTCTCACATATTGATCTCTTGATAAAAACTAGAAGTTTAGATTCATGAGACGATTGGTGTGAAGTGATCACCCTTTTTGCCTACATTACGTGTCTGATATACATTGCATTACTTTATACTTATATTTGTACTTATTACTTATTTTGATGCATGTTCCTGATCTCTTTGTACTTAGATAGTACCATATTGTATACGTATCTTGTGTTTCTTATTTGAACGATAATTTCCATATTCTTATAATCGTGTAACGGTCCCATTGACCCTACTGCCCATTCTCTTTTGTGTTGATTGCCTGTAAATATTTTCCATATTAATAATTTCGTTTACTAGTTTTATCGCCAGTTTAATATTCCTTTCCTGGAATCTTCTTTGTTACCTTTACTTCTAGTCTTACGAATTATCTAGGCCCTGACCAGATAGTTCAGTCCTACAGTAGCTTCTAGAAGTGAGCTGGTTCTTAAGCACTTATCCGTTATACGTAACGTCTCTTCACTAACCAGCCCGTCCCGTAACAGTGGCGACCTTGCCAGGATATTTTATCAGGTATTTAACACATTCTTTTAGAGATGGATGATATAATTCAAGAATTCGTTCAAAATCCCAAGGTAAGTTTCTTAAAGAAACAAACTAAAGACACTTTGATAGAAATAGGCAAGCACTTTGGAGTAGACATTGATACAAGTTTGCGAAAGAAAAAATTACTTCAGGAACTCGTTGAAAATCTGATCGAAGATGAGATCTTATCTCCAGAAGAGATTACAGCTATACAAATTCCTTCAAATAGGTTAGAAATAGAGGCACGACTAACCGAACTTAAGATTAAGGAGATTGAATTAAAGGTCAGGAGAGTAGAAATTGAGGAGGAAGCTAAATTGAAACAAATGCAAATTGAGGCAGAACTTAAAGCTAAAGAGGAGGAAGCTAAATTGAAACAAATGCAAATTGAGGCAGAACTTAAAGCTAGAGAGGAGGAAGCTAAACTGAAACAAATGAAAATTGAGGCAGAATTTTAAGCTAGAGAAGAGGAAGCTAAAGTGAAACAAGTAGCTAAAGAGGACGAAACTAAAATCATATTGGCAGAATTTAAAGCTAGAGAAGAGGAAGCAAAAGTGAAACAAATAGAAAGAGAGGACGAAACTAAAGTCAAATTGGCAGAGTTAGAATTAAAGAAGGCAGAAGTAGAAGCTAGGATTGTTGATAGACAACCCGTAGTTCAGGAAGGTCATATAGATATTTCCAAGTATGTAAAACTTCTACCCCAATTTTCAGAAGGAGAGCCAGAAACTTTCTTTCTTCAGTGGGAAAAATTGGCGCAACAGTTACAAATCCCTAAAGAAAATTGGCCATTAATCATTCAAACGCAATTTAAGGGTAAGGCTCAGCAAATTTATACTTCTCTTTCAGAAGCAGAAAGCGAGTATGATAATATGAAAGCTTGTATTTTAAAAGCTTATGAACTAATACCAGAGGCCTATAGACAGAAATTCCGTAATTATAGGAAGACACCTCAGTTAACATACGTAGAATATGCGGCTCAACAAGAGAGGTTATTCAATAGGTGGTGTTTGGCTAGTGAAACGGACACCTTAGATAGACTTAAACAGTTGATTTTGTTGGAGCAGTTTAAGAATACCTTAGAGACAGATCTTAGGATTTTTATAGATGATCATGTTCCCGAAACTTTAACTAAAGCTGCTGTATTGGCTGATGAGTTCACACTAAATCATAAACCTAAGTCAAGACAAATGGAATCCCAAAAGTCAAAGTCATATATTCCAGATTCAACAAAATACTCTGATCCTTGGTCCCCAAAGAAACACTTTGAAATTCAGTCTAGCCCATCACATTTCAGTTACAGGTCTGATTTCAATCAATATCCTCCAAACCAACCTTGGCAAAGAATGGACAGGTTTAAGACTAATCCCCCTGTAACTTGTTCATATTGTAAACAGGTTGGCCATCATATTTCTAATTGCAGAAAGAGACTGACACCCTCATTCTCCAATAAGACACCAACTCTTGTAAGTAATATAAAATCAGATGATTCAAAATCCTCTATTCAGGATACACTACCAAAGAAGCCGGTATTGTCAAGTAATGTAGAACCCCCCTCATCAGATCATGATCCTTGTTTCAAACCATTTGTATCTTCAGGAACTATATCTCATAGTAGTAGTTCACAACAATATCCTATTTCCATACTCCGAGACACAGGAGCAAAGCAAAGTCTGATTTTAAATTCTGTCTTGCAGAATCTGGGTGAGTCATATACAGGTTATGATATATTGATAGAAGGAGTTGGAGGAATTGTAAAATGTCCATTACATAATGTTTTCTTGCGGTCTGATTTAACAACCGGAATGGTTAAAGTAGCAGCAGTAGACTCTCTTCCCATAGTAGGAATATCCTTATTGTTGGCCAATGACATCGCTGGAAGCAAAGTCATTTCTCCCTTAATAACAAATAACCCTAAGACCTCAGTAGAACCTTCAGATAACTTACAGTTGTTTCCCGCTTGTGCTGTAACCAGATCTCAGTACAAGAAATCTGAAGAGGAGACCTATAATTTAGAATCCCTATTCTCCCAAACTGACCCATCTTCTTCTTCACCAGTTTCTCTATCTAGAGCAGAATTAATCAAAGAACAGAAGTCAGATCATTCTCTTAAAAATTTGTACGAGATTGTTTCATCTCCAGAAGAAGTTGAAAATATGTCACGAGGTTTCTATATAGAAAACGGAGTCCTAATGCGAAAATGGAGAGCATCCACCGCAACCGCTGACCAGCCATGGCAAGTAAGGAATCAAATAGTCCTCCCTCTTGGTTTCAGGAATAATGTTCTAAGATTGGCTCATGATACTCCCTTAGCAGGTCACTTAGGGGTAAGAAAGACCTTGTTCAACATAACCCAACATTTCCATTGGCCCACGGTTGTCAAAGATGTTGCCCAATATTGTAAAACATGTCATACATGTCAACTTGTAGGTAAGCCCAACCAGAAAATTGTAGAAGCTCCACTCCATCCCATTCCTGTAATGGAAGAGCCATTTAAAAAAGTTCTTATTGACTGTGTAGGACCTTTACCTCCTTCAAGTAAAGGAAATCAGTACATTCTCACAATCATGTGTATGAGCACTCGTTTTCCAGAAGCAATTCCTTTGAAAAATATTAAAGCTCAAAACATAATCAGAGAAATGTTGAAATATTTCACTATGGTAGGATTTCCCAAGAACATTCAAAGTGATCAAGGAAGTAATTTTCTTTCCAACAAGTTTAGAGAAACTCTTGTAACACTAGGTATAAATCATGTAACTTCCTCCGCCTATCATCCTCAATCACAAGGTGCTCTAGAGCGCTTTCACCAAACGCTCAAGACAATGTTAAGAATCTTCTGTGCTGAGAACACTCGAAATTGGGAAGACGGACTCCCCTTTTTGTTGTTCGCCACCCGAACAACAATTCAAGAAAGCCTTGGATTCAGCCCGTCAGAATTAGTCTTCGGTCATGAAGTCCGTGGTCCCCTAAAGATACTTCATGAACAATGGATGAAAGAAGAACCACCTGTTCCTTCTTTGAAATACGTGTCCCAGGTCACCGAGAAGTTGTTAGAAGCTTGGAAGTTGGCAAGAGAGAACTTGACGAATGCTCAACGAGTAATGAAAGGTCGGTATGATAAAAATTCTAAACTTAGAACTTTCTCTCCAGGAGATCAAGTGTTACTTTATCTTCCCAGACCAGGAGATCCATTGCAGGCTAAATACAAAGGACCCTATGAAGTCTTGTCCAGAGCCAGTGATCTCAACTACATAATCAAAACTCCAGACAGAAGAAAGAGTTCCCGTCTCTGTCACATAAATACCTTAAAACCTTATCATTCCAGAGATCCAATTCCAATTTGCAGCTCTACCACAATAGAATCGGAAGAGCCTCCTGATAACCTGCCTAATCCTCCTGAGATTCCCTTGGAAAACTCTCAGATACTACAAAATCTTCAGATAAAAGCAGGACACTTATCTGAGAAACAAGGTAAAGACATTCTTTCTCTCTTAAGAAGTTTTCCAAAATTATTTCTAGATTCCCCAAGATTCACTTCTTTGATAGAACATGAAATAATTCTAGACTCGCCAAGAGCTATCAAACAAGCCCCTTATAGAGTCAATCCAAAAAAGAAGGAGTTCATAAAAGCAGAAATAAACACTCTGCTTCAACAGGGAATAATTGAACCCTCCAGTAGTCCTTGGGCATCTCCTTGCATTCTTGTCCCTAAATCTGACAATTCTTATCGCCTGTGCATTGACTACAGGAAAATCAATGCCCATACTAAGGCCGATGCTTTTCCTATCCCTAGGATAGATGATATCATAGACAGTCTAGGAACTGCCAAGTATGTATCCAAGTTGGATATGTTAAGGGGATACTATCAAATCCCTGTACACCCTCGCTCAAGAGAAGTTACCGCTTTCATTACGGAAGAGGGATTGTTCCAATTCAGAGCAATGCCATTTGGGCTTAAAAATGCCCCTGCCACTTACCAAAGAATGATAAGTAATCTTGTTGCAGGATTGCCAGGAGTAAAGACTTATCTAGATGATGTGATAATATTTAGTCAGTCTTGGACAGAACACATTGAACACCTAAATAATTTCTTTTATAAAGCAGACCAAGCAAACCTTACCATCAATTTGTCCAAATGTGATTTCGGACATACACAGGTCCCCTATTTGGGATTTAAAGTTGGAAATTCCCAAGTGTTTCCAATAGACGCCAAGATAAAAGCCATCAATGATGTACCAACACCCACTAATCGTAGAGAGGTACGTCGTTTCCTTGGAATGAGTGGCTATTATCGCCGTTTTTGTCCAAATTTTTCAGATGTAGCAGAACCATTGACTGACCTGTTGAGAAAAGACCACGACTTCGTGTGGACACCTACCTGTGAGACGGCCTTCAAAAACCTGAAGTCCCTTCTCACTAACGCACCAGTTCTAAGGGCACCCGATTTCCAACGACCCTTTCTCCTGCAAGTCGACGCCTGCGACACCGGTATCGGTGCCGCCCTCTTGCAAGAACACAATGAAGTTCTTCACGCTATCGCCTACTACAGCAAGAAGCTGTCCCCTGCGCAGAAGAACTACTCAACAATTGAGAAGGAGACGCTCGCTTTGGTCCAGGCCCTTATCCACTTCGAAGTCTACCTGGGTTCCTCAACTACCATTCAAGTATATTCGGATCACAACCCCTTAAAGTTTCCTACAGACTATGAAAAACAAGAATCCGAGACTTACACGTTGGAGTTTATTTCTCCAACCCTTTAATCTAACAATTCATCACATAAAAGGCGTCTTTAATGTTTTAGCCGACGTCCTTTCTAGAACATAGCTTTTCAACAGAAAGTGAAAAGCTTTCCCAAACGGTGGAGGTGTAACGTAATATTAGATATTACGTCATATGTGTAATTATGTTATAGAATTGTGTTCCTTTGTATTACATAACTATGTTCATATTTCTTGTCTATGTATGTATTGTAACAATGTTAAGCAGTAACGCCCGTCCACTATATGTAATCTTGCCTACGTGCGGAGAAAGGTGCGCACTCTTGTAGAACAAACAGACAAGCGAAATCCTGAATAGTTCGGAGCGCACAGATTTGACAGTTACTAAATAAGTAGATTGTTCAAGCGAGTCGAGGGTCTTAAAACTACCCATGTTGACGTTGTGTTAACTTACCCTCCTCCCCCTCTTTCGCTCACCCGGAAGTATCCCGCTTCCGGTCCAATGGTATATAAGCGGTGGAAATCGCTCACTCCTTGTCATTTTCTCACATATTGATCTCTTGATAAAAACTAGAAGTTTAGATTCATGAGACGATTGGTGTGAAGTGATCACCCTTTTTGCCTACATTACGTGTCTGATATACATTGCATTACTTTATACTTATATTTGTACTTATTACTTATTTTGATGCATGTTCCTGATCTCTTTGTACTTAGATAGTACCATATTGTATACGTATCTTGTGTTTCTTATTTGAACGATAATTTCCATATTCTTATAATCGTGTAACGGTCCCATTGACCCTACTGCCCATTCTCTTTTGTGTTGATTGCCTGTAAATATTTTCCATATTAATAATTTCGTTTACTAGTTTTATCGCTAGTTTAATATTCCTTTCCTGGAATCTTCTTTGTTACCTTTACTTCTAGTCTTACGAATTATCTAGACCCTGACCAGATAGTTCAGTCCTACAGTGGCTTCTAGAAGTGAGCTGGTTCTTAAGCACTTATCCGTTATACGTAACGTCTCTTCACTAACCAGCCCGTCCCGTAACAACATCCCTAAGAGGCACATACACATTCATATTAGAAAAAAAAAATGCCTAAGCAACATCTTGTAGTCAGTCTAATCAATTAAGCAATTTGAGATACCAGTCCAGGCTGGTCTCGTCGCAACATAGATATGCGTTATTGTTATTAGACAATTTGAGTTAACTTTGGTCTTTTTTTGACATTCACCCCGTGGTACGATTGGTAGTTCACCAAGTTTGAGGTGGTCTAGAACCACACGGCGTAGGGCTCGAATTCTACAAGTAGAATGATTTGATCAAACTGTCGATACGAGTATATATTCTATATTCAGATACCAAGGGTCTTTTCCCTCTCCCAAGGGAGATAGCCAGCCATAACACATACCCATCAACTCTCACCCATTCTAGTTCCATCCACTACCCACCGTGTCCCTGTCATCCTAGATCCTTTATTTATTATTTTTTATATTATTATAATTTTTATTTATTTCTATTTTATTTATCTATCATTTTTAAAAAAAATTCCGCATCCGACTTAGTTATGGAACACACACACACACACACACACACACACACACACACACACACACACACACACACACACACACACACACACACACACACACACACACACATATATTACAAAGGATTACAAAGGCGGAGCATGCCGACAGGAGACCTTTTGATCCATATCTAGGTCGGATGCGAAAAAAAAATCATATTAATAATAAAACAATAAATAAAAACTATAATAATGTAAATAACAAATAAAATACATAAATAAATGCATAGGTATAGTTAAATAATAAACAAACAGGTAAATAGTAAATAATAATAAATTGACATATAACTAATGTTACGGGCCGGCTGGTTAGTGAAGATACGTTACGTATAACGGATAAGTGCTTAAGAACCAGCTCACTTCTAGAAGTCACTGTAGGACTGAACTATCTGGTCAGGGCCTAGATAATTCGTAAGACTAGAAGTAAAGGTAACAAAGAAGATTCCAGGAAAGGAATATTAAACTAGCGATAAAACTAGTAAACGAAATTATTAATATGGAAAATATTTACAGGCAATCAACACAAAAGAGAATGGGCAGTAGGGTCAATGGGACCGTTACACGATTATAAGAATATGGAAATTATCGTTCAAATAAGAAACACAAGATAAGTATACAATATGGTACTATCTAAGTACAAAGAGATCAGGAACATGCATCAGAATAAGTAATAAGTACAAATATAAGTAAAGTAATGCAATGTATATCAGACACGTAATGTAGGCAAAAAGGGTGATCACTTCACACCAATCGTCTCATGAATCTAAACCTTCTAATTTTTATCAAGAGATCAATATGTGGGAAAATGACGACGAGTGAGCGATTTCAACCGCTTATATACCATTGGACCGGAAGCGGGATACTTCCGGTGAAGTGTGCGAGTGAGTGAAAGGGGGGGAGGAGGGTAAGTTAACACACGTCAACATGGGTAGTTTTAGGACCCTCGACTCGCTTGAACAATCTATTTATTTAGTAACTGTCAAATCTGTGCGCTCCGAACTATTCAGGATATCGCTTGTCTGTTTGTTCTACAAGAGTGCGCACCTTTCTCCGCACGTAGGCAAGATTACATATAGTGGACGGGCGTTACTGCTTAACATTGTTACAATACATACATAGACAAGAAATATGAACATAGTTATGTAATACAAAGGAACACAATTCTATAACATAATTACACATATGACGTAATATCTAATATTACGTTACACCTCCACCGTTTGGGAAAGCTTTTCACTTTCTGTTGAAAAGCTATATTCTAGAAAGTACGGAGTAGTTCTTCTGCGCAGGGGACAGCTTCTTGCTGTAGTAGGTGATAGCGTGAAGAACTTCATTGTGTTCTTGCAAGAGGGCGGCACCGATACCGGTGTCGCTGGCGTCGACTTGCAGAAGAAAGGGTCGTTGGAAATCGGGTGCCCTTAGAACTGGTGCGTTAGTGAGAAGGGACTTCAGGTTTTTGAAGGCCGTCTCACAGGTAGGTGTCCACACGAAGTCGTGGTCTTTTCTCAACAGGTCAGTCAATGGTTCTGCTACATCTTGTTTCTCAGATAAGTGTCCTACTTTTATCTGAAGATTTTGTAGTATCTGAGAGTTTTTCCAAGGGAATCTCAGGAGGATTAGGCAGGTTATCAGGAGGCTCTTCCGATTCTATTGTGGTAGAGCTGTAAATTGGAATTGGATCTCTGGAATGATAAGGTTTTAAGGTATTTATGTGACAGAGACGGGAACTCTTTCTTCTGTCTGGAGTTTTGATTATGTAGTTGAGATCACTGGCTCTGGACAAGACTTCATAGGGTCCTTTGTATTTAGCCTGCAATGGATCTCCTGGTATGGGAAGATAAAGTAACACTTGATCTCCTGGAGAGAAAGTTCTAAGTTTAGAATTTTTATCATACCGACCTTTCATTTCTCGTTGAGCATTCGCCAAGTTCTCTCTTGCCAACTTCCAAGCTTCTAACAACTTCTCGGTGACCTGGGACACGTATTTCAAAGAAGGAACAGGTGGTTCTTCTTTCATCCATTGTTCATGAAGTATCTTTAGGGGGCCACGGACTTCATGACCGAAGACTAATTCTGACGGGCTGAATCCAAGGCTTTCTTGAATTGTTGTTCGGGTGGCGAACAACAAAAAGGGGAGTCCGTCTTCCCAATTTCGAGTGTTCTCAGCACAGAAGATTCTTAACATTGTCTTGAGCGTTTGGTGAAAGCGCTCTAGAGCACCTTGTGATTGAGGATGATAGGCGGAGGAAGTTACATGATTTATACCTAGTGTTACAAGAGTTTCTCTAAACTTGTTGGAAAGAAAATTACTTCCTTGATCACTTTGAATGTTCTTAGGAAATCCTACCATAGTGAAATATTTCAACATTTCTCTGATTATGTTTTGAGCTTTAATATTTTTCAAAGGAATTGCTTCTGGAAAACGAGTGCTCATACACATGATTGTGAAAATGTGCTGATTTCCTTTACTTGAAGGAGGTAAAGGTCCTACACAGTCAATAAGAACTTTTTTAAATGGCTCTTCCATTACAGGAATGGGATGGAGTGGAGCTTCTACAATTTTCTGGTTGGGCTTACCTACAAGTTGACATGTATGACATGTTTTACAATATTGGGCAACATCTTTGACAACCGTGGGCCAATGGAAATGTTGGGTTATGTTGAACAAGGTCTTTCTTACCCCTAAGTGACCTGCTAAGGGAGTATCATGAGCCAATCTTAGAACATTATTCCTGAAACCAAGAGGGAGGACTATTTGATTCCTTACTTGCCATGGCTGGTCAGCGGTTGCGGTGGATGCTCTCCATTTTCGCATTAGGACTCCGTTTTCTATATAGAAACCTCGTGACATATTTTCAACTTCTTCTGGAGATGAAACAATCTCGTACAAATTTTTAAGAGAATGATCTGACTTCTGTTCTTTGATTAATTCTGCTCTAGATAGAGAAACTGGTGAAGAAGAAGATGGGTCAGTTTGGGAGAATAGGGATTCTAAATCATAGGTCTCCTCTTCAGATTTCTTGTACTGAGATCTGGTTACAGCGCAAGCGGGAAACAACTGTAAGTTATCTGAAGGTTCTACTGAGGTCTTAGGGTTATTTGTTATTAAGGGAGAAATGACTTTGCTTCCAGCGATGTCATTGGCCAACAATAAGGATATTCCTACTATGGGAAGAGAGTCTACTACTGCTACTTTAACCATTCCGGTTGTTAAATCAGACCGCAAGAAAACATTATGTAATGGACATTTTACAATTCCTCCAACTCCTTCTATCAATATATCATAACCTGTATATGACTCACCCAGATTCTGCAAGACAGAATTTAAAATCAGACTTTGCTTTGCTCCTGTGTCTCGGAGTATGGAAATAGGATATTGTTGTGAACTACTACTATGAGATATAGTTCCTGAAGATACAAATGGTTTGAAACAAGGATCATGATCTGATGAGGGGGGTTCTACATTACTTGACAATACCGGCTTCTTTGGTAGTGTATCCTGAATAGAGGATTTTGAATCATCTGATTTTATATTACTTACAAGAGTTGGTGTCTTATTGGAGAATGAGGGTGTCAGTCTCTTTCTGCAATTAGAAATGTGATGGCCAACCTGTTTACAATATGAACAAGTTACAGGGGGATTAGTCTTAAACCTTTCCATTCTTTGCCAAGGTTGGTTTGGAGGATATTGATTGAAATCAGACCTGTAACTGAAATGTGATGGGCTAGACTGATTTTCAAAGTGTTTCTTTGGGGACCAAGGATCAGAGTATTTTGTTGAATCTGGAATATATGACTTTGACTTTTGGGATTCCATTTGTCTTGACTTAGGTTTATGATTTAGTGTGAACTCATCAGCCAATACAGCAGCTTTAGTTAAAGTTTCGGGAACATGATCATCTATAAAAATCCTAAGATCTGTCTCTAAGGTATTCTTAAACTGCTCCAATAAAATCAACTGTTTAAGTCTATCTAAGGTGTCCGTTTCACTAGCCAAACACCACCTATTGAATAACCTCTCTTGTTGAGCCGCATATTCTACGTATGTTAACTGAGGTGTCTTCCTATAATTACGGAATTTCTGTCTATAGGCCTCTGGTATTAGTTCATAAGCTTTTAAAATACAAGCTTTCATATTATCATACTCGCTTTCTGCTTCTGAAAGAGAAGTATAAATTTGCTGAGCCTTACCCTTAAATTGTGTTTGAATGATTAATGGCCAATTTTCTTTAGGGATTTGTAACTGTTGCGCCAATTTTTCCCACTGAAGAAAGAAAATTTCTGGCTCTCCTTCTGAAAATTGGGGTAGAAGTTTTACATACTTGGAAATATCTATATGACCTTCCTGAACTACGGGTTGTCTATCAACAATCCTAGCTTCTACTTCTGCTTTCTTTAATTCTAACTCTGCCAATTTGACTTTAGTTTCGTTCTCTCTTTCTATTTGTTTCACTTTAGCTTCCTCTTCTCTAGCTCTAAATTCTGCCTCAATTTGCATTTGTTTCAGTTTAGTTTCCTCCTCTTTAGCTTTAAATTCTGCCTCAATTTGCATTTGTTTCAATTTAGTTTCCTCCTCTTTAGCTTTAAATTCTGCCTCAATTTGCATTTGTTTCAGTTTAGTTTCCTCCTCTTTAGCTTTAAATTCTGCCTCAATTTGCATTTGTTTCAATTTAGCTTCCTCCTCAAAATCTACTCTCCTGACCTTTAATTCAATCTCCTTAATCTTAAGTTCGGTTAGTCGTGCCTCTATTTCTAACCTATTTGAAGGAATTTGTATAGCTGTAATCTCTTCTGGAGATAAGATCTCATCTTCGATCAGATTTTCAACAAGTTCCTGAAGTATTTTTTTCTTTCGTAAACTTGTATCAATGTCTACTCCAAAGTGCTTGCCTATTTCTATCAAAGTGTCTTTAGTTTGTTTCTTTAAGAAACTTACCTTGGGATTTTGAACGAATTCTTGAATTATATCATCCATCTCTAAAAGAATGTGTTAAATACCTTATAAAATATCCTGGCAAGGTCGCCACTTTGTTACGGGCCGGCTGGTTAGTGAAGATACGTTACGTATAACGGATAAGTGCTTAAGAACCAGCTCACTTCTAGAAGTCACTGTAGGACTGAACTATCTGGTCAGGGCCTAGATAATTCGTAAGACTAGAAGTAAAGGTAACAAAGAAGATTCCAGGAAAGGATTATTAAACTAGCGATAAAACTAGTAAACGAAATTATTAATATGGAAAATATTTACAGGCAATCAACACAAAAGAGAATGGGCAGTAGGGTCAATGGGACCGTTACACGATTATAAGAATATGGAAATTATCGTTCAAATAAGAAACACAAGATACGTATACAATTGGTACTATCTAAGTACAAAGAGATCAGGAACATGCATCAGAATAAGTAATAAGTACAAATATAAGTAAAGTAATGCAATATATATCAGACACGTAATGTAGGCAAAAAGGGTGATCACTTCACACCAATCGTCTCATGAATCTAAACCTTCTAATTTTTATCAAGAGATCAATATGTGGGAAAATGACGACGAGTGAGCGATTTCAACCGCTTATATACCATTGGACCGGAAGCGGGATACTTCCGGTGAAGTGTGCGAGTGAGTGAAAGGGGGGGAGGAGGGTAAGTTAACACACGTCAACATGGGTAGTTTTAGGACCCTCGACTCGCTTGAACAATCTATTTATTTAGTAACTGTCAAATCTGTGCGCTCCGAACTATTCAGGATATCGCTTGTCTGTTTGTTCTACAAGAGTGCGCACCTTTCTCCGCACGTAGGCAAGATTACATATAGTGGACGGGCGTTACTGCTTAACATTGTTACAATACATACATAGACAAGAAATATGAACATAGTTATGTAATACAAAGGAACACAATTCTATAACATAATTACACATATGACGTAATATCTAATATTACGTTACACTAATAATAAATGAAAATCAGACAGACAAATGATAACAAAACAAAAGCAAATAATATAAGATAAATTATAATCATTACAGCATCTTACTTAGGTATTTATCTAACTGATTCTTAAAGCTTCGAACTGAATATATTCATATTTAGTGTGATTCAACCACATTCTTTCTTCACTGTGTACCATGACCTATGGTAAATCCATATCCTTATATGATCTTCGTTCTTCAGTGTATAATATATCATATCAAGTGACGCGGCGGAAAGCCCCTTGGGGCTTTTTCATAATTAATGGAAATTAGATTTATGCATATCAACAGATCAATATATAAGGACACTCGAACCTGTGCCATAATATGCCATGAATATGCAAATATACTTTTCATTGTTCAGTACTAATATATTTCTATGTAAAAAAATGTTCTTATAATGTTTTCTTTTTCAAATAAAGCTGCATTGGTGTTACAACAATTATATACTTATTTCTGTAGTCTCAGATTGTGTGTGTGTGTGTATGTGTGTGTGTATGCGTGGGTGTATTTGTGTGCTTGTGCGTGCGTGCGTGTGTGTGTGTGTGTGTGTGTGTGTGTGTGTGTGTGTGTGTGTGTGTGTGTGTATGTATTTGTGTGCTTGTGCGTGCGTGCGTGTGTGTGTGTGTGTGTGTGTGTGTGTGTGTGTGTGTGTGTGTGTGTGTGTGTGTGTGTGTGTGTGTGTGTGTGTGTGTGTGTGTGTGTGTGTGTGTGTGCGTGCGTGTGTGTGTGTGTGTGTGTGTGTGTGTGTGTGTGTGTGTGTGTGTGTGTGTGTGTGTGTGTGTATGTGTGTGTGCGTGTGTGTGTGTGTGTGTGTGTGTGTGTGTGTGTGTGTGTGTGTGTGTGTGTGTGTGTGTGTGCGCGTGTTTGTGTGTATGTGTGTGTGTGTGTGCGCGCGTGTTTGTGTGTGTGTGTGTGTGTGTGTGTGTGTGTGTGTGCGTGCGCGAGCGCCTGTGTGTATATATTTGTGTGTGTGTGCGCGAGCGCATGTAAGTATATATTTGTGCGTGCATGCTTTTCTGTGTAAACGTGTGCATGTTTATTTTTACATATTTTGATGAAAGATGATATATGCAAAGCATCATGGACAAAGCCCCTTGAATAGACAATGGCGATGTCATAAGCAATATGATTATGATAATCATTAAGATATTAATTACGTAGATTAAATAGATACAAATACTCTGGGCGAAGAATAACATCATAGCTATAATAACATTACAATCTTTACATAACAGAATGCATAAATGAATATACAACAAGATACGAGATCATTCATTATCATAAGAAAAATACTTTACCACGTGAATACGACCATCCCCTTCCTCCTACAGTGAAAAGTCTCACCACAAACATCCTAATATAAAATAAAAAAAACACCCTCGATGGCTCCAAGATTATCCGGAGCAAACATGTGGGACCCCCAAATTTAGTGTTTAAAAATGCAAGAGTAGGCAGGGTAGGGGAGGAGGGAGAGGGTTGGGTTATCGTCTCCCCACACGCTCCAGCGATCAGATAGATGACGTTTCGTCCCTCGGAGGCGTGGTCGGGATGAAGAACTCGTTGTCCGTGATGAGACTGATTATACCTCTGATGAAGAGTCTTGATGAAGACTCCTGATGACCCTATGGGTTAAAGTCTCATAAGACTATAAGAAAAATGCCTGAATCTATCATTACCCTATAGAACATAAGAACACAAGAATGGAGACTGAAAGAGATCAAAAGGCCTACACAAAGGAATCCCATGTCCATTAGGCCTACCACCGTCCATCATCCCCATCCATACAATCATCTAACCTTCTCTTAAAATAAACGATAGTTTCAGCGTTCAGTACATGGTTCACTAATCTATTAGTAAACCAGTTCTTGCATATTTCCTTCTCATTTCTTTGAATTCAAATCCATTACTGCGAGCCCTGTCCTGTTGTCTCAGTTTGATGGCTATGCTGCATCACTCTTATTAAACCCCTTGACCTATTTGAATACCTCTATTAGATCACCCCGCACTCTACATCTAGAAAAATGAAAATAGTAGAATAATTCCTGAATTGGTATCTAGTAACAGATTGTCAATAAATGCGATAATCGTAAGCAAGATGTGCCTTTTCACTTATGAAACAACAAGACCCGGAAAACTTATGTGGTTGAAAGTTGGCCTGTTTCATTTGATCTTTTGACAAACGTCATAGTAAATCATCGGATAGAATAGACACCGAATGTTTAAACCAAGACCTAAAAAAAAAAAAAAAAACGAGAAAAGACACACCGCGGCTGTTCTATTGCAATATAAGTCAATGTAGGCGTTCACACACAACCACGCAGTTTTTCCTTGACTATGCGGTACCACTACGATTTCGCGCGGTTCAGACCACTACAGTAGTGTGAACAGAGCCAAAGCGTTTGATGATTATACTTTGAGACTAATATGCTCCCAGCTGACTTATAGGATACTACAGAAATTGAACAATTCAAAAGAATACAAAAAAGAAAAAAAAAGGCGGGTGCTACAATCCAAAACTGAACATTTGTGAATAATGAATATAAAAAAATAATGAACTGTGATAAAAACACACACACACACACACACACACACACACACACACACACACACACACACACACACACACACACACACACACACACACATACACACACACACACACACACACACACACACACACACACACACACACACACACACACACACACACAAAAAAAAAAAAAAGGCTCGCCTGAGGAGGATACAAGCAGTACATCCTTGAAGGAGGGCAGCAATAAAACTCCAAGAGTACAGTAGGCGTAAGAAGTAGGAGTGTACAGCTGTTGTACAAAGTTTATTGTGTCTAAAGGTATGTTTTGCTCGGTGCGATTATTGCTCAACGATGATCGTTCATGACTCAACGATGATCGTTAAAAGATGGTCTAGAGCGCTAATTCTTTGTTTCTGAATGATTGGGCTCTTTTGCCTCGAGCTGAAAAGTACGAGGCTGATCATTTTAACAAAACCTAACCTAATGCGCTTACCCAAACATGATGTCAGGTATGATACACCTAACTCGGCATTGACTAATCACCTTTGGGAATTTCCTAAGTTGCTGGTGACTAGTTTCCAGGATAATCGGGGTATCGAACGATTAAGTTGCTATTCAAAAGAGGGTCCGTCCCAAAAAAACGGAATAATAAATAGCTTGAGAGTTGTCACAACAGATCCTCTCTTAGTATCATCACACGGAAGGGATATGATGTCTATAGGGGCATTTAGACGGGCAAACGGTTTGACAAACCCGGTTTGTCAAACAAGTGTTTGAAGTGATGTTTGACCGTGTGAATAGGGTAATTGGTTGTCAAACACGTTCGACAAACGTGTTTGACGACCAAATACCCCATTCACACGGTCAAACATCACTTCAAACACTTGTATGACAAACCGGGTTGTCAAACTGTTTGATCGTGTAAATGGCCCTTAACGTCCCCTCAAAGGATCCTTGTGTTATCAGTATTTAGAGGCGATACTTGCATCGCCAATACTTTTATCATTAACAACAATGACGTCTCACACATTCTCAGTACCAATTAAAGATTCTGAACATATCTTCATGAGACTTTAGTGTCAGTTTAATAAGATTGGAAGTAATTATGAATTCTGAAATACTCCGAAAATATAATTATGCTGTATGGTATCCGTTAGCAATATACACAATGGGAAAACAAAAGACTGACTTATTGAGTCCTAATTGTGGTTCGAAAAGCCTTTAAGAAATTTTGGATATGATCAAGAAAAATGTAGATCTCTAAATAATTTTAAGACCAATTATCATGCCAACACACATACAATTAATCATTCGATTGATAGTATCAACAGTTGGATTAATCAGTACATAAAGGGAACAAATGCCTAGGCCAGTTAAATCCAGGTTCATATACAGGCTGCCACTACGGGAGTCCGGATTTGAATCCCGCCCAGGGCTGAATAATTTCACTATCGCTACGCTACGCTGCGAGTCGTTACTCCAACTCTCGTGGGTGGGGGGGCTGGGTGTGTGTGTGCGTGTAAGGTCACAGTATTACCTATAGATTGGTCATATATAAGCTCTGAGCTCTCTTCCGGGAGGGAAATAGCTGTCGATCACGAATCCAACACGTGATTCAAGACCATGGTGAGTCACACGCACGCAAATACTCGCTCGGTCGTGTACAGACACAGACATAGACACAGACACAGAAACAGACACAGACGCAGACATAGACACAGACACACACATTGCAGTACACGAGTCCATCTTTTCTGTATGATTCTATCTTTCCCCATCATCTCAGTCGTTAATCATTCACCTCTTCCATTTGAAATTTTACATTTCTCAATTCTTCAGTCGCGTTTATTTTTCTTCAAGAAGCAACTGTGGAATTGACTTCTCGCAAAGCGTTCCCTGGATCACTAGCCATTCCCTCTTCTCCAACGCTCCAACCGTAAAAGTGGGGTTCTCAGTAATGGTATATGAAATTGAACGTTATTTTTACCTCCCTGAACGAAAAATTGAGAGACTTTTGGGACAAGCGCTGACGTCATGGCTGAGACTAGCGAGGTACCTTACACAGACTATGTCAGAATAATTGTATTCTTTTTCAGTTGTTATCATCTTAAATGTAAATTAATACGACTTTAAAGAAAGCGAAGTCCAATAGAACTTTGTCTTGACCCAAATGATACACAGAAACCAATTTAGAATTTTCATTTTGATTATGACTTTTTTTTTACGCTCAAATGAGGTTCTGTTACTTATGATTTTCTGTCTGAAGAAAATTTGTTTTAGATTTCATTCGTATTTTTGTTTCGAATATTCATCTATACGATATTATATCAAACCTGGAGGGCCATGTGTATCAAACTTGTCGAGCTCTTATTCGAGAGTGGTTGATGTACTACAAGTGAATTGTTTGTATATAGATCTGAAGAAAGCCTTTGATAAGGTACCTTACACACAACTGCTGAGGAAACTGGAGCATACTGAAGGACTTAAGAGGAAACCTATAGGAATGGGTGAGTGACTTAATGAAAAAGATGCAAGAAGACAGAGGTAAAGGATAAGATGTCAGGATGGAGGGAAGTGACAACCAGAATACCACAAAGGTCAGTGTTGTCAACCGCAATGAGGCCCTGTTCACACTAGCGATTTGAACCGCCGCGGTTTGAACAGCGGCGGTTCAATTACAATGTAATTCATTGGAGGTGTTCACATACAACGGCGGAGTTTTTCCTTGACTATGCGGTACTGTTGCAGTTTCCGTGCGGTTCAAACCGCCAGCGTGATCTTGATCTAGTAAATAGCATGATAGATGACGCCATAAGCTACAGGTTTTGGGACGAGACGAAAATCATGAAGAGAATTAAAGATGAAGAGGAGAACAAATTGTCATGAAAAGGTCTAGACAGGCTATATGAATGAAACCAAGCGTGGAATACGAGTTTCAACACCAAAAATTATCAAAAGATAAAAAGACCATCCATGACTTACACAGTAAAAAACAACTCTC
>NC_134815.1:37201767-37219267 GCF_046742065.1 Oratosquilla oratoria | reverse complement strand
GGAGGAGAGGGAGGAGGAAGAGGGAGAGGGAAAAGAAGAGGAAAAGGGAGATAAAGAATTAAAGATAGAGGAGGAGGGAAAAGAAGAGGAAGAGAAAAAAAGAGAAAGGAGAAGCGATAGAAAGCAAAGATAGAATGGAGGATAGGGAGGAGGAAGAGGGGAGGAAAAGGAAGAGGAAAAGGAAGAGAAAGGGGAAAAGAAGAGGAAGAGTGAAATGAAGAGGAAAAGAAAGAGGAAGAGGAAGAGAAAGAAGAGGAGGAAGGAGAGGAAGAGGAAGAAAAGGAGGAGGAGGCTGAGGAGGAAAAGAGAAAAGAGTCAATATAAAGAGGAGGCCGCATGAGGCAGAAAGAAAATTAAGAAAGGGAAGACGAACGCAAGAAAGAAAAGAGAAAAGAAGATAAAGGATAAAAATAAATGATGAGTTTTATTAAAAGGATAAACAGATAAATTGAAAGAAGCACAGTAAATATTTTTCGTGACCTTCCTACGTCTCTGGGGGGGAAGGGAAGATATATTTATTGAGAAGACTTCTGCCGATGACGGCTATTTGGATACACAAACTACTCAACATAAGAGTTTAGATACACAGATTTACACGTCCGTATACACTACACATATTTTCGTTTTCAATACCCAGCGGCTCTTCTACCTTTGAGGATAATATCACATCGAATAGGTGGAGTTACGGGGCTTAGTAAAGAAGAGATTCGAGACGTGGGTGGGTGGCAGAACGGAGGGATAGAAGGTAAAAGTGAGCCTCACACACTCTCTCTCTCTCTCTCTCTCTCTCTCTCTCTCTCTCTCTCTCTCTCTCTCTCTCTCTCTCTCTCTCTCTCTCTCTCTCTCTCCTCTCTCTCTCTCTCTCTCTCTCTCTCTCTCTCTCTCCCCTCTCTCTCTACCCTCTCTCTCTCTCTCTCTCTCTCCCCTCTCTCTCTCCCCTCTCTCTCTCTCCCCTCTCTCTCTCCCCTCTCTCTCTCTCCCCTCTCTCTCCCCTCTCTCTCTCTCCCCTCTCTCTCCCCCCTCTCTCTCTCCCCCCCTCTCTCTCTCTCTCCCCTCCCCCCCTCTCTCTCTCTCTCTCTCTCTAATTTTTCTTTCTTTTTTAGCTCAGTCTGGAACCAGAAAAGAATTTTGAGTGTCTTAGTCATGGGTGATGTCATGGAAGTCCGTAGCATCCCTACTGAGTGCACAAAACTATGCAGCCAATAAGACGCGCGCGTGACATTTGTCTTAAACGAAAACAATTATCAGGATTAAAATGTACAATAAGCAAACAAATAAACGAATAAATAAATCAATCAACAGATAAACAAATGAACAAATAAATGAATAGATAAATCAATAAATCAGTCATCCAATCAATTATACAATCAATCAGTCAGTAGAAAATTAAACAAACATACAATTAAACAAACAAATAAATAGATGCACAAATGAATGTATAATCAAATGAATAGATAAGAAAACGAGCAATGATCTCAATCATTTACAAGCACAACCTCAAGATATACACCAAGAATCTTCATCTGACGTTCCATGTCTTTCTTGCTCGAAAAGCCTCGATACATTTTTTCCCGCCGACTCTACATGTCAAATTAGCAGCAATCACATCCTTTGGCTGCTTCTTGCGGCCCCTCCCACCCCCTCCGTGCCCCCACCTCCTCACGGGTCATCTATCGTTCTGCCGCCAAGCTTCTGCCGAAGACGCCTCGGCAGACCTTCGTATGTCAATGTCGTCTTCATCGGCGTGAGCGACAACGATTTGCCGCTCGCTGAGTGCATAATGCCTCCCGGGTGAGGTCGATTAGGCGGTGAGGGTAGGGGAGAAGGGAGGTGGGTTGGGGTTGGGGTTGGGGTTGGGGTTGGGGTTGGGATAGAGTTGGGTTGGGGTTGGGGTGCCCGAAGGGGTGGGAGTTGTACTGGAGGTTGAGACGGGGGTTTATATGGGGTGAGTGTGGGAGTTGGGGTGGGGGTGGGGTAAGTGTGGGAGTTTGGGATGGGGGGCTTCTATGGTGGGGGCGAGGAGTTAAAGTGAGGGCGAAACTATGATGGGATGGTCGTAAGGGTGAAAGTGTTTCAAGCTGAATAGTAGTGGAATAGTAGTGAGGTGGTAGTAGGAGAGGTGGGGTGGTGGTAGGGCGATGGTAGGGTGGTAATGGCTTGGAGATGGGGTCGTAGTGGTATGGTAATGGGGTGGTGGTGGGGTGGTAGTAGGTTGGTGGTGGCAGTAGATTGGTAGTGGTAGTAGGCTGGTGGTGTTAGTAGGTTGGTGGTGGTAGTAGGTCGGTGGTGGTAGTAGATTGGTGGTGGTAGTAGGTTGGTGGTGGTCGTAGGTTGGTGGTGGTAGTAGGTTGGTGGTGGTAGTAGGTTGGTGGTGGTAGTAGGTTAGTGGTGTTAGTGGTGGTGGTAGTTGTAGGTTGGTAGTGGTATGGTAATGGGGTGTTGGTGGGTGGTGGTAGTAGTTTGGTGGTGGTAGTAGGTTGGTGGTGGTAGTAGGTTGGTGATGGTAGTAGGTTGGTGGTGGTAATAGGTTGGTGGTGGTAGTAGGTTGGTGGTAGTGGTGGTGGTAGTAGGTTGGTGGTAGTGGTGGTGGTAATGGTAGTAGTAGGTTGGTGGTGGTAGTGGTGGTGGTAGTGGTAATGGTGGTGATAGTGGTGGTGGTAATGGTGGTGGTGGTAGTGGTGGTGGTAATGGTGGTGATAGTGGTGGTGGTAGTGGTGGTGGTAGTGGTAATGATGGTGATAGTGGTGGTGGTAATGGTAGTGGTGGTAGTGGTGGTGGTAATGGTGGTGATAGTGGTGGTGGTAGTGGTGGTGGTAGTGGTGGTGGTAGTGGTGGTGGTAGTGGTAGTGGTAGTGGTGGTGGTAGTGGTAGTGGTAGTGGTAGTGGTGGTGGTAGTGGTAGTGGTGGTGGTAATGGTAGTGGTGGTGGTAGTGGTGGTGGTAATGGTGGTGATAGTGGTAGTGTTGGTGATTGTGGTAATGTTGGTGATAGTGATGGTGATAGGGGTGGTGGTGGTAATGGTGGTGATAGTGGTAGTGTTGGTGATTGTGGTAATGTTGGTGATAGTGATGGTGATAGGGGTGGTGGTGGTAATGGTGGTGGTAATGGTGGTGGTAATGGTGGTGGTAATGGTGGTGATAGTGGTAGTGGTGGTAGTAATGCGGATGGGGTGGGGGATGTTGTGTAGAGGGTTAAACCATTGGTTTGCATGAGTGACTGACACAAGTAGTTTGCACCCGAAGGAACGACAAGATGAACAATGCTTTGGAGGCTTCAGCCCGATAGTGATGGACAAATTCCTTCACTGGAATGATAAGACCTTCTCCCCCTCACCCCCACGTCCCCTCCCCTCCTTTCTTCGTCTCTTCCTCTTTTTACTTTTCTTCCTTTCTTCCTAATCCTCCTCGTTCTCTTTTTCTTTTTCTTTACGTACCTCTAGCCTTCCTTCCCTCCTTTTTCTTTCTTTTTTTCTTTCAGCTTCATTCTTTCCACTTTTTTCTTCTTCCTATTCTCCTCATCCTCTGTCCTCTTACCTTTGTTTTCTCTTCTCCTCTTTCGTCCCTCCCTATTCTTATTCTTATTCATCTTTTTTTTTTTTTTCAAACTGCTCTTGAGATTCTGTAGTGTCTGATTGAAGACCCTCTGTTGTCTTCGGCGACACTCGAGAAACGACTTGTAAATGTTTGGAATATCTTGGCCGAAACCAAATCAGTCAGTCTTGGCTTCTGGAAGTCATCCACTCATGAATTTCTCCTTTTTCCCATCTTTTCTCTCTCTTCCTCTCTTTTCCTTCTTCCCTTGTTTCTTTCTCCTATTTCCTTCCTTCTCTTTTTTTCTCTTCTTTCTATTTTTTCTCTACCATTCCTTCCTCTCCCATCTCTTTCTTTTCTCTTTTCATCCCCTCTTTCTCTTCCTTCTATTCTTTCTTGTCTTTCTCTTTTCTTCTTCTTCATGCAGTACTCAAAGGTTCCTTTTTTATAGCTTACTGTTCTATAAGCCCTCTAAACACTATTGTATCCTGTTCTCTCGTCTTACTGCTGTGCAGACTGCCTCCGACTCCGATACTCACGTTGTTTTGTTTGTATATAGAATATAAAATCGTGTTCAAATTGTCTTTGCTTTCTATTTTTTTTTCTTTTACCTCTGATAAGACTATGCTATTCCTGATAGATTTTTCTTCTATCCACCAAGACATGAACGATATGCAAGTTAGGAAAAGGAGAGGCATAGGCAGTGAGTTATCGTGTAAATATGTTTGATTTCTAAATTGCGACATGACGTCACTAAACGGTCACTACTTTCTTTGGCTCGTGGACATAATGGCAATTCCAGGAAACGCTAACGCCTTATTGTACTCTGTTCGACTTTAATTTATTTTTTATTTATCATCTGTAGTGACCATCACACGTCCCAGGAAATGTAACTGCCTCTTACTAAAAACTATATGAAGAACAAACTAACAGGCAACTATAGTTTGGAAAGACATCCTGGTTCAAATGCCTTGTTTTCAGTTTAGTTTTTTTGTAGTATGGTTCTCAGAAATGAAGACAATATAACCTGGAAACCTCAATTAAGTAATATAATTATAAACTCCAGCCAGAAAGGAAGTCTAGAAAATGTACAAATTCATAACTTCACTTCTCACAAAGCAACGAGGAAAAATTATTCACGTGTTAAGATTTTCTGAAGAAAAGGCAGAGCACAATTTTATGAACATCATTCTGTAGGATTCCATTCTTTTTCGCTGCTCTACTCGCTATGTTACACAGCTGTATTTAGGTAGATGTACTTAAACTCAGGTTCAGATACATACATACACACTCACACACACACACACACACACACACACACACACACACACACACACACACACACACACACACACACACACACACACACACACACACACACACACACACACACACACACACACACACACACACACACACACACACACACACACACACACACACACACACACACACACACACACACACACACACACACACACACACACACACACACACACATTCACACAAACACACACACTGCTGCCACAATGTAAACACTGCTGGAAGCTGTGTAATATGAG
Organism: Oratosquilla oratoria; assembly: GCF_046742065.1. NCBI lineage: Eukaryota > Metazoa > Arthropoda > Malacostraca > Stomatopoda > Squillidae > Oratosquilla > Oratosquilla oratoria. The sequence goes on along the minus strand of NC_134815.1, from coordinate 37,214,175 downwards.
AAAAGTAGAAACGCCACTAATTACTGGAAAAGTTTCCTCAGCAGGGGCAAAATATGCAACAGAAATCAAGCAAAAAAAAAGAAGGAATATGATTCATAACATTTATTACATTTCCTGCTTCCGCTCTCGTGGGAGGATGTGAAAAACAACAAACCTGGCAGTCTTATAGGGAGCGAAATAACTAGACGTTAGGATTTAACTCAATTCACGAAGTTGTCGGCATAAGCTTTGTTACGTATTCAAATGAAATTATACATACAAGTGTAGGCCAGCTGTTTTTCGGACTGGCTTTTGAATTGCTCGTCACAGCATTTTGAAAAAAAAAAAAAAACAGAACGTTTTTTAACGGTCGCAAAGGGTCAGGAAGCTCTCGTGGTGTAGGGTGACACTTCTCCCGTCTATGGGGCAGAGAGGTCTTGTTAGCTTTTTTTTTTTTTTTTGTTAGACTAAGCCGGTCTAGCTTGATTACTATCCATGTCTTGGTTTTCAACATCGTGGCTTGAAGCTTTTCTGTCGGGAAAAAAAAAAAAAAAAAAAAAAAAAAAAAAATGTATATATATATATATATATATATATATATATATATATACATATATAAAAAAAAAAATATATATATATATATATATACATATATATATACACATAGATATACTATATATACATATATATTACAAAGGATTACAAAGGCGGAGCATGCCGACAGGAGACCTCTTGATCCATATCTAGGTCTGATGCGAAAAAAAAAATCATATTAATAATAAAATAATAAATAAAAACTATGATAATGTAAATAACAAATAATACATAAATAAATGCATAGGTATACTTAAATAATAAACAAACAGGTAAATAGTAAATAATAATAAATTGACATATAACTAATAATAAATGAAAATCAGACAGAAAATTATAAAACAAAAACAAATAATATAAGATAAATTAAAATCATTACAGCATCTTACTTAGGTATATATCTAAATGATTCTTAAAGCTTCGAACTGAACTACATTGCACTACCTGTGCAGGAAGTTTATTCCATTCATTAACTACACGGTTGGCAAAGTTGTTTCTACCTACTTCCAAATTGAATCTATTTCCGGACAGTTTGAGACCATTGTTTCTTGTCTGATTCTCATTCAATGTAAAAATTTGGTCACTTTTGATGTTGTCAATTCCCTTTAGAATTTTAAAGACCTGTATCAAGTCACCTCTGAGTCTACGTTTTTTTAGGGAAAACAGATTCATATGTTTTAGTCGATTTTCGTATGATTTATTTTTGATATTTGGAATCAGTTTTGTGGCTCGCCGTTGTACTTTTTCCAGTCTGTCAATATCTTTAATGAGATTCGGTGACCATACGGAAACAGCATATTCCAAATGTGGACGAACTAACGATTTGTATAGCTTGTTAATGAGTGATGGATTTTTGAAATCAAAAGATCGCGCAATCAGTCCCAGAATCTTATTTGCTTTCTCAGAGGCTGAAATACATTGCTTGGATGATTTGAGGTCGTTACTGATAATTACGCCGAGATCTTTTTCACTATCCACTTTTGTTAACGAATTTCCAAATAACTTGTAATCGTACTTACTGTTATTTTTACCTATGTGCATTACCTTGCATTTACTTGTGTTAAATTTCATTAGCCACTTTTCAGACCATTGCTGTAATTTATCTAAATCTTCTTGAATATCTAATTGGTTTGAGTGATCATTTGCCACTCCGCACAGTTTTGTATCATCAGCAAATTTAGAAACAGTAGATTTTAGTCCATGGTCTATATCATTTATATATACTATGAATAGAAGTGGCCCAAGAACGGAACCCTGAGGAACTCCACTTGCAACACTTTTCCATCCAGAAGTTTTTCCATTTAAAACAACTCTCTGTTTTCGACCGTTCAACCAATTACTAGTCCAACCTAATAGGCTACCACTTATTCCATGCAAAGCTAATTTAGTAAGTAGTCTTTCGTGTGGTACGGTATCAAAAGCTTTTGCAAAGTCTAGATGTACTAAATCTATATTGTTTCTTTTGTCATAATTCGAGATAACTGTGTTGTAGAATTCGAGTAAGTTAGTCACGCAAGAACGTTTCCGTCTGAAACCATGCTGGCTATCATTTATCAAACGGTTACTTTCTAAATGATGTTCGATAGCATCTCTGATGATAGTTTCCATTATTTTTCCTACGATTGAAGTCAAACTTATAGGCCTATAGTTATTTGGTTTCTTTTTGTCACCTTTTTTAAATATGGGAGTAACGGTAGCTAGCTTCCATTCTCTTGGGACATCTCCGGATATGATGGATTTCTTGAAAATAATTTCTAATGGAACAACAATCTCATTTTTCATTTCCTTTAAGATTCTTGGATGCCAACCGTCAGGCCCTGGTGTTTTATTAACTTTGAGTTTGTCTATACACCTTTTAAATTTTTCTTTTGTAATATTTACCGTAGTGAGTAAGTTTACCCTAGACTTTTCACAGGTTTCAGTTTGGAATTCACCTTGAGGTGTTTCGTTTACGAATACCGAGCTAAAATAATTGTTTAAGATATTACACATTCCTTCATTTGAATATTCAAGTTGACCATCAGCAGATAATAGTGGACCAATGTGATTCCTAACAACCTTTTTATCTCTAATGTAACTATAGAATTCTTTGGGATTCTCTTTGGATTTATCAGCGATGTTCATTTCGTATTGTCGTTTTCTTTTTCTTATTGTCTTTTTTAAATCTCTCTGTATTGATACATAACTTTCATAGTCATTAGATGCACCCGAGCACTTATATTTCTTATAAGCCTCTCTCTTTTTAGCAATACTTTTTTCAGTTTCTTTGTCGAGCCACTTTGGGCGAGCCTGATTTGGGGGACGTCTGTCCTTAAAAGGAATGTAAGTTTGAATCATCTTAGTGAGCGTATTTTGAAATATTTCCCACATCTGATCTACAGGTCTTTCGTTTAATTTTGCCTCCCAATCTGTAAGCTGAAGCTCCTGACGTAGTCCCATGAACTGAGCTTTACTGAAATCGGGTATTTTAGAAACACAAGTATCTATTCTAAAATTGTTTAGGAGTTTGAATCTAACTAGGTTGTGATCGCTATTTGCAACAGATTCACCGACTTCTACATCAGTTACCATGCTTTCGCGGCTAGTGATCAAAAGATCGAGTAAGTTTCCATATCTTGTGGGCTCTTTTACATGCTGAATTAAGTAATTGTCACCAAGAAAATCAAACAAGCGACTACCTATATGGCCATGTTCAAGGGTCATCCAATCAATGTCAGTAAAATTGAAATCACCCATTATCAATAAGTCCCGGTTGCAGAAACTAGACAGTTCTTGAAATAACAGTTTGTCGTCTGCTAATGATAATGTCTTTGGCCTATATATTACACCTATATTCATTTTTTGTCCATTTGTTTGGGTTAACTCAACCCACAAACTATCATATGCATCCTGTTTCACTTTTTCTAAAACACAAGCATGAACATTGTTTTTAACGTACAATAGAACACCCCCACCTTTCTTGTGGTTTCTATCCTGATGAAAGTGTTTAAATCCCGCAATATTCAATTCAGCTTCGAACTCTGTACCATTTAACCATGTCTCAGTTATTCCTATCATATCGAGATTTTCGCTTTTGACATACGCCTGTATTTCTTGAAATTTGTTTCTAATACTACGAGCATTAAAGTACATGGTTTTAAGAAACTCGTGATTATTTCTTTTTGACACATTTTGAGTTTCAATATCATGTCTTACATTATCATTTTGTTTTTCATTTATACCTTGCTCTATATTATTATTTGGTCCTTCATTGACGTTCAATGCCTCATTAACATTTCTCCCATCAAAATTAACATTTCCCCCATCACGGACATCTGGTCGATCACGGTCATCCGATCTCTTTTGTACATTTTGTCCCCCTTCGTCACCGTGAGTCACGCCGACCTCCCGTCGTTCAGTGACATTATGTCCGGCATCCCTTTCTAAAATTATATTTTGTCCTCCAGTGACATTATATCCTACCGTGATATTTTTTTCTCCACACACACACACACACACACACACACACACACACACACACACACACACACACACACACACACACACACACACACATATATATATATATATATATATATATATGTATATATATATAATATACATATATATATATATATATATATATGTATATATATAATATACATATATATATATATATATATATATAATATATACATACATATATATACATACATACATATACCAAGGCTTTTTCCCCCTTACAAGGGAGGTAGCCAAAAAGGGAAAGGCATAAAAACACTCCCACCCATTTCATCCCTAAATACACTCCACACCTCTCCCACCCTCCCTCTCATCTGAGCACCTCCTGGATGACGGGTCATCCCTGCACCCTGCCCACCGCCCTGGGTCAGAAGCAGTGTCGCAAGACACAGCACATCCACAGCAAGGCCGCTTCATTTAATCGGCAAACCCCCCTCTCCGTCCCCCCTTGCATATAAGGAGAGGACGGGGAGAAATCCCTTCGGGCTGCGTCAAAATTTGCTCACACATACTACCCCACCCCCACCCCCCCGCCCATTCCTCCTCATGCAATCACAACATCATCCATACACAACCATTCTCCACTCACCTCTGTCTTCCGTCCTCTCCCTTCCTTCCTCAACAGACATTCCCCTCTTCCCCAAAGCCCCCTTCACCCCATCCATCCACATCATCCTAGGACGTCCCCTCATGTTCACTCCCTCCACATCTGCCTTCCATACCTCTTTTACTAGTCTTTCTTCACTCATTCTTTCCATGTGTCCAAACCATCCTAATATTCTTTCATCAACCCTATCTCCCAAATTCCTTTTTCACCCCTGTTCTCCTCCTCACCTCGTCATTTCTCACTCTATCCAGCCTAGTAACCCCCACCATACTTCTCAGACACCTCATCTCAAACACATTCAAACTCCTTCTCTCTTCTTCTCTTATGTTCCACGTTTCTGCCCCATACAGTGCTGTTGGCACAATCACTCCTTCATACAGTCTCCTCTTCGCATCCATTCCCAAATGTCTATTCCTCATTACACTCTTTAATCCACCAAGGCATTTACTCGCTTCTCTCAATCTACATTCTACCTCCACCTTCAATCCACCTTTTCCTGCTACACTTGCACCCAAGTATCTAAAACTATCCACTTCCTCCAGTCGCTCTCCCTTAATGTTCACTTCCAGTCTACTGCCACTTTCACCCCTTGTACATCTCATCACCTTACTTTTACCCACATTTATCTTTAGCTTTCTTCTATCACATACTCTCCCAAACTCTGCCACCAGCTTCCTCAATCCCTCCTCTGACCCTGCCACAAGCGCAGTGTCGTCCGCAAACAACAACTGGCTCACCTCCCACTTTTCTCCATTTTCTTTAACCATCTCCAATCCCTGACCCACTACCCTAGCATTCACCTCTCGCACCACCCCATCCATGTATAAGTTGAACAGCCAGGGAGACATAACGCATCCTTGACGAAGTCCCACCTTTACTTCAAACCACTCACTCTCTCCATTTCTAATCCTGACACAAGCTCTACTACTCTCATAAAAACTCTTGACAGCTCCCAAAAGCTTTCCTCCTATCCCATAAATCTGCATAACCTCCCACAGTGCCTTTCTGTCTACCCTATCATAAGCCTTTTCCAGATCCATAAAAGCCCAAAAAACATCCTTCCCCTTTCCTATAGCTTTCTCACATATCTGTCTTACCACAAAGATCTGATCTACACAACCTCTACCTGTCCTAAATCCACACTGTTCCTCACCAATTACTCCTTCTGTTGCTCTCCTAATCCTCTCAATTAAGAACCTCCCATAAGCCTTCCCTACTACACTTAACAGGCTAATCCCTCTGAAACTACTTCATTCACACTTGTCCCCTTTTCCCTCGTAAAGAGAAACTATACAGGCACTTCTCCAGTCCTCCGGTACTCTACCCTCTCTCCAGCAAACATTAAATAACCTCACCAACCAGTCCACTATCACTGAACCTCCCCTTTTCAGACATTCTGCATGGCATCCATCCAGACCAGGTGCCTTACCTGCTTTCATCATCTTTACAACTGCCTTCACCTCATCCTTCCTTATTTCTCCTCCATTCTCCTCACTCATCACTTTCATTTTCTTCGCATTTCCCACTGCAGCTATCTTTCCTTCCCTATCCTCCTTCACATTTAGCAACTCCCTAAAATATTCTGCCCATCTTCCCCTTACTGCCATCTCTTCCATTATCATCTCTCCATCTGTACCTTTTACCTTTTCTTCCCTACTTGATTCGCCTCCTCTTCCTCTCTTAATTTCTTTCCAAAATATATATATATATTATATATATACATTATATATATTATATATATACATTATATACATTATATATATTATATATATTCATTATATATATGTATATATATATGTATACATATATATATATATATATATACATATGTATATATATATCATATATATATATATATATATATAATATATATATGTATATATATACATATGTATATATACATATATATATATATATATGTATGTATATACATATATATATACATATATATGTATATATATACATATATGTATATCATATATATACGTATACATATATATATATATATATATATATATGTGTGTGTATATATACGTATATATATACAATGTATATATATATACGTATGTATATATATATATATACATATATATATATGTATATATATGTATGTATATACATATATTTCGAATAAAGAAGAATCCTATATTTCGGCTATCAACTGTAGCCCTCTTCAGGAAAGTACATAGGGTAGAGTACAAAGGGGACTTATAAGCTACAGAGAAGAAGAGATGTGGACAGATGACCTCACTCAGGCGCGGGGCAAACTGGGGTGGCGGAGGAAGGAGGGGGTGAGGAGAGGGGGGGTTGTAATGCCCGTACCAGCTTGTTAACTGCCGCGCGTGAAATGATGTCAGGTGTCCACTGCCCTTTAGAAATATTAATATTAGGGCATTCCTCAATTAATGCTGATTCGACTATTTTCCTCCTGAAACCGCAGTGGGACTTGAACACTAATCTGGCCTTACCCCAATCGAAAGAATGATTCTTATTTTTGACATGAAGAAATACAGCCGAATTTTCTTGCCCATACCTAATTGACCTTTTATGTTCTGCCAATCTAGTGTTCAAGTCTCTCCCGGTTTGACCCAAGTAAACCAAATCACAATCTTTGCAGGGCAAACAATAAACATCAGGTGACTCAACTTCCTTCGGTTTTTGTTGAACGTTCACAATTTGCTTACGCACGGTGTTAGGATACTGATAGGCAATAGTGAGACGTTCATGAGGAAACAACTTAGTAGAAGAACTGATGGTATTATTGAATGGAATTTTTAAAATGTCCTTAAAGGAGCGGTGAAAACTTGAGGGGACGGAAGTTTTAAAATGGTTGGCCCTAGCCTTACTGAGGGCTTGGTCTAGAAACCAAGGTGGATAAGCCAACTTCTCAAGTTGACATTTGATCCCCTCAATCTCATGGTTCAGAAATTGAGGACTGCAAATCCTGAAAGCCCCCAAGAAAAGGCCAGAGGCAACACTTTTCTTAACATTGTCAGGGTGATTGCTAAAAAAGTGAAGGTAACTCCCTGAGTGGGTGGGCTTACGGTACACTGTAAAGAATAAATTATCATCAGTTCTTCTTATCAAAATATCCAAGAAAGGGATTTGGTATCCTTCTTCCCATTCAACTTTAAATCTAAGATTCGGGGTCAATTGGTTCAATTTATCATGGAACACTTCAAATGGGCCCCAACTGTCATCCCACGCCGAAAAGATATCGTCTACGTACCTGAGCCAAATCATTTCGGGCGGTTTGATGCTGGGCAAAAGGGTACGCTCAAAATACTCCATGTATAAATTGGCCAAAACAGGAGACAAATTGGAACCCATACTGCAACCGAATTTTTGACGGAAGAATTGGTCTTGAAAAGAAAAAACATTTGAAGAAACACAAAGGCGAACTAAAGCAAGAATTTTGTTGACAGGGAGGGGGAAAATGTCTTGAAACTGTTGCAGTTTGGTTTCCAAAAAAGTAAGTACATCATCGACATTAATGTTCGTAAATGACTAGGAGACATCAAGACTGAGGAGCCTTAAACCCTGTACTTTCATATTTTTGATCTTAGAAATAAAATCACATGAATTTGTGATATGAGAGTTAGAGAAATTCCCAACGTACGGGGATAAAAGATCCGCCAGCCATTTAGCAAGTTTGCTAGTGCAGGAGCCGCGGTCTCCCGGATGAGAGCTCAGAGCTCGTATGACCGATCTATCGGTAATACTGTGACCTTAGACGCGCACACACACACACACACACACACACACACACACACACACACACACACACACACACACACACACACACACACACACACACACACACACACACACAATTCCCCACCCACGAGAGTTAGAGTAACACCCCGCAGCGAAGCGATACTGAAATTATTTCAGCCCTGTGTGGGAGTCGAACCCAGACTGCCGTAGCGGCAGACGAGAACTCTAACCATAGCGCCACGAGGTAGGTGTTTGTGTGTGTGTGTGTGTGTGTGTGTGTGTGTGTGTGTGTGTGTGTGTGTGTGTGTGTGTGTGTGTACGTGTGTGTGTATTCTCGCGCGTACCTTCCATATGTCTGCTTCCGTGAGACCTTAGCGTCCTTTTTGCTGCCGCCAGATGATTTTATTCAGCTGGGGGAAACCGCAGCAAAGGTGCAGAGTCTATCTCGAGCCTCCAACGCTTGACCTAAGGTCACAAGGTCATCTCGACCGACCTCGATTAATATCTTCGCCGCGTTTAGTTACCTTAGCGTTTGTCATGGCTGCCGTCAAGCGATTTTATTCAACCGAGGGGGGGATTGTTCTGAAGACTGGACGACGACGTTATTGTTTACTTTAGCTTTTATTTTTCAGTCGAGGGTTCAGATAATTCTTTGAATTTGTCTTTTATTTATTTATCTATTCGTTTGATCTATTCATTTATTCGTTTATTTATTTATTTGTTTGTCTATTTATTTGTTTATGTTTACTTATTTATTTGTTTAATTATTTATTTGTTTATTTATTTATTCATTATCTAATTTTTATTCATTCATTTTCATTCATTCGTTTATTTATGTTTATTTATTATTTATTTATGTGTTTGTTTATTTATTCATTTATTTATTTGTTTATTATCTATTTGTTTATTTATTCATTTGTTCATTTATTATTCATTTTATTTATTTATCATTTTTTTCTAATCTGGTACATGTCCAGGATGTTCCCGCAGAGTCCAGTGACAAAAATCCCGCCGCCGTCTGCCCGTCACGACTTGGAAAACACTCACCGTCAAGTGGATCACGTAGCGCCTCTTCGGAGGACGACTCAGGAGGCTCCTCCTTCGTCGGGAGTATCGCATCCCATGTAGCGGCTGTCCCCTAGCATACATCGGTGAATCAGGTCGAGGGATTGAAAAAAGACTAAGCGAACATAAAAATTATTTAAGAGCACACAGGACATCTAACTCACTTGTTCGCCACCTCGAACAGTGCAGCAACCTACCTGATTGGGACAAAGTCGAGATCTTACATAAGGGACTACAGAAGAAAACGAGAAAGACGGTGGAAGCTGCTCATATAAATACCCAAATGAACAACAACGATAGAGAAAGATTTATATGCCTTTCCAAAGCAGCTAGTCTCCTAATAATCAACGCTCTGGAAAAGACCTGACACTCGAAGCTTGGCGAGTTCCTCCCACTACAAGTATAAAATTTGTGATCACGATCTAACATAGCGAGTCCTCTGAAGAAGGTCATAGTGACCGAAACGTTAGGACGTATTCTAAAAGCCCATCTTCATTTACCCTTCCCCACCTATCACTCTCTCATATATTTCTCACCTGTGATATATATATATATATTGATATATGTATATATTTATATATGTATATATATGTATATATCACAGGTGAGAAATGTAGTAACACATTTATAAATCACAACTAACACCACAGTCGGACGAAAGAAAAAGTTGCGTAAGCGGAACTATATATTTCGATTGCTACCTGCAATCCTCTTCAGTAGTACAAAGTGGCAGGGAGGAGGCTATCTTAAGTAGCAACCTCTTACAAAAGAAAGGGAACATGAGAAAATAAAGAACATCACTGCCCCAACCCTAGTTGACCTGAGGCTGACACGAGGTCGGGTCAGGGGGAGGGGGAGGAAGCTTGTTGACAATATTTTTGGTGATGAATAGTCCTGAAATGATGTCTGGGGTCCATTGACCCTTGGAAATATTCATCGTGGGCAGATAATCAATTAATGTTGATTCCACCATTTTCCTTCTGAACCCACACCCTGATTTATAAATGAGATCAGATTTCTCCCAGTCCATCCGGTGATTAAATTTATTAACGTGTTGAAACACTGCTGAATTTATTTGGCCATATCTAATCGACCTTTTGTGTTCATCTAATCTTGTCGGTAGGTCTCTCCCCGTCTGGCCAATGTATGAAAGGTTACAATCTTTACATGGAAGGGAGTAAACACCTGGGATATGTTCTTCCTTCAACCTCTGGTGAACATTAACAACTTTTTTATTAATAGTATTAGGGTAGTTATGAATTAAATTTACTTTCTCTTTGGGAAGAAACTTGGACAATTGACTGATGGACTCTGAGAAGGGGATGACTAGGGGATTTTGTCTCTCTTTCTTTGACTTAGTGGAAGGGTGTTTGAAAAAACTTGCTCTGGCTTGACTAAGGGCTTTATCCAGAAACCAATGAGGGTACATTAAAAGGGTACATTAAAAGGAGTGTAGCTTCGGGACTTTTTCTCCGAGCCTTTAGGATTTGTAGCCCCCAATTTTTAGAACACGAATTAACTTCTATCAAGTCCCAATTAACTAAATTAGCAATCGAAATATATAGTTCCGCTTACGCAACTTTTTCTTTCGTCCGACTGTGGTGTTAGTTGTGATATATATATATATATATATATATATATATATATATATATATATATATATATATATATATATATAGTAAGTAGGCCGTTAATGATGCATGCGTTGTTAAAGTCAACAGCTGAGATAGCATTATTCTCTTTATAGAATATCTTTTCTATGTTACGCACTAATGTGCGGTCGTCTGGATGCAGATTTCTGAGTAGAGTACTGAAGTCCATGGTGTTTTCCTCTAGACGTCTTTCGGCTCTAATTAGCCATCTTCAGGGGGTGTTGTCTGGTTGAATTGTTGACAGAGAATGACGCAGTTTGATCGTGTGGCGGTATATATCGGCGGAGAGCGGAGTGCCCAAACGTCCGCCCGCCAATCAGCGCGCGGGGTGCATCCTCTGTCTTCTCGTTGGTAACGACGTTTCAGGTTGCTGCTGTATATTAATAGCGGGTTTTTGATTGTAAATTAGCACCGCTTCTGTCATCTTTAGTCTTCTGGTGTCATTGTTTCTTTCAATGATGGCGGTGGTGCCTTCCATATGGTGTCTCTTAAGTGTTAGTCCATGCTCGTACAAGTAGTGTCTTCTTATGGCGCCGTCCTGCAGATGTCCTGAAATTCTCTTAGACAGTGTTGTAGTGGTGACGCCAATGTACCGAGAATTTAGGCGACTGCAGTCACCACTCGAGCAAGTATGTTGGTACACGACGTTCACCTCCTGCATTTCACTTGTCTTAGGGAGGCAGCTATTCTTGACAACTAACTTGGATGTCCTTCTTGTTTTGTAGTAGATGACGAGGTCGATTTTTGAAGAAGGGTCGGTGGGTGTGACATTCTTATAAATTATATTTTTGATGGCTTTCTCGTCATCCTTGTAGGCTGAAGACATAGTAGCACTGTAAAAGAGTTTTATGTTTTGTGTAACTGTCTGTTGTTCTTGTTGGTGCATAAAGGTGTTCAGTCGATGCCGGATAACACTATCTATTTCTTGGATGGGGTAATTGTTGTTGCTGAGAAGCTGGGTTATTCTCTTGAGCTCTGCGTTCGTGGCGGTCCATGTTGAGCAGTGGGTGAGGGCTCTTTTGACGAAGGCGTTGATGACGCTGCGTCGATACCGCTCAGGACACTCGCTTGCACCGTTAAGGCAAAATCCGGGATTGGTGGATTTGGTATAAACTTCCGTAGAAAAGGAAGCGGCTTCACGACGGACCAAAATGTCGAGGAAAAGGAGCTTGCTGTGTTGTTCTATCTCGTGGGTGAAGTTGAGACAGGAATTTGTTTTGAACTTGGAAATTAAGTTCACGACTTCTTCTTCTGTGTTGCCACTGATGAAAATATCATCCACGTATCTTGCGT
>NC_134815.1:37174267-37189267 GCF_046742065.1 Oratosquilla oratoria | reverse complement strand
GCCCCACAGGTGGGCAATTCGGTTTTTCAGGTGGGCAATATGATTTTTAAGGGGGCCAACTGAGGACAACTGGGGAAGCCTGGGTTATTATTATTTTTTTTTATTTCATTCAAACTTTTTTGCTTTGTTTTTTATTTTTCATTGATGCCTTGTTCTTTAAGTGGTTTTAAAGCAAGGTTTTATGTTTTTTTCAGCTGAAGGGGAGTTTATTTTTCAAATGATAAGAATTGTATATCACCACAAAGGGTGGACATCAGGATCTTAGAGGTGATTAGGTGGCCCCCCCCCCCAAAAAAAAAAAAGCTTGAGATTTCGCGTCAACCTAAAGCCATATAGTATTATTCAGAACTATCTAGAATATATAGAGTCTCTTAGAATTACCTAGAGCCATCTAGTATAATTTAGAGCAATTTAGTATAATCTAGTATCATCTAAAGCCATCTAGTATTATCTAGAATTATCTAAAGTCATCTAGTGTTGGAAACCATCGATCTAAACTTTGTTACTCCTCAAATAATAAATAAATACATCAACATATAAACAAATAAACAAATAAGTGAACAGATAAACATTCAAATAATCAAGCAAACAAAACAATACACAAAAACAAAAATAAACAAAAAAGACACAAAAACAAACAAATGGGTAACTAAATGAATAAATGGACAGACAAATGAACAAACACTCTAGTCACTGAGTCTACGGCTACGCGCAGAAGCACAACAACTGCCGTGACTTCCTGACTGTAAACCAAAGGTTCGACGACCCTGCACGGCTGGTTACATCAATACCAATTTCAGGGTCTTGATTAGGTCATTTGTTGACGCGGAATCTAACTAATGGAACACGCATGGCGACATCAAGAACCATCTAGAACCATCTAAAATCATCTCAAGCTATCTGGTATCATCTACTGTCATCTAGAGCCATCTAGAACCATCTAAAATCATCTCGAGCTATCTGATATTATCTAGTGTCATCTAGAGCCATCTAATGTCATATAGTCACCTGGGCCCATCTAGTATGTCATCTAGTGTCATCTAGAGCCATTATCATCTAGAGCCATCTAGTCTCATCTAGAGCCATATATTATCATTGAGACATCAAGAGCCATCTAAAATTATCTAGACACATTTAATATCATCTAGAGCCACCTAAAGCCGTCTGTTGTCATCTAAAGCTATCTGATATAACCTAGACGCATTTACATCCATTTAGAGCCATCTAGTATAATCTAGAGCCATCTAGAGTCATTTATTATTATCTAGAACCATCTAAACGCATATACTATAATTCAGTGTCAGCTAGATCAATCTAGTATAATCTAGAGTCATCTACCTCCATTTAGAACCATCTAGTATCATATAGATCCATCTTGTATCATATAGAGTCATCTAAAGTCATCTGGTATCATCTAGAGCCATCTAATGTCATCTAGAGCCATCAAGAGCCACCTAGTGTCACCTACAGCTATCTAGTATAAGCTAGAGCCATTTATTATTATCTAGAGCTATCTAGTATCATCTAAAGCCATATAGTATTATTTATAACCGTCTAGAATATATAGAGTCTATTAGAATTATCTAGAGCCATCTAGTATAATTTAGAGCAACCTAGTATGATCTAGTATCATCTAAAGCCATCTAGTATTATTTAGAATTATCTAGAGTCATCTAGTGTTGTCTAGAGCCATCTGGTATCATATGGAGTCATCTAGATCCACCTAGTATTATCTAGAGCCATCCAAACTTATATAGAGTCATCTAGACCCATCTAGAACTATGTAGTATCATCTAGAGCTATGTAGAGCCATCGATTGTAATCTGGAGTCGTCTAATATAATAAAGAACCACCTGAAGCCATCTAGAGCCATGTAGTATCATCTTGAGCCATTTGGAGCCATGTAGAGTAGTCTAAATTCATCTAGTATCATTTAGTGCCATCCAGTTATATCATGCACAGTAAAAGTCTTTGTGGAAATTTAAGATGTTGAAACCAAAGGTTTGATTACATAGATATTGTACATAGGATTACCACTTAATTTGATGACATGATACAAAGGAAACTCGTTTACTGTGTCATTGTATCTTGAGGTATTCAAATGGGTCAAAGGCTTTAACAAAGGTGATGCAGATAATGTCCTCATATTAAGATAGCAGGTAGGACTCGTTGTAATGGATCTAAATTGGACAAATTTAGATTTAAGAATGGAATATGCAAGAACTGTTTTACCAAGAGAGTGGTTAATGAGTAGAATATATTTAGTAGCCATGTAGTGAGCGCTGTTACTGTTGGTTATTTTAAGAGAGGTCTAGATAACTTTATAAATGGGGATGACAGGTGGTAATGGACATGGAACAATCTAGGTGGTAATGGACATGGAACAATCTAGTGTAGGCCTTATGGTCCCCTGCGGTCTCCTTCATTTTTATGTTCTTAGTTGAGTTGAGGAGTTCTACAAGGCCTAGTGTCAGGTATCCTCTAGTACAGAGTTTCCTAACCTGGGGTGCTAACACCCCCTGGGACTGAAAGACAACACACTGCTGCATGCCAGACCCCCTGATATCCACCCTTCTGAATCCTCTCTCCCACGAAAGGACAGAGTCCACCTGGCCAGACTGCGGTGCGGACACCACCCAGCACTTCTTAGCTACCAGAAGAGGCTGGATGAACGCATTGTGAACAGCTGCCCATACCATACAACACATAATGGAAGACTGCTTTATACACAATCATGCACGCAAACAACACAACATACACTCTATAAAGGATTTGTGGGAAAACCCAGTTTCGGCTGTGGTATTCCTTGGGGAGACGGGACTGCTCGGACAGACAGTCTAGGGAACGACAACAACAACAACAACACCCCCTGGGGGTGCTGAAATCAATTATATGGGGTGCTGGGAAGTGATGCACACAAAAATCACATTGATATATGTATCATTGATTACCTAGTTGTGCATATTTGACTTTTTCCATGCTATCTTATTTTTCTAGGGTGTTCTTATTCCTTCTACAAACAATATTGTCAATTTGTTTCAGTTCTAAGGAACTAATAAAATAAATCATCAAGCAGTACACTTTACTTTCTTTTATCATTCTAATAACAAGGTAGGGGTACTGGACTGCTTAGACATGAGAACAGAGGGTGCTATGGTCGGAAAAGGTTGGAAAACGCTGCTCTAGTTTATCGAAGTAAACACCGCAAGTGAGAACAGAACCATTATTAGTACAACATTTCGCTTTTTATAGATTTATCAGGCACATCTCCTGGTACAAGCGGAATACCACTCGATGTAATAAAATCAGCTGACGGCACACAAATGTTAAAGTATCCTTCACTCTTATGTTCTTATGCTGTCTTTTCCACGCTCGAACAGGATGTTCCAGTGACGAAAGAGCCCTCACTACCTAAGCGTCATGTGACTGTTTGGATGTCACGAATCATATGACGTAGATACAAAAGTCACGTGATCATGTATGTCACGTGAGGGTCGTCTCAAGTAGTCCTGAGTGACACGAACAAGCAGGTGACACTGGGCGTGTCACGTGTGTGATTTATAAGTCACATACTAAAGAAGCGTCTGGAAATGTAGTTTGTGTCACGCATGTCATCTGTGTGATGTCACTTTATGTAATGTTACAGTTAGGGGAGACTACCCACATCGTGGCCAAGGTGAGCTGAGAATGCCTAGAGGCTAGGTACGTGTCGCGGAATGAGATTTGTAAATTTGCAAAATAATACGATTTTCTAAGAATCGAACATTTCCATTTTCCTTTCCTTCCTCGTTCTCCTGTTCCACTCGAGGCGTCATCGGAAGCGTGCTGATCTCGCATTCGCTTAGTTGTGGGTTCGAATCCCGCATTCCCCTCATATTACAAGTGTTACGGGCCGGGCTGGTTAGTGAAGAGACGTTACGTATAACGGATAAGTGCTTAAGAACCAGCTCACTTCTAGAAGCCACTGTAGGACTGAACTATCTGGTCAGGGCCTAGATAATTCGTAAGACTAGAAGTAAAGGTAACAAAGAAGATTCCAGGAAAGGAATATTAAACTAGCGATAAAACTAGTAAACGAAATTATTAATATGGAAAATATTTACAGGCAATCAACACAAAAGAGAATGGGCAGTAGGGTCAATGGGACCGTTACATGATTATAAGAATATGGAAATTATCGTTCAAATAAGAAACACAAGATACGTATACAATATGGTACTATCTAAGTACAAAGAGATCAGGAACATGCATCAAAATAAGTAATAAGTACAAATATAAGTATAAAGTAATGCAATGTATATCAGACCCGTAATGTAGGCAAAAAGGGTGATCACTTCACACCAATCGTCTCATGAATCTAAACTTCTAGTTTTTATCAAGAGATCAATATGTGAGAAAATGACAAGGAGTGAGCGATTTCCACCGCTTATATACCATTGGACCGGAAGCGGGATACTTCCGGTTAAGGGAGCGGGTGAGTGAAAGAGGGGGAGGAGGGTAAGTTAACACACGTCAACATGGGTAGTTTTAAGACCCTCGACTCGCTTGAACAATCTACTTATTTAGTAACTGTCAAATCTGTGCGCTCCGAACTATTCAGGATTTCGCTTGTCTGTTTGTTCTACAAGAGTGCGCACCTTTCTCCGCACGTAGGCAAGATTACATATAGTGGACGGGCGTTACTGCTTAACATTGTTACAATACATACATAGACAAGAAATATGAACATAGTTATGTAATACAAAGGAACACAATTCTATAACATAATTACACATATGACGTAATATCTAATATTACGTTACACCTCCACCGTTTGGGAAAGCTTTTCACTTTCTGTTGAAAAGCTATGTTCTAGAAAGGACGTCGGCTAAAACATTAAAGACGCCTTTAATGTGATGAATTGTTAGATTAAAGGGTTGGAGAAATAAACTCCAACGTGTAAGTCTCGGATTCTTGTTTTCCATAGTCTGTAGGAACTTTAAGGGGTTGTGATCCGAATATACTTGAATGGTAGTTGAGGAACCCAGGTAGACTTCGATGTGGATAAGGGCCTGGACCAAAGCGAGCGTCTCCTTCTCAATTGTTGAGTAGTTCTTCTGCGCAGGGGACAGCTTCTTGCTGTAGTAGGCGATAGCGTGAAGAACTTCATTGTGTTCTTGCAAGAGGGCGGCACCGATACCGGTGTCGCTGGCGTCGACTTGCAGAAGAAAGGGTCGTTGGAAATCGGGTGCCCTTAGAACTGGTGCGTTAGTGAGAAGGGACTTCAGGTTTTTGAAGGCCGTCTCACAGGTAGGTGTCCACACGAAGTCGTGGTCTTTTCTCAACAGGTCAGTCAATGGTTCTGCTACATCTGAAAAATTTGGACAAAAACGGCGATAATAGCCACTCATTCCAAGGAATCGACGTACCTCTCTACGATTAGTGGGTGTTGGTACATCATTGATGGCTTTTATCTTGGCGTCTATTGGAAACACTTGGGAATTTCCAACTTTAAATCCCAAATAGGGGACCTGTGTATGTCCGAAATCACATTTGGACAAATTGATGGTAAGGTTTGCTTGGTCTGCTCTATAAAAGAAATTATTTAGGTGTTCAATGTGTTCTGTCCAAGACTGACTAAATATTATCACATCATCTAGATAAGTTTTTACTCCTGGCAATCCTGCAACAAGATTACTTATCATTCTTTGGTAAGTGGCAGGGGCATTTTTAAGCCCAAATGGCATTGCTCTGAATTGGAACAATCCCTCTTCCGTAATGAAAGCGGTAACTTCTCTTGAGCGAGGGTGTACAGGGATTTGATAGTATCCCCTTAACATATCCAACTTGGATACATACTTGGCAGTTCCTAGACTGTCTATGATATCATCTATCCTAGGGATAGGAAAAGCATCGGCCTTAGTATGGGCATTGATTTTCCTGTAGTCAATGCACAGGCGATAAGAATTGTCAGATTTAGGGACAAGAATGCAAGGAGATGCCCAAGGACTACTGGAGGGTTCAATTATTCCCTGTTGAAGCAGAGTGTTTATTTCTGCTTTTATGAACTCCTTCTTTTTTGGATTGACTCTATAAGGGGCTTGTTTGATAGCTCTTGGCGAGTCTAGAATTATTTCATGTTCTATCAAAGAAGTGAATCTTGGGGAATCTAGAAATAATTTTGGAAAACTTCTTAAGAGAGAAAGAATGTCTTTACCTTGTTTCTCAGATAAGTGTCCTACTTTTATCTGAAGATTTTGTAGTATCTGAGAGTTTTCCAAGGGAATCTCAGGAGGATTAGGCAGGTTATCAGGAGGCTCTTCCGATTCTATTTTGGTAGAGCTGCAAATTGGAATTGGATCTCTGGAATGATAAGGTTTTAAGGTATTTATATGACAGAGACGGGAACTCTTTCTTCTGTCTGGAGTTTTGATTATGTAGTTGAGATCACTGGCTCTGGACAAGACTTCATAGGGTCCTTTGTATTTAGCCTGCAATGGATCTCCTGGTATGGGAAGATAAAGTAACACTTGATCTCCTGGAGAGAAAGTTCTAAGTTTAGAATTTCTATCATACCGACCTTTCATTACTCGTTGAGCATTCGTCAAGTTCTCTCTTGCCAACTTCCAAGCTTCTAACAACTTCTCGGTGACCTGGGACACGTATTTCAAAGAAGGAACTGGTGGTTCTTCTTTCATCCATTGTTCATGAAGTATCTTTAGGGGACCACGGACTTCATGACCGAAGACTAATTCTGACGGGCTGAATCCAAGGCTTTCTTGAATTGTTGTTCGGGTGGCGAACAACAAAAAGGGGAGTCCGTCTTCCCAATTTCGAGTGTTCTCAGCACAGAAGATTCTTAACATTGTCTTGAGCGTTTGGTGAAAGCGCTCTAGAGCACCTTGTGATTGAGGATGATAGGCGGAGGAAGTTACATGATTTATACCTAGTGTTACAAGAGTTTCTCTAAACTTGTTGGAGAGAAAATTACTTCCTTGATCACTTTGAATGTTCTTGGGAAATCCTACTATAGTGAAATATTTCAACATTTCTCTGATTATGTTTTGAGCTTTAATATTTTTCAAAGGAATTGCTTCTGGAAAACGAGTGCTCATACACATGATTGTGAGAATGTACTGATTTCCTTTACTTGAAGGAGGTAAAGGTCCTACACAGTCAATAAGAACTTTTTTAAATGGCTCTTCCATTACAGGAATGGGATGGAGTGGAGCTTCTACAATTTTCTGGTTGGGCTTACCTACAAGTTGACATGTATGACATGTTTTACAATATTGGGCAACATCCTTGACAACCGTGGGCCAATGGAAATGTTGGGTTATGTTGAACAAGGTCTTTCTTACCCCTAAGTGACCTGCTAAGGGAGTATCATGAGCCAATCTTAGAACATTATTCCTGAAACCAAGAGGGAGGACTATTTGATTCCTTACTTGCCATGGCTGGTCAGCGGTTGCGGTGGATGCTCTCCATTTTCGCATTAGGACTCCGTTTTCTATATAGAAACCTCGTGACATATTTTCAACTTCTTCTGGAGATGAAACAAACTCGTACAAATTTTTAAGAGAATGATCTGACTTCTGTTCTTTGATTAATTCTGCTCTAGATAGAGAAACTGGTGAAGAAGAAGATGGGTCAGTTTGGGAGAATAGGGATTCTAAATTATAGGTCTCCTCTTCAGATTTCTTGTACTGAGATCTGGTTACAGCACAAGCGGGAAACAACTGTAAGTTATCTGAAGGTTCTACTGAGGTCTTAGGGTTATTTGTTATTAAGGGAGAAATGACTTTGCTTCCAGCGATGTCATTGGCCAACAATAAGGATATTCCTACTATGGGAAGAGAGTCTACTACTGCTACTTTAACCATTCCGGTTGTTAAATCAGACCGCAAGAAAACATTATGTAATGGACATTTTACAATTCCTCCAACTCCTTCTATCAATATATCATAACCTGTATATGACTCACCCAGATTCTGCAAGACAGAATTGAAAATCAGACTTTGCTTTGCTCCCGTGTCTCGGAGTATGGAAATAGGATATTGTTGTGAACTACTACTATGAGATATAGTTCCTGAAGATACAAATGGTTTGAAACAAGGATCATGATCTGATGAGGGGGGTTCTACATTACTTGACAATACCGGCTTCTTTGGTAGTTTATCCTGAATAGAGGATTTTGAATCATCTGATTTTATATTACTTACAAGAGTTGGTGTCTTATTGGAGAACGAGGGTGTCAGTCTCTTTCTGCAATTAGAAATGTGATGGCCAGCCTGTTTACAATATGAACAAGTTACAGGGGGATTAGTCTTAAACCTGTCCATTCTTTGCCAAGGTTGGTTTGAAGGATATTGATTGAAATCAGACCTGTAACTGAAATGTGATGGGCTAGACTGATTTTCAAAGTGTTTCTTTGGGGACCAAGGATCAGAGTATTTTGTTGAATCTGGAATATATGACTTTGACTTTTGGGATTCCATTTGTCTTGACTTAGGTTTATGATTTAGTGTGAACTCATCAGCCAATACAGCAGCTTTAGTTAAAGTTTCGGGAACATGATCATCTATAAAAATCCTAAGATCTGTCTCTAAGCTATTCTTAAACTGCTCCAATAAAATCAACTGTTTAAGTCTATCTAAGGTGTCCGTTTCACTAGCCAAACACCACCTATTGAATAACCTCTCTTGTTGAGCCGCATATTCTACGTATGTTAACTGAGGTGTCTTCCTATAATTACGGAATTTCTGTCTATAGGCCTCTGGTATTAGTTCATAAGCTTTTAAAATACAAGCTTTCATATTATCATACTCGCTTTCTGCTTCTGAAAGAGAAGTATGAATTTGCTGAGCCTTACCCTTAAATTGTGTTTGAATGATTAATGGCCAATTTTCTTTAGGGATTTGTAACTGTTGCGCCAATTTTTCCCACTGAAGAAAGAAAATTTCTGGCTCTCCTTCTGAAAATTGGGGTAGAAGTTTTACATACTTGGAAATATCTATATGACCTTCCTGAACTACGGGTTATCTATCAACAATCCTAGCTTCTACTACTGCCTTCTTTAATTCTAACTCTGCCAATTTGACTTTAGTTTCGTTCTCTCTTTCTATTTGTTTCACTTTAGCTTCCTCTTCTCTAGCTCTAAATTCTGCCTCAATTTGCATTTGTTTCAGTTTAGTTTCCTCCTCTTTAGCTTTA
The DNA here is from genome assembly GCF_046742065.1 of Oratosquilla oratoria. Classification (NCBI taxonomy): domain Eukaryota; kingdom Metazoa; phylum Arthropoda; class Malacostraca; order Stomatopoda; family Squillidae; genus Oratosquilla; species Oratosquilla oratoria. The sequence continues at coordinate 37,180,075 of NC_134815.1, read as the reverse complement.
AATTCTGCCTCAATTTGCATTTGTTTCAGTTTAGTTTCCTCCTCTTTAGCTTTAAATTCTGCCTCAATTTGCATTTGTTTCAATTTAGCTTCCTCCTCAATTTCTACTCTCCTGACCTTTAATTCAATCTCCTTAATCTTAAGTTCGGTTAGTCGTGCCTCTATTTCTAACCTATTTGAAGGAATTTGTATAGCTGTAATCTCTTCTGGAGATAAGATCTCATCTTCGATCAGATTTTCAACGAGTTCCTGAAGTAATTTTTTCTTTCGCAAACTTGTATCAATGTCTACTCCAAAGTGCTTGCCTATTTCTATCAAAGTGTCTTTAGTTTGTTTCTTTAAGAAACTTACCTTGGGATTTTGAACGAATTCTTGAATTATATCATCCATCTCTATAAGAATGTGTTAAATACCTGATAAAATATCCTTGGCAAGGGTCGCCACTTTGTTACGGGCCGGGCTGGTTAGTGAAGAGACATTACGTATAACGGATAAGTGCTTAAGAACCAGCTCACTTCTAGAAGCCACTGTAGGACTGAACTATCTGGTCAGGGCCTAGATAATTCGTAAGACTAGAAGTAAAGGTAACAAAGAAGATTCCAGGAAAGGAATATTAAACTAGCGATAAAACTAGTAAACGAAATTATTAATATGGAAAATATTTACAGGCAATCAACACAAAAGAGAATGGGCAGTAGGGTCAATGGGACCGTTACATGATTATAAGAATATGGAAATTATCGTTCAAATAAGAAACACAAGATACGTATACAATATGGTACTATCTAAGTACAAAGAGATCAGGAACATGCATCAAAATAAGTAATAAGTACAAATATAAGTATAAAGTAATGCAATGTATATCAGACACGTAATGTAGGCAAAAAGGGTGATCACTTCACACCAATCGTCTCATGAATCTAAACTTCTAGTTTTTATCAAGAGATCAATATGTGAGAAAATGACAAGGAGTGAGCGATTTCCACCGCTTATATACCATTGGACCGGAAGCGGGATACTTCCGGTTAAGGGAGCGGGTGAGTGAAAGAGGGGGAGGAGGGTAAGTTAACACACGTCAACATGGGTAGTTTTAAGACCCTCGACTCGCTTGAACAATCTACTTATTTAGTAACTGTCAAATCTGTGCGCTCCGAACTATTCAGGATTTCGCTTGTCTGTTTGTTCTACAAGAGTGCGCACCTTTCTCCGCACGTAGGCAAGATTACATATAGTGGACGGGCGTTACTGCTTAACATTGTTACAATACATACATAGACAAGAAATATGAACATAGTTATGTAATACAAAGGAACACAATTCTATAACATAATTACACATATGACGTAATATCTAATATTACGTTACACAAGCAGACACTGTTACCTGTCCTAACAGTACCCAAATTTAAGGCAAAGGTGACGGCTTCGGCCGCAGCTCCTCAGCGCCTCCTGGCGTAGGCTCCTTACCCTCTCGTTCTCCTCCTTTCTCTTTCCTTTACCTCTCCAAACTCCAAACTCTGTCTCGCTCATTCGGTCTCAGTTTCTTCTCAAAAATTCTTTTTTTTTTTCTTTTTTCATTTACACATTCTCACTACCATCTCAAATTCCCTCACCATCAACCTTCAGCTCCTATTGTGGAAATGAATTTGCTTTCCTCTAGCTGACTGCCTCTTTTCGTCACTCTCAATTCTTACCTTCATCCTCTCTTTCTTACCCTCACTTCAACTCTCTTCTTTACTCTTCCTGACTTTCATTTTTCTTGTCTGTGCTCTTCTTTCCTCTCTTACATCAACGTAGAGAGCTTTCCTCGTTCTTTCAGCTGAATATGATCCTTGCCTTCCTCTTTCTCACTCTCATTTTTGCTCCTCTTCTTTGCTCTCTTTTTCTTTCCCTCTTATCATCGCTCTCTTTTCCTTTTCCTTGCTCTCTTTTCCTCTTTCTCGATCTCTCTCCCTTGCCATCTCTTTCTCATTTTCTCATTGCTCCTCCTTTTCTCTCCCTCTCCCTCACACTCTCTCCCCCTTCCTCACCTTTTCTCCTTCCTCACAATTTCCTCCCCCTCATTCTTTCTCTTCCCTCCCTTACCCTCCCCTTTCCTCAACCTCCTCCACCCGCTCACCCCCACCCTTTCATTGTTCCTCTTCTTCTCTCCCCCTTCCTTACACTTTCTCTCCCTTCCTCCCTTTTTCCTCTTCTCCCTCACCCTTTCTCTTTTCCCCCTTTCTCTCTGCTCTCTCTCCTTCAACCACCTCCTCCCGCCTACCCCCACTCTCCCATTATTCCTCTTTTCTCTCTCCTCTTTCTTACACTCTCTCTCCCTTCCCCACCTCCTCTTCTTCTCTCTCATCCCTTCTCTTCTTCCTCTTCCTCACCCTCTATGCTCTCTCCCCTACCTTCAACCTCCTCCTCCCACTCACCTCTACCCTCTTCTTCCGGTCCGGCTAAGTCCCTGTGGAGGCAAACAGGCCAAAGAGGTTCCTGCGGCGCCAGAATGCACTGGCGCCGCAGACTCTCTCCTTCCAAGGTTCTGGAGGACCACCTTCTTCGGCGGAGCCCAAAGGCACACAAGGCTCCATCTCTCCTTCCTCTCAAAATGTTTTCCAAACTCCTTTTCCTTCTCTCGCGATTACTTTTCTTTTTCCTTTTTTTTTTATCATTTTTTTTCTTCTTTTTCTTGTCTCCTTCCGCTGTCCCACTTTTCTTTATCACGTTCTCCGTCCTTATGCCTTTTTTACACGTAAATCTTTTCAGTTGTCTCATTTCCTTCTCTTGCCTCTTCCATCTCCTTCCTCTTTTCCTTTTCCCGTATGCAGTGAATACGCCAGGAAATGTAGTGGCACCCATACAGACCAGAGTCACCTAGTATTCTTTTTATGACTGAAGACTAAAGTCCACTCGGTAAAGAATGTTGACAACTTTTGATCTTTAGTATCCATTCTTTCCTGAAGTCTCTCCACCACTTCGGAGCGATTTCGTCCCCAAAGGCAAGAGCCCTGTTTGTCGGCTACAAAATGCTAAGAAATATTTCTTCTTCTAAACCTCCTCCTCCTCCTCCTCGTCTACCACTTTGTCTCTTCCCGTCTTCTTCTCCCTTCTCTCCTCCTCTTCCTCCTCCACCTTATCTCCTTCTGTCTTCTTCTCTCTTCTCTTCCCCTCCTCTTCCACCTTGTCTCCTCCTGACTTCTTCTCTCTCCTCCTCACTCACTGCCCTCTCCTCCTCTCTCTTTATTTCTCTCCGAACTCTCTTCCCCCATCCATCTACGTCCGTTCTTTCTCTTTTCCTCCTCTCTCCCCTTATACCCAGGGTTTCCTTCAATTTGTATCTCTCCTCTTCAACTTCCCTTCCCTCCCAAACTTTTTTCCTCCTCTTCGCCCTTCCTCTCTCATTTCCGTCCTACCCTTATCCCAATCTCTCCCTTTCCTCCTCAACCTTCCCTAACCTTCCGTTACCTTCCCTTTCCTTCCCAACCTTCCCTTTCTTTCCCCTCTCTTCCCACCTTCTCTTCCCTTTACTTTACCTTCCCCTTCTATTTACTTCCCCTTGTGTCTTTTGCGGGTCCTACACGACCAATATTATTGCGCAATATTTCATATTGTACAATATTATTGACGGCGTTGGAATGGTACTGAAAGATGACACAATATATTAAAGACATCAAACGTACAGGCCAAACAGGTGTGCCTCTTTAATACCATCCCTACACCGTCAATAATATTGCACAATACGGAATATTGCGCAATAATATTGATTGTGTAGGGCCCCTTTATGCCTACCAGCTTTGCACCGTGTGGCCAAAGACCTTGAGTAAAGAAAAGCGACAACAGAAGGGAAAATGTTCTTTTGTTAGAGTAGAAGGGGGAGGGGTGGTTGAGTAATTGATTGACGGATTGATTGGTTGATTGGTTGGTTGGTCGTTTGCTTGCTTGCTTGCTTGACTGATTAATCAACTGATTTATTGGCTGGTTGATTGATTGATTGGGTGAGTGAATAAGTGGCAGACTGAGTGATTTACTAGGTGATTGGTTGATTGGTTGGTTGGTTGGTTGGTTGTTTGCTTGCTTGCTTGACTGACTGACTGATTGATTACCTGATTCATTGGCTGATTGATTGACTGATTGGGTGAGTGAATAAGTGGTAGATTGAGTGACTTACTAGGTGAATGAGTAAGATGAATTGGTGAGTGAGTGAAAGGGTGAGTGAGTGAGCGAGGAAGCTAGTGAGTGAATGAGTTGGTAAGTTAACGAGTTAGTGCAATAATAAGAGAGAGAAGAGAAAAAGGATGAAAGAAGGAAAGAGGAGGAGGAAAGAGTGGAGAGGAAGGGAGAGGAAGGGAAAGGAGGGAAGGGGAGGAGAGGGGAGAAAAAGGAAAAGATGAGGCGGGGAGGGGAAGAATAATGAGAAGGGAAGAGAGGAGGGGGATGATAATGGGAAGGGAGAAGGAGGGGTGAAGTGGGACTCGGAGGATGAGGAGGAAGGGAAGGGTAAAGAGGAAGAATTAGAGGGGAGAGGAGAGGAAAGGGAGAGGGACGGGAGTGGGAGGTAAAGGGAAGGGGAAGAGAGAGGGAAGGGGAAGGAGAGAGAGGGAAAGAGAAGGAAGAGGGGGAGAGGAAAAGGAATGGGACTGGAGGGGGAAATGGGAGGGGAGAGGGAGAGGGGAGAGGGAGAGAAAAGGAGGAGGGAGGGGAGAAGGAAGGAGAGGAGGAGGGGGAGGGTGAGGAGGGGTGAAAGGTGGAAGAGGAGAGGGGCTTATATTGATGTTAGACCTGTATCTCACATGCGAAAAAGTAATCTCACTTTCTCTCCGCGAGATGATTTTCTTTCTGTATTTGAACTTTTCTGGCGCACCAAGAAAAAATAATCTTGTACAACTGGAGGCTTTTGTGGTGTAAAGGAGAAAATATTCTTAATTTCGTTGCATATACGAATTTCCCCCCTACACCAAAGAAAGAAAGAAAAATGAAACTACCCCATCGAAGTGAGAAACTGCGTTGAAATATGAGTTCCTCCTAGGTGGCATCAACGCGTCTCCCAGATCTGCGCCTGCGCGTGTGACGTCATGTCGACAATTCTTCAGAACTTGAGGAAACACAAAAGAACGCAGAATGATACTTCTGCATTTATATCCGCATATAAGATGTGTCTGTCCTACCATTGATTGTTGACGGCTTGTATATGCGTACGTGGGCTAGAGAAGGAGAAATGGAAGGTGGGAAGAGGGAGGGAATAAAATATATGGCCTGACTTTGGGAGTATAGACTATATCTCTTCTTCTTGATCCTTGTAATACATTCTGTGCCGTGTCTTTTCTCTCCCTTCTCTGCTCTCAACAAGGTCAACGACACCACGAGGCAATAAAATGCGGATGTATTGTGGACTAGCGTAAATCACACTCAAAATCGTGATATATTGTACATATCCCAAGTGGACCATCCTCGTCGAGGGAAGCAAAGTTATCGATAAGATATCTTATCTCGGTGCATTAGCTTATTAGTTTATCACGTGCTTTTGCAATCAGTGTAAAAAGGGTGGATTATTGAAGCAATATCCAGGCTACAAATTGACTTTATGTATGTATGTATGTATGTATGTATGTATGTATGTATGTACGTATGTATCATATCTTTGTTCCTCCAATGTGTGGAATCCCAGGTTTACCAGACTCTATTCGTACAGACTTGGGATAATTATGATTGCCACTCTTTGTATTCTATTTTTTTATATCTTTCTTTTTATGTGTGACCAAATCACTGTTGCTTATTCTAGCATGATGCAGATAAGACTTATGTAATTCCACATTTGTGTTTATGAA
>NC_134815.1:37164267-37169267 GCF_046742065.1 Oratosquilla oratoria | reverse complement strand
ATGTGGACATTTATCTCCACCAAGCTCAGTTATGTTTTAACCGGATTCTTTAGTCTGTTTATTTGCAATTGAATGAAAATTTCAGGAAATGTTGCTAATAAATAGTTACTTTCAATATGACGGCTGCATACATATCCAGATGACCGAGTATTGTGTGTGCCACATAATTCAATCCATTTCTTTCTAAGTTCTTTATCTTTGGGTAGTGAAAAGAAATGTATATTTTTATCACCTTTCAGTCTAACGGCATTGCACTTCTGCACTATACAAAATGTTGGCATTTTTATATGTTATTTGTCTGCCTTAGCTACCCCTTTAATCAGACGATGGAGCTTCGCTCCACACACTGGTGTGTGTGTGACTGACAGCTCTCGACCCGCGGAACCCTGGTCTCAATATTTCCGTTGACGTCATCATCTACTAGCGCAGTGGAGAAGTTTTCTGGCTCTCCCTCACTCTCCCGCTAACGTACCTTATAGTATTCGTTTTACCTTGGTCTGTCCTAGCTAGTCTATAGTCCATAGCTGTAACAACCGTCCTCAAATGGTATTTTTTCGATAGACTTGTCGGCATCTGCCACTTTTATACAAGGTGTATAGTACACTAAGTATCACTTTTTAGGATTACAACAACGATTTGAATCAATTCTATGACACGTGGCAACAGCGCTTTTTTCCCCATGGTGCCACGCCAAGATGTCACTACGTGACAGGTAACAGTGACGATCCGACAATTGGTGATCAAATTGGCAACGTCGCACTCGAGGGAATTCTCGCTTCTACCACACCCTGAACCGATTCCTTGGAGCGCAAGGACTATAGATAAATATGTAAGAGACATAAGAGAGGTATCTGTGTTCATTGTGAGGATTTATGTCGCTTTCAGATTTGGTATTTAGAACGTGTGTCACTTTCCATAGCGTCAACCAGTTTTCTACACTTTTTCAATTAGTGTGGTCGGCTATTAAGGCGCCATCACGCTGGTCTATTATTCCTCCGACTGTTGGAGCAGATTTGCAGCCACCCGCAACCTTCTGAAAAGAATATGATATGCTGGAGGAAAATAATTTTCCTCCTACATATCAAATGACATTCTATGTAAATTGTTGAGAAAATAAGATAGTTTTCCCTCCAGAATATCAAATGACATTATATATAAATTGTTGAGAAATTAGAATAGTTTTCCCTCCAGCATATCAAATGACATTCTATGTAAATTGTTGACGAAACAGAATAGTTTTTCCTAGTGATTTTACGGCGGAAAAATGCCGGAGGTGGGCGGTACCGCCGATCCACTTTGGTACGATGACGCCTACCTAGGTGTCATGAAGGAAGAGTGGGTACACGAGGATGCCATCGTCGGCGTCTTGATTATATATATATATATATATATATATATATATATATATATATATATGTATATATATATATATATATGTATATATATTGTAGTTGTACACGAGTTGCCCCAGATTCTGTGAACTGGTTTGATCACATTTTCTGTGTTTATTATTACTCTGAGTGAAAGAGAACGAGTAATACAGCAGTGACTATATTTTATAAAGCAAGTAGTGTGATGAATCGTACATATGGCAGCCGATGCTGCGCGCAAGAATTTGACTCGAACTGAAGTGACCTGAGGTCGGAGGAAAAACATTGGTAAAATTTTAGTTGTGCACACCTATGTGATATAGCAATAGAAAATTAATTATCAATTTTGTAAATTATAATAGATCAACGTACTATGCAATTTTCTTGGCGGAAATAAATAACAAAAAGGTTGCTAAAACCTATTTACTAACGAATGAAGTCGCGGCGGTTGAATGATACGCCATGTTTGTTTTGATAGATGCCGAGGTCGAAGAAATGATAATAGATGATAAATTAGTCTATTCTAACCTATCCTAACCTAACCTACGTAACCTATATTTATTAATTGGGTACCTCAAATTCTAAAGATCATCCGGGTCGTCGTCGTCGTCGTCACGGATGCTGACGGCCTCATCATTATTATTGCATCTCGGGCAATTAACAGACGACGGCAGAACCCCGTGTTCTCCCATAAAGTCTAAGGAAGCCCTATTGTCTTTGTAACGGCGCTAATTAACGTCACCTGGAATTGGAAAATACCCGGTCCACAACGTGAAAGCCATCGACTGATAGTGACTGGATTGGCATGGCGTCTGGACCGTATCCTAGCGGTTTCGTTCGTTAGAAAGTTTGCTTGTAGCAAGTTTTTTTTTTCGTTTTTTATTTCCGCCAAAAAAATTGCAATGTGTTCATGTATTATAATTTACATAATTAATATTTAATTTTCTATTGCTATATTGCGTAGGTGTGCACAACTAAAATAATACCGCCAAGTATGATATCGCGGTTTCGTTCGTTAGAAAATTTGCTTGCAGCAAGTTGTTTTTTTCGCCAAGAAAATCGCATTACGTTCATGTATTATAACTTACAAACTTAATATTTAATTTTCTAATGCTATATTGCGAAGGTGTGTACAACTAAAATAATACCGCCACGTATGATATCGCCTTTAACCTTATCGCACGATGGATGTCCGGGGCGTCAATTCACGCCCATCCAAATCCGTATACTGTAGTTGACACCTCGAGGTATCGATTACTTGATTAATATTTTAGACGAAGGCAGTCATATTGTTTCCACAAAGGATCCACTGATTCCAGTTATTCCAGACTATTAAAATCTTTTATACGAATTAATTATTTTTCAACAATAAGTTTAAAATGTGAATAAAACAATGTCAAGCCATCCTACACGACGCCACTATCCTCTATCCCCGCCCTAAAAAAAAAAAAAAAAGTGCAGAGCTGAGTCGACGGTTGTTCAAGTAGACATTTGATAACGCTGTTCCCACTCCTTTCGTGGGCAATAGAAAACCCAAGAAACGTGATTCAAAGTGTAAGCACAGTATGAGTGATTCGCCTTCTCATGGGGCTTCTCGCCTGACCATAAAACACTCTTGGATTGTGAATATTACATTCACAAGTACACGAATTTTATAGTCACTATTTCTTCCAGCCATTCATTATCAAAGCCGTTGTGTTTGGTCACAGAGTTTATGGTGGATTAAGACGAGAGTACCATCGTTTATTTCGAGACGACAACGCTTGCTGTGATGTAAATAATATGCGTTCAATCAATATGGCTGTTGGTATAGCGGTGTTTTGTATATTTCAGCCAATAATTGGTAATATCTATCCTAACTTAACCTAACTTAACTAAAGGCCTCAGAAAATCTCGAGCTTATAATGGCTTCGACGATAATATCATCTTAATTTACCAGTGTGATATAATTTCCTGTAGTCTTTGGTTAGGTAAAGTTAGGTTAGATTATCTTAGATTAGGACAGGATAGGTATTGTCATGTATTGGATAAGGTTTTCAAGACACTGTCTTGTTGACAATTACTGATCGACCACAGAATGCTGTTAACATAATGAAGGTGATATCGCCTTCTCAATTTATCGATTTCTAACGTGAAATCATCTAAATTTACATCAGAGATGGGAAACCAAATCCAGAGTGTGAATGACTTTAATTTGCAGGTTCACAATTCACATACAACCTGCCAGTATATATTCTAAAGTCACCCCCAAATTCACTTGTTACAAATTAAGATAATACACTATATATTGCTCTTGATGCCTAATCATAAAGAGATTAAACAGTACTCACTGAATATGATGATTTCCTGTAAAGTGGCTTTCATTAGAATTAATCAACGAGGCAATTTAGATTAGGTTCGGTGAACCTAGGTAGAATAGATGCCCTAAGTTTACTAAAGAATTGTAATAATTGTTTTTCTGTTTGAACCATAATTTCTTTGAACATCACTTCTAATATATCCACCAAGATAGATCTATCAATATAGATAACACATACGGATAGAATATGAAAACCACGAACTATGCAAACACACACCATGGTATCTCATCCAACATAAAGTACAACAATTGACTCCCATATTTTTTCAGAAGTGCACATCTACGCGATATAGCATTAAAAATTAAATAATAATATTGTAAATTATAGTACATCAACATAATATACGTTTTTCTTGGGGGAAATTAATAACAGAACAAAATTGCTAAGAGCGATACACAAACGAAAGGAACCGCGGCGACCCTTTGATGGATTCGGAGGTCGAAGACGACGATATCGACCCTGATTACCTCTAAAATTACAGGTACCGCATTACTAAATGCAAGTTAGGTTTGGTTAGGTAGGTTAGGTTAGGTAGGTCAGGTTAAGTTAGGTAGGATAGGTTAGAATAAATGGCTTTATCATACATTAATTTCTTCGACCTCTGCATCTTTCAAAACAAATATGGCTTCCCAAGCAATTGACGCAGCTCCATTCGTTTGTGTATTGCTTTTAGTTAATTTTTCTGTTATTAATTTCCGCCAAGAAAAATGTATATTACGTTGATGTGTTAAAATTTACAAAATTAATTTTTAATTTTCTAATGCTGTATCGCGTAGGTGTGCACTTCTGAAAATTTAACAATCTAGGTTTACTTATATAGCAGTAGATTATATGTCTTAAAGTATGTAATTCCCTCATTCGAGTTTTATTATCTGTTTACAAAAATCATAATAAGGTATTCTTTATATCTTCCAACTTTGTATCTATAATATATAATGCATTTATAAGAATTAGTTAAATTGACGAGAATTATAGTCTACTACCAGAGCCCGTTTTTTAATCCATGTTGAAAAGTAAGATTCCTTTATGTTTTCAATATTCATACCTTATAGTTTGCCACCTGGTGTTGGCATTGTGCAATGCATTGAAAAGAAATAGTTAAATAGTAAGTATTACAGTCTGAAAAAAGTAACAAGTAAGATCTTACCTTATTTCGTGATTCCAATCCTTAGGAAGCCACGAACAGTTTCAGTTACAAACATAATAATGAGTTTCCACTTACTTGTTGCAATAATCAGTGATTTGCGACGAATCATGGTTGTATTCTTCA
>NC_134815.1:37149267-37156767 GCF_046742065.1 Oratosquilla oratoria | reverse complement strand
ATAATTTCACTTTAACCGTCGACGACATTTAAAACCAACACTCCATCAGATGCCGCTCCTTTTGAAGAGCAGAAGGGGGATAGTCGGGCCGACATTACGTCACGACCTCATGACGTCATGTCGTCGATGATACCACAGACAGGCGTGAGTTCGAGGGATAGACAGGAGTAACTGGATGACCTACAGTACACTAGCATGATATGACCTTAGTAGCATACAAATTCATTCTTTGGAGGCAGCAACACTGTACACACGGGACCGTCGCATCTTGGGAGTTTGGAAAAGGATTTTTTGGGAATGTGGCTTGGAAGGAGTAAGGGAACCTCAGCGGAAAAATAATAATAATAACAATAACAAATAAAAAAAATCCCACACACCGATGTATGAGATTGGTGTAAAGTAAGGAAAAGAGCGGTACTTATAAATTTATTTAAAATAGAAAATAATGTCATGGTATATGAATATTCAGTTAAGGAGATTTGGGTAATCTGGGTATCAGTGAAGAAGGGTAAGGCAAAAATATGGATTCCTTTAGGAGCAGCAAGGAAGGAAAGTCTGAAGAGTTGGGAAAGCAGAATAAAGATAAGAAAGAAAATAAGATACATAGGTAGTATATAAGCAAAGAACCTAAAGAAAAAAAGTAGACCAAAAAAGTACGACTAAAGGCCTGAGAAACTCAGAAAAAAAATCTTTAAGTGCATGCGGTTGTGTTAGGTCTAAGAAATGGAGTACCGCAGAGCCTGTCGTTACGTACAGTGTATTCATGATATATACACAGCCACCCACGGACGAGTGATGTTCATTCCTGGGTTCAGAACCACCGTGTAGGTGCGTGCGCAATACTGTACAAGTGCGCAGCCCAGAAGTATAATATGATACATTTACTATGACGCAACCCAACGGGTTGGGCCTTTCTTTCCTTTTAACGATAAGCGACAAAATAGGAAGATGTTCATGTCCGCAAGACAAAGCAACCATGTCATAAGGAGATTGGGGGAAGGAAGAAGGAGAAAAATAGGTGAAAGGGGGGAGTTTTGAAAACTTGAGAAACAAGAGTAAGAGGAAGGAGGATGAGGATGAGAAGGAGGCAGATGAAGAGGAAGAAAAACAGGTAAAATGCGAGAGTTTTGGAAATTTAGGAAACAAGAGTAAGAGGAAGGAGGAGGAGGTAGATGAAGAGGAACAAACATGTAAAATGCGGGAAAGAGTTTTCGAAGCTTAAGAAACAAGAGTAAGAGGAAGGAAGAGGAGAAGAATGAAGCAGAGGAAGAGGCAGGAAATGAGATAAAAGGAGATATAGAGTTCAAATAAAGGAAACAAATCCAGAATAGTAAGAAAGCTGAGAAGGAATAAGAGAAGGAGAAGAGAGAGCAAGAACAAGAGCCAAGGATGACGTTCGGCCACGACTTGGGAACTCAAAAGATCAATATTGAAAAACAAGAACGAGAGGAGGAGAAGGCCAAGGGCCGAAGAAGGAAGGCTGAGGATTCAAAGGAGAAGCAGGATTGCTGAAGAAAGACACACGGAAGAAAGAGGCCAAGGGAGGATGAGGAGGAGAGGGCGTAGGAGGCTGAGGGGGGCATAGGAGGCGGTTTGACGGGGAAGGAAGACGACGGGTGGGTTCCCGGAGGCAAAGAACTTGTCCGCTCTCCCGCCCATCGACAGAGGGCGCGGCTCCTTGTGCTCAGCTCAGTAAGTGAAGAACCGTGACCAGGAGCAAGGGACTGGAAGCGTGGACACCTTGGAGGAAAGGAGGAGCTTTATTAGTACAGTTGGGTCAACACTCTCGGGGGTTACTCTGACACAATGTCCTCCCTCCACACAGTGACGTGGTCTATAGGTTCTTGTTATGATTGATACGTGGTGCTTGACTCGAATTTTACATCTATTGTCAGACGCCAAGCGAGGTAATGCTATTAGACTTTTACGGGTTATACCCCAACTCGATTTATCCTTTGAATACCTGCCGGAATTTTTTTTCCATTCAGATGGAAGAAAACTTCTGGACGTTGAAGGGACAAAATAAAGTATCCAAAGACGAAAACAAATGAGATACTCCGTCATTGATAAACAAGAACATATAGACTACTTCACTCTGTTGAGGAAAATAAGGCCGGGTCGACAATGAGCCTCGTACAGCGGTGCATAAGGCAGTGTGATCGTGCTGACAGACATTGTGGACACTCGGCGCTACACTCAACACTGCCAACTGCCTCATGCAGCTCTGCACGAGGCTCAGTGTGGGCCCGGCCTAAACTACATTTGATTGTCTGAGCTCGAGAGTAAATGATACACATATGGTAAAATAAACTCAAAAGAGTTGGTACCAAGACTCATCTGCTTAAACTTAAGTTCCCAAGAGTCAACTCTTACAATTATGAGTTTGGGAAGTTGTGTGAGAGGACAAGGCTGAAAGTAAGTTTGAACATATCAATTTTGATATGAACATAAGATTGAAGGAGACTGCAAAAGACCATAATACCTACACTAGGCAGTTTCACGTCCATTACCAGCTATCATCCTTATCCATAAAGTTATATGACCTTCTCTTAAAACAAGCAATAGTTTCAGTGGTCACTACATAGTTACTAAGTTTATTCCATTCGTTAACCATTATTGGTAAACCTGTTCTTCCTTCTTTCCTTCTTAAACATAAATTTGTCCAATACAAATCCATTACTATGACTCCTGCCTTGCTGTCTTAATATGACGGCCTTGTCTGCATCACCCTTGTTAAAAATCCTCAATAAAACGTACAAGGGTTGATAATGGAGATGGATTGAAGGTGAATTGAAAGGGTAAGAAGTTGGAGGAAGCGGAAAACTTTAAATATTTGGGGTCACATGTGGCAGGGAACGGAGGAGTAGAGGTGAAGTTGATTTATGGAGTAAAGGTGGTGAGAAGAGGCGCTGAGTAGCTGCAGTCGAAGCCGTCACTTTTGCTTTATACAGTTCTTGCCCTGCTGGGGCAGGTAACAGTTACTGCTGGGAATCGGAGACAGTAGTGCGGGATTCAGACCCACGACCAATCGAATACGAGACCAGCACGCTTACAATTACACCGCCAGCGCATACTATGACGCTTTTGATCTAATAACTAATAACTATAACTGCTGCATCGTTTTGTACAACTTGCATATCGAAGCGCATTGTAAATAAATAACAACGAGAAAAAAATGTGAAAGGAATTGAAGTGAAAAAGAAACAGGTGAAACAGGAACATCGAGAATGGGGATATAATAATCTATCTATACACCAAAAGCTCTTTCCCCCTTATAAGGTAGGAAGCCAAGGCAAAGGCACGTGCCTATTCCCACCTATTACACTCCCACCCACCATCCTTTCCTCCTTCTATTCTTAGCTCCTCATGGATGCCGGGTCATCCCTGTATCCCGCCCACTGCCCTGAGTCAGAAGCTATGCAGCAAGACACAGCACATCCACAGTAAGGCCCCATAGTCCCCTCATGTTGAAAAAGAGAAGACGGGGAAAAATACCTTCGGGTTGCGTCAAAATATCTTTCACATATAAGCGCCTCCTACTCCCATATTCCCCTCCTCCCTTCTATGCATAACAGTATCATCTATACACAGCCACTCTCCACGCATTCCTATCTCCTCCCTTTTCCATTTCTTGCTCAGCAGACATTCTTCTCTTGCTCAACGCCCCTTCACCCAATCCATTCATCTCATCCTCTGTCGTCCCCTCAAATTCACTCCCTCCAACTCTGTCTTCCACCCCTTCTACTAATCTTTCTTCACTCAGTCTTTCCAGGTGTCCAAACCATCCCTTCATACAATCTCCTCTTTGTATTCATTCCCAGATACCTATTTCTCATGACAATTTTTAATCCTCAAAGACATTTACTTGCTTCTCTCAATCTACAATTTACTTCCACCTCCACTCCTCCCATTCCTATCACGTGCGACCCCAAATACCTAAAGCTACCTATTTCCTCCAGCCTCTCTTCTTTAAGACTTATTTCAAACTCGCTGCCATCCTCTCCCCTTGTGCATCTCATCACCTTGTTTATACCCACATTTACCCTCAACTTTCTCCTACCGCATACCTTCCCAAACTCCGTCACTAACTCCCTTAATCCCCACTCTGACCCTGCCACAAACGCAGTGTAGTCAGCAAACAACAACTGGCTTACCTCCCACTTTTCTCCATTTTCTTTAACCATCTCCAGTCCCCTGCCCATTACCCTCGACTTTACTCACCGCACCACCCCATTCATGTACACATTGAACAGCCACGGCGAGATGACATCCTTAACGCAGTCTCATATTTACCTCAAACCACTCGCTGTCTTTACTTCCAATCCTAAGGATCTACTACTCTCGTAAAAACTCTTGACTGCCTTTAACAACTTTCTCCTTTCCCATATATCTGCAAAACCACCCAGAGTGCCTTCCTGTCTACCCTATTATATGCCTTTTCCAAATCCATAAAGACCCAAAAGACATCCTTACCTTTTCCTAAAGCTTTCTCACATATCAGTCTTGCCACAAAAATCTGATACACGCAACCCCTACCTTTCCTAAACCCACACTGTTCATCGATTACTCCCTCTGTTCCAGTCATAATCCTCTCAATTAAAGCTCTCCCATAAGCCTTCCCAACTACATTCAACAAATTGATCCCTCTGAAACTACTACACTCACGTTTCTCACCTTTTCCCTTGAAAAGCGGAACTATACAGGCACTTCTACACTTCTGAGGTACTCTACCCTCCCTTAGATATACATTAAACAACCTCACTAGTCAGTCCATTATTACTGTACCTCCCTTCCTCAGACACTACGCATTATACTCATCTAACCCAGATGCCTGATCTGCTCTCATCATTTAATAACCACTTGCATCTCATTTTTTATTATTTCTCCATTTTCCTCACCCGTCACTGTCATTTTCTTAGCGCCTTCCATTGCTACCACCGCTCTCTCCTTATCCTTCTCCACATTTAGCATCTCCCTAAAATACTCTACCCATCTTGCCACCTCCTCTTCCGTTATCATCTCTCCATCTGATTATTGCCAATCACTAGCGCTTCTGTCCTTAGGGACAACATCGCGCCGAAGAGGTGGATCTATAAAAGGGGCGCAGTAGAGAGGACGGTAGAAAGAAGTCAAAGTGAAAAAGTGGTCAAGTTTGAGATGATAGTGACAGGATCGTATAACGCCAAAAAAAAAAAAAAAAAAAAAAAAAAAAAAAAAAAAAAAATAAATAAATAAATAAATAAATAAAATGAAAAAATAAAAAAAAATAAAAAAAATGAAAAGGAAGCATAGTGAAAGTTAAAAGTGTTCAGGTTTCTTCTTTGAGATGATAACAGGGAGAGCGTATAACGTAAAGAGGAAGAAGAAAAAAATCGAAGAATGCTGAAGTTATGTGTAACACTAATGGATGCTTTCTGAGACTCACATTTGAAATTCCTCCCTCTCGCGCTACTAAAATATTTTTCAATCCAACCCCAAGAGGCTATGCTAGCAAACAAATTGACAAAGAAGGCAAAATGAAATAGAATAAACTAAACTAAAACGAAATACAACAGAAAAAATAAAATAAAATAAACAAATAACGAATAAAGAAGGTAGAATAAGATAAGATAAATGAAATGAAATAAATCAAATAGAATAAAATATAATTGTATATAAAAATAAATATATATCATATGTAAATAAATAAATAAATAGATAAATGATTAAATAAACAAAAAATAAATCACGAAACGAATAAATAGTAGATGAATATGCAAACATATATGTAAATCAAAACACCACACAAATAAACAAATAAATGAATTATAAATAAATAGATAACAGAAGATAAAGAATTAACACAGAATAGAACAAGTAAAGAGAACAAGAACTGATGGCTTGGGGGGAAGAAAGGAAGTTGTGGAAGAAAGAATGCACACATAATCCGAGAAATATAGGTACAAACAGGAAGATTTATCCATCCCCACAGTCCAAACATGTCCCCTCATCATTTGGAGGTGCCGGAGACAAACAAGAGCCTCAAGCTACTCTCCCCATACCTCCCACCCTCCCTTCCACCCTTCTCCATCTCCGTTATACATTCATCTCACATTCATTTCACCTATAGCTCCCTCACACCCATACACTTCTTCCCATAAGCCTAAGTTCGCAGACCGAGACGCAGGCGACACAGGCGACGCAGCACAGATCAAAGGCAGACTTCATGTTGCTTAGTTGAAGTACAGTTTGAACTTCTCTCTTACCTGAAATGCTGAGGCAGTGCATCTAGAAGCATTTCAAGTGGTAGAGAAGATCAAACTGTACTTCAATTCAGCAACAGGAAGTCTGCCTTTGATCTGTGCTGCGTCACCTGTGTCACCTGCGTCTTAGTTTGAAGTTAGGTCTTATTTGGGATTTTAGAACTTTAAACATAGAGGCCCCTTTGTATGTCAAGTTGCTCGTAAAACATCGTAGAATACTCATTAACATTAAAAATAACAATTTTGGTATCGATTAGTTAATGTAATCTTGGGAGTAATACTATACCGTAATACTTGTAACACCCTGTAATACCCTATTAATACCCTAAGGGATCCCAGGGCACCCACATACCCCAGTCTCTTTCAACCCACCTTACCCATCCACCCCTCTCCTCTCTTCATCCACATCTCTCACTCACTCACTCAGTCACTCACTCACTCACTCCCCACTTAACCCATCACCCACATTCTTTCATTCATTCTTCACTTACTACCCATTCCCCATTCTTTCTCATTATTCTTCCCCATTCACCAATCGCACCTCCCTTCACGTCTGTTCCCAGACTGTCAGTACGGCGGTACTGGTGGTACTGGGTTCGAATCCTGCCCAGGGCTGAAATTATTTCAGTATCGCTGAGCTTCGAGTCGTTACTCCAACTCTCGTGGGCGGGGAGTTGGGTGTGTGTGTGCGTGTAAGGTCATAGCATTACCCATAGATCGGACATACGAGCTCTGAGCTCTCTTCCGGGAGGGAAATAGCTGTCGATCACGAGTCCAACACGTGATCCAAAGACCGAGGTGAATCACTCATTCTTTAATCACTTTAACCCATTCCCCATTTTCTTTTGCTATCCTTCCCCCATTCACCAATCGCATCCCCCCCATTCTCTCCTCTGCACTTGCGCGTTCCCTGCTCTACTCCCTATGAAAGTCCACAGCATAATGTCTCCACCCAGTCTCACCCATACTCTAGACTAGAGTAATCCCCCACCACTTTTCCTTCACCCATCCCTTGCTTCATTTCACCCATTTCCAGCTCCTCCTTCACTCCCCCTACTCCCATAACCGACCCATACCTTCAAACCTCTTAGGGATCCCCCATCCACGGTACGATCTGGTCTTGAGGTAGCTAGGCAGATCTGGTCGGATCCGACCAGATTGGATCGTGGATGTCGGTCCAACAAACCAAAACCAGTACATAAACGATCCAATCTGGCCGGATTCGACCAGATCTGTCCAGCGGTCTCAAGACCTGATT
>NC_134815.1:37131767-37134267 GCF_046742065.1 Oratosquilla oratoria | reverse complement strand
GGGAGGGAGAGCAGAAGTCTAAAAAATTATTAGCGTTCCTTTTTCAGTGGAAATTGGTCATTAACTATGAAACCATACTGAGCTACTCTAGTCCATAGGGGAGTCACTAAAGTCCTTAAAATATCAAATGAATGAAACATGCAGTCAATGCATCAAACGGGCTCTGTACAGAAGAGGATATAATTCCTTCATGGTGAGGAATCTTGCTAAGAAGGTGAGGAGCCTACGCCAGGAGGCGCTGAGTAGCTACGGCCGAAGCTGTCACTTTTGCCTTACTATGCGCTTTGGGGTAGTTGACAGTTAATGCTGGGAACACGAGAGAAATGCGAGACTCGAACCCACAACTAAGCAAATGCGAGACCAGCACGCTTCCGATAACGCCACAGCGCACTGTGAATGCTGCCGGGGATGTTTTGAAATTGGCTACAGAGAACTTAAGAACAACATGAGAATGAAGGAGACTGCAAGAGACTATAAGGCTTACAGTAGGCAGTTCGATGTACATTGCCATCTATCATTCATCTAATCTTTTCTTGAAACAACCAGTTGTTTCAGCGCTCACTACATGGTTAGTTTTAATTAGAAATGTTACATTGATACCAAAGCTATTACGCTGAAAGATCAACAGCCAGTAGCAAAATATATTGCTGTGGAAGAAGGCGTCAAGTGTCGAGGCTGTATAACTGGAATTTTGAAGAACTGATGGACATCATATTTTTTCTTGAGGATGCCAGTTGCAATGACTCTTTTACAGTAACGTGCACAGACATTGCAAGGGGTAAGTGCTTTGGGCTGGAAATTGGGCACTTCACTCTTTTGTATTATTCGTATTTGGCAACTCTCCGGTGGGGTGCAACACCATTTTCCACATTATAGTTTTTGAATGGTAAGAAAATGGAAAAAAAACTGTGAGAAATAATTTTTTATTCATTTTTGTATATTTTTGTGAAGGGCTCTTTTGGGGCACAGGGCAAAGGGGCAGGTGCTCGGGGCACCCCCCCCCAGCACCTTCCCCCCAGCACCTCCCCCCCCTCTGTACGTTTAAGTGATGATGTGCAAGATGTAAAAACTGACTTCAGGATTTTTCTTTTCTACAACCGCGTAGTTAACGAAAAGAGTAAACAGTAAACTTCCAGCAGAGGCAGTTACATGTAATAGAGATCGAGGCCCTCAAGTGATCATTTTCGTTGCCTGTATTATTCGGTTATGTCTTTATCAGTCCTTATCGTGACCTCGTAATGACTCGAACGGTTAACTGTCAACATGCTTTGCTATTGTTAAGTTGGTGGCACACTAAGCATTTCTCGCTAGCATGCTACTTGCTTTTGCTAATTCTTTGAGCAGAAACGACTTCGGTTACGATCTTTTGTTTTTCAAGTTTCCAAATGTCAAATCACTCTTGCTTCATATATTGAGGAACTAAATGACGAACTAGAGAAGTTAAACCTAGAATACGAATGTTAGGCACATGGTTGAGATGTTCCCACGGAAGTCTAGAATATTGTAACCGAAGTCATTTTTTCTCAAACGAAATAGCAAAAGAAAGTAGCAGGCTAGCCTAGTGTACCATCACTTTTATTTGTTTAAAAGACAACAAGGGATATGGTCAGGTCAACTACAGAACAGCCAAGGAAGTAGATCTGGAGGATCTATGTTGCCTCAGATTCAGAAAGGAAATAGACAAGGATTGGTTTACCGACAGAGTTGTTAACAAATGGAGCAGACTTCGTAACCACGTAGTGAGTGAGCAATGAAACAACTGTTTGTTTTAAAAAGATAAGATTAGATAATTCTATGGATAAGGATGACAGGTGGTAAGGAAAATGGAACTACCTAGTGTAGGCTTTATGGTCCCCTGCAGTCTCTTTTATTCTTATATTTTTTAATTATAATTCGCTTGGGGGAGAAAATCGGATATGACATAGAGAACAAAGGGATATGAAACGAACGAGAGCAGAGTATAGTCGTCAAAGAACTATACCAAAGTATGAAAAGCTTTTGATGCAAATTGCAATAACGTAGACTCCAACCCCAAAATCACCCCCCCCCCCACCGCCTCAAAGAGGACCCTCGAGAACCGAGGACGAGGCCAACTGGAGTTACCCGCTAAACGATCTTTCCGGAAGCTGTCCCGATGATCAGAGGAACGGCGAGTTGATCGATCTTTCAGAACCTTCCTCTTTGGGGGGGGATGGATGGACTCAAAAGCTTTGGACAACCGGAAAATTAAGGTAGTTTGAGGGCCGGGGGAGGAGGGAAGGGGGTAGCCGCATTTCTTTGAGTTAGGGCAAACTTCAAATGCAAAGGGTATGGCGATAGGCGAAGTCGAGACCCGAGACCGAGAAGTTACACAGACGAGGTGACGGACGTCGAGATAAAAAAAAAAAAAAAAAAAAAAAAAAAAAAAAGAGGAGCCTATACCAGGAGTCGCTGAGTAGCTGCGCCCAAAGTCGTTGCCGTTGCCCTATCCACTTGGACTACTACCACTACCACTACTGTT
>NC_134815.1:37121767-37124267 GCF_046742065.1 Oratosquilla oratoria | reverse complement strand
TTTTACATTTTTATTGTCTTATGATTTTTTTTTGTCTCTATTTTCCCTGGAGCCAGAAATGATCAAATCTCTTGTCAGACGAAACAAAAAGTACTGTCCGTACGATAATGTTTCGACGCAACTGTGTCTCTCATTAACAACATATAAAGAAAACGTGTTTATTTACTAGGAGTAAGTCTTTGGCAAAATGTAAAAAGTTAAGTTAATCTAATGATGCAGACGGAATATAGTAATTGACATTGTGGAGTGGAATGTAAAACATATGTAATAAAATAAAGACGAAAAATAAATACACTTTTACAAAACAAGACACGGGAGAAAAGGTATAGGGAGAAGACAGGTGATATTACAAAAATATATATAAATACATAAAAGAAAATAAATTGAGAGAGAGAGAGAGCGAGAGAGAGAGAGAGAGAGAGAGAGAGAGAGAGAGAGAGAGAGAGAGAGAGAGAGAGAGAGAGAGAGAGAGAGAGAGAGAGAGAGAGAGAGAGAGAGAGAGAGATATGGAGGGAGGGAGGGAGGGAGGGAGGAGAGAGAGAGAGAGATAGAGAAAGATAGATAGATAAATAGATAGATAGAGAGCTAAATAGATAGATAGATAGATAGAGAGAGAGAGAGAGAGAGAGAGGGAGACGACCTGAAAACCATTACTTGCAACTTTGAGTCTGTATCTTCCTCAATTAAACTCTAGGCAGTAAATTCCATTACTATTACTCTCCCCCCTTAGCCATTACAAAATAAACAAACAAAATAGACATATAAAAAGAAATTAGAAATAAATAAATCTGAATAAACAAATACAGACTAAATAGATGGAAAACAACAACACGATCATACGTACAATTGACCTTGACTTGGATCCGTTTGCTGACGATGGGCGACACCCCGTTCTGAGCGATGCAGAGGTAGGCCGCCATGTCCGTCCTCTGGATGCGAGACAAGTGGAGGTCCTCGCCGATGTGTTCCAGGACTGGAAGGTCGCGAAGGAGTTGGGTCGCCAAGGAATGACCCGAGGTCATGACGTCATGAAAGAGATGACAGGCATGAGGACGGTTTCACTATGACTAGCATTAGTGATATCAGTATTGTCATTAATGTGACGACATCTTGACAGGTTGTGAGAGAGGCAGAGGGGAAAACACACAAATAGAACAAGAGTTTATTCTTTACCTATTTTCGCACTATGGTGCTTCTTTCTGAAGAAGCACCATAGTGCGAAACGAGTTTATTAAAGAATAAACTCTCGTTCTATTTGTGTGTTTTCCCCTCTGCCTCTCTCATTGTCATTAATGTTAAAATCATTATTAGTATTACATTAATACTACTACCATTGTTATTGTTATCATCATTGTTATTACTTGTTATCATCTTATTATTATTCTATAGACCAAGGGCTTCCCCCTTATATGGGGGGTAGCCAGTCAAGGCCCGTATCCACTCGTACTCATTCCACCCCCACCCATTCCACTCCCGTCCACCACACATTGTGTCCCTCTCATCTTAGCTCCTCATGGATGAAGGGTCATCCCTGTCTCTTGCTCACTGACCGGGTCAGAAGCAATGCAGCAAGACACAGCACACCCACAGCAGAGCCGCTTCACGTAAACGGCGACCCCCCCTCTTCATCCCCTCATGCGGAAAATAGAGAAGACGGGGAGAAATCCCTTCGGGTTGCTTCAAAATATCATCCATACACAACCATTCTCCCTTCACCAATATCCCCTGCCTTCTTCCTTCCCTGCTCAACAGGCATTAACCTCTTGTTCAATGTCTCTTTCACCCCAACCATCCATGTCATCTTCGTTCGTCCCTCAAGTTCATTCCCTCCATCTCCTGTTGCTATTCTTTCTGCACTTATTCTTTCCATGTGCCCAAACCATCCCATTGTTACTATTATTGTTATTGTAATCATTATAACATCAATTATCATCATTACTATTATGTTATTATTATTATTATTATCATTATTATTGTTATCATTATTATTATTATTATAATCATTATAGCTTATCAATTATTATCATTACTATTATGTCATTATTATTATTACTATTGTTATTGTTATTACTATTGTTATTATTATTATTATTACTATTGTTATTATTATCATCATTACTATTGTTATTATTATCATCATTACTATTGTTATTATTATCATCATTATCATTGTTATTATCATCATTATCATTTTTATCATCATCATCATCATTGTTATTATTATCATTGTTATTATTATCATCATCATTATTATTATTATTATTATTGGAGTAATCTTCTCTCCGATACAATTTTTGTTAAATTGGATAGCCGCTGACGTTCTCATGATCTGTGTAGCTGATCGCTCAAAATTGCGGAAGACCTTTTTTCCCCTCATTGTTCGATGTGGAACAGAAGTTTCCGATATTCATCTGGGAACCAGTATCTGCAGATTTCGAGGTCTCTTTCTTACCTCTTCCTCTGCTGGGTGGTAATAGTGAATGTTTTAATCCTCTTGGAC
>NC_134815.1:37096767-37116767 GCF_046742065.1 Oratosquilla oratoria | reverse complement strand
TCAAATACCAAAGAAGAAAGACTCTTTCCCATATCTCAAACTATATCCCAAGCCAATCTTTTTTTTATACTTAACCAGACTAAAATAAAAAAAGTTCTCCACGGGGAAGAAAGGGCATTGTCGAACTCAACACATCATGTATGGGCCAAAAGGTCACCTTATGACTCTCTCTGACACACAAAAACATAAGAATATAAGAATGGAGGAAACTGCAAGGGACCATAAGGCCTACACTAGGTAGTTCTAGGTCCATTACCAACCGTCATCCATATCCATAAAGTTATATAATCTTCTCTTAAAGTAGTACAAACCTCGTGGCGTGGAGCACATGATGTCTCGCCCACACGGCCACACGGCCAAACCTGCTTGTCCCGACTTAACCTAATCCAGTGCAATTATGTAATTACGCACCCCGGGTGACTACCTACGCGGTATATATATATATCGAGTCCTGGCCGCATGCAACATCAGTTCAGTTTTACCTTATAAATAAAGGAGACGAACTCATCTAACACTCTTTTCTTCTCATCGTAGTCTCCATCGGCTACACTGGTTCCCCCTGTGGGAAATCAGCGCGTCCCATATAAGAACATAAGAATGAAGGAGACTGCAAGAGACCTTAAGGCCTACACTAGGCTGCTCCGTATCCATCACCACCTGTCATCCCCATCCATAAAGTTGTCTAATAGTTTCTTAAAACAACTGATAGTTGCAGCGCTTACTAAGTTTATTCCATTCGTCGACCACCCTATTAGTAAACCAATTCTTGCCTATTTCCTTCTTAAATCTAAATTTGTCCAGTTTATAACCATTACTGCGAGTCCTGCCCTGTTGTTTTAATATGATGACCTTGTTTTCATCACCTTTGTTAAAGCCTTTGATCCACTTTAACAAGGGTGATGCAAACAAGGTCATCATATGAAAGCAGACTACGTTCTCGAGGCGATCTCCGGGAATGTGTTCCTGCCTATCTCCTAATGGGTCGATTAACACGACGACGTCATCCAGTATGACGCTCTGAAGCAGTACCCGCTTCAGGAATTCACATCATTAGCGGCTTCCAGAGCCGCAAAAATCCTCCAACTCTTTTACAGCCTCTGGGGGACATTAAACCAAGTACAGCATACCTCGAGATGCTGTCTATCGCCCGCCTCCCACCCACAGTCAACGGAACCAGCAGAGATGGTCCTCGCCCAACCCTTAGTCATGCCTGCAGAATTATTCCCTCCACAGTTGCGACGCACTGTCGACAAATTCACCCCATACGTGCCGACACATCTCCGGGAGGTCAAGGAATACCTCCCAAAACACCTCCACATCTGGACGCACGTCTTCCTGAGGAGGGATGCCCACACACCACCACTCACCCGTCCCTACACTGACCCCCATCTTGTCCTTGAACGGAAGGACAAGACCTTCCGCATCTCTATCTCCGGCATGACAGAATGGGTCTTCATCGATTTCTTAAAATCAGCACACCTAGACATTCCGCTCAACAAATTCTCACGTGCAGGACGCCATCTGAAGCCAAGGCAATTTTGAGAGGGGAGTATTGTACAAACCACGTGGCGTGCATACACGTTGTCTCGCCCACGTGGCCAGACCTGACGTATGCCTATGACAGTGTGACCCTGCTTGACCCAACCTAACCTAATCCAGTGCAGTTATTCAGTGACTCACCATGGGTGACTATCCACGTGGTATATATATCGGCTCCTGGCCTCATGTAAAACCATTTCAGTTATACTTTCATAATAAAGGATACCAACTGATGTAACATTCTTTTGTTCTCACCGTAGCCCTTATGGGCTACAAAACAAACAATTGTTTCAGCGTTTACTACAGAACATAAAGGAGACTGCAAGAGACCATGAAGCCTACACTAGGCAGTTCTATGTCCATTACCACCCGTAATTCCTTCCCATAAAGTTATCTAATCTTCTAAAACAACCAATTGCTTCAGCGCATACTACAGAACATAAGAACATAAGAATGGAGAAGGCTGTAGGAGACCATAAGGACTACGCTAGGCCTACGCAAGGTTACACTTACAGTAACCTTCGTGATAAAGGTAAAGGTTACGGTAACCTCAAGAAGAAATCGTATTAAGGTGACAAAGAACGGTAACGAATAATGAAAATATATTGGTAACCCAATACCAGGTGAAGGGACGGTATTATTAAAGTCGAATGAGAGTAACCGGGTAATACATCATCGTTGCAGTTACTGAGTAACGGTAATCTTATTACAGTAACGTTATACTTAATTTGGTAATCGGGTAACGATAATCTGAACATAGTAACAGAGTAACGGTAATCGTAAATAATAAATGGGTAAAGGTAAGTGTATCACAATAGCTGGGTAACTTTAACCACGTAACGGTAATGAGTAACAGTAACGAGTAACAACTTTATGGTAACCGTAGTACAGTAACCGAGTAACGATAACCGGAATACAGTAGCTACTTAACGATTACCACAAAACAGTAACCAAGTATCGGTAACCGTAATATATTAGTCGCGTAACGATTACCACCAAACAGTAACCAAGTATCGGTAATCTGGTATTCATTACTGTGGAAAAACCGTGATAATGTTACCACAGCGACCGTCTGGCCGGTCACTTCGCCGCTTAATCTGAGCCCAGACCGAGCTTCCGACTGACTAGAGGACGCGCCCATCGCAAAAGCCTAAACCTCACCATTTCCTTTGTTAAACTCCTGTTTGTCTCCTTCTCCTTCTTCTAATCTCTACCTCCTCCTCCTCCTCCTCCTCCTCCTCCTCTTCCTTCCTCCTCCTCCTTCTCCTCTCCCTTCTTCATCCTCCTTTTCCTCCACTTCCTCCTCTTTCTTCTAATCTCCACCTCCTCCTCCTCCTTCTCCTCTCCCTTCTTCTTCCTCCCTTTCCTCCACTTCCTCCTCTTTCTTCTAATCTCCACCTTCTCCTCCTCCTCCTCTCCCTTCTTCCTCCTCCTTCTTCTCCACCTCCTCCTCCTTCTTCTTTTCCTCACCCTTCCTCCTTCTTTGCTTTCTTTTCTTTCTTCTCTTCCTTCATCATCCTCCTTCTCCTCCTCTTTCTTGTTCCTCCTCCTTCTCCTCTCCCTTCTTCCTTCTCCTCCTCTCCTTTTCTTCTCCTCCTCCTTCTTTTCCTCCCCTTTCTCCTTATTCTCTTTCTTCTAACCTCCTCCTCCTCCTCCTCCTTCTCTTCTCCCTTCCTCCACCTCCTCCTTCTTCTTTTCTTCTTCCTTCCTCCTCCTTCTCTTCCTTCTAACCTTCTCCTCCTCCTTCTCTTTCTTCTAACTTTCTCCTCCTCCTCTTACTTCTTCCTCCTCTTTTTCCTCTCCCTTCTTCCTCCTCCTTCTTTCTCTTTTCCTCCCCCGTCCTCCTTCTTCTCTTTCTTCCTCTTCCTTCTCTCCCTTCTTCCTCTTCCTCCTTCTCCACCTCCTTCTCTCCCTTCCTCTTCCTCCTCCTCCTTCTTCTTTTCCTGCCCCTTCATTCTTCTTTTCTTTCTTGTAACCTCCTCCTCCTCTTCATTCTTCCTCCTCCTAATCCACTCCCTACCTACTCTTTCTCCTTTCCTCCTCCACCTCCTCCTTACCCCCTCCTTTCTCACTTCTTCTTCTCCTCCTCATCCCCTCCTCCTTCCTCCTCTGATACCTCCTTCTCCTCCACCTCTTCCTTCTCCCCTCCTTTCCTCCTCCTCCTTCTTTCCTCTCCCTTCCTCCTCCTTCTCCTCCTCTTATGCCTCCTCCTTCTCTTCCTCTGATGCAGCTGCTTCTCCTCTTCCTACTTCTCTTCTTCTCCTTCTTCTTCTTCTTTTTTTTTTTCTTCTTCTTCATACATCTCCTCCCCGTCTTTTCCATTCTTCCTCCTCTTATGCCTCCTCATTATCCTTCTCAGCTGCTGTTGCTACTCCTTCTCTTCCTCCTCCTCCTCCTCCTTGTCTTCTCCTCTTTCTACTCCTCCTCCTGCTCAAGCTCTTCCTCTTTCTCTTCCTTTTCTGCTTTCTCTAACTCTTCCCCTCCCCTATTCCTTCCTCGTCCTGTTTCTTCTCTACCCCTCCTCCTCTCCCTTCCATCTTCCTTCCCTTTATCCTCACCTTCTCCTTCTTCCTCTGTTAACTCCTCCTCCTCTTCCTCTTTTTATTCTTCCCCTTTTCATTTATTTTCCTTCTTCCTTCTCCTTTTCCCTTCTTCCTTCCCCTTCCTGTATTTCTCTTCCTGCAATCACTTTCCTCGTCTACTCCCTTGCTTCTTTCTCCCCTTCATCCTGTCTCTCTTTATCCTCATTCCCTTTCCCTCCTCCTCTTCCTCCTCCTCTTCCTCCTCTTTATCCCATACCCCTCGCTGCCTCACTCTCCTCTCTCTTCCCAATTACCACCATTTCCTCTCTTCCCCTTCTCTTTTTTCTTCTCTTTCGCCTTCTTTCATTGTACTTTTTCTCTTTTTCTTTCTTGCTTTTTTCGTTTCCTTCTGTCCGTTTCATTTTCCTCCTTTTTTTCCTATTCCTCTCTTTCTCCTCTTTTTCTTCCTTTCTTCCTTTCCATCCTCTTCCTTTTCCACCTCTTTCTTCTTCTATTTCTCTATTTCTCCTCTTCCATGTCCCCCCACAACTAACCGTCTCTCTTCCTTCTGTCTTTCTATTCCCTTCCTTTCCCACGTTCTTCCTTCTCATCCTTCCATTTTCTTTCTTCTTCACATTCGGCCTGTTCATCTTCCTTCTTAATTTTTATTTTTTAAGGTACGTTTTATTCAGTGCAATAATCGTTCAACGATTAATTAATCATCGTCCATGGCTCCATGATGATCGTCAAACGATTATCTGGAGCACCAATTCTTTGTTTTTGAATGGGGCTGTTTTTTCTAGAGCTGCAAAGGTCGAGGCTGATCATTTTATTAACCGTACCTACCAACAACGCGTTTACACAAATGTGATGCCAGGTAATGATGCGCGTCACCCGCCATTGGCTGTGGTAGTGTAGCAAGGTCATGCCTCGAAGCTTCGTTCTCTCTAGAATTCGCGTACCATAAGTCGTTTTCTTTATTAATATTGTCAACTCGCTAGAACTTAGATCATAGAAATATAACATCATTAATTCTGCTATGTCTCGCATACCTATATGTAAATGTCCATAAATATTAGTACTATTATTCTATAAAGTTTAAATTGTATTATGTAAGCCAATTTATTCATGGTGAAATGAAAGGTTGTATATGTTCTAATTGTTCCACCGCCAAGACAGCGAGCTTATTTGTATATACCTCAAATAATAATTTTAAATTTACAGTTCCGAGACACCTAAAGTTTAGATAATTCCATTCTCTCATTGACGTGTACCTCCACCACTTTGTAATAACCAAATACTACAATGGTAGGATAATAATATAATCTCACCGAACAAACGGACCTATAACTCGGATGGAGGAATCGATCTTATGCAATTCTGTCTTCCGTCAGACGATTCTGTTCACATGAGGGACACGCCTCCGAGGATTAGGAAGCGTGTCCCTTGATAAACACCCCTATGGATCATAGACACGCATATTTATTTAATTATTGGGGAATAATCTTCACCCCCCCAAAAAAAAAATGTTGATAACTTTATTTTTTGCTATCGACAATCCTTAGTAATTCAGTAATGATGTAGTTAGTGTGCGAGCGCCAAAACAATTGGTTGTTTTAAGAGAAAATGAGATAACTTTATGGATGGGGACGACAGGCGCTAAGGGACATGAAACTGCCTAGTGTAGGCCCTATGGTCTCTAGCAGTCTCCTCCATTCTTATAGTCTTAAGTTTCTGATGTCATCAACGAAACCTTTGTTTACCATCTCTATCATTCCATCACTATGGAGGAATATTGTCCTCACAGATTGATGCACTGGTTTCAATTAACAAAGTACTAAATATTTCTCGTTCTCGTCTACTCATTTTTTTTTATCTTCTGCTCACTGTCTCCCTCTTTATCTCCCTTCGCTTCCCAACCTCTCCTCCCCTCTCTATCCACATCTCCCCTATCTTCCTCCACCTCCTTTACTTCTTTTCCCTTTCTCCATTTTCCTTCTCTTTCTCTCCTCCTCCTCCTCCTCCTCTATTCCTTTTTCTTCCTCTTTTGCTTATTTTCTTATCATTCATCTTCGCCTTCCTCCTTCTTCTTCCTCCCCTCCCCTCTCTGGTTCCCCTTCCTTTCTCCTTCTCCCTTTCCTTCTCTCCCTCCCTCTTCTCCTCTTCCTCTCCTCCTTTTTTCCCTCATCTGCTCACTTTCTAACCATTCATCTTCCCCCTCCTCCCTCCTCTATTCTCCCGTCCCCTTCCCCGTCCTCTTCTTTATTTTCCTTCCCTCCCTCTCCTCCTCCTCCTCCTCCTCTACTCCTATTTCTCCCTCTTCTGTTTCTTTCTTACCACCCATCTTCCACCTTCTTTTCTCTGGTCCACCTTCCACCTCTTCCACGTCCGTCGACTTCTCCACTTTCCTTCCCTACCTCTATTTCTTCTCCCTCCTCTACTTCCTTTGTCTCACTTTTCTACTTACTATCTTACCATTTATCTTCCCTTGCTCCCTTTCTCCAGTCTTCTGTCCCTTTCCCACCTCTCCACTTTCCTTCCTTCCCTCTCATCCTCTAATCCTTTTTCTCTTTCTTCTGCTTACTTCTTCTTCTTCTGCTTACTTCATTCCCTTGCCCCCTCTCCCCTCTCCCCTCCCCCCTCCACCTCCCCCCCAGTCCTCTTCCAGTGCCTTGCTAATAGCCACGAAGCCCGCGACATGACCTCATCAGACCACGGTCACATATTGGCTGTGTTCGGATCCCCCGATTTTTTGCAATTTAATCTGTCAAGAGGACAAAAGACCCTTACGTTCGAACAATGGCCGTGAGGACCGCATCGGCGGCGCTTGGGACTCCCCCCCCCTCTCTTCCCCCCACACACCCCTCACTGGCACTATGAGCATTGCACCTTCCCCACCCTCTCCCCCGTCCTCTACCACAGAAACCCTCAACGATTTCTTACATGTTCTGTGTCTTGCTCCCCTGAAGCCAGAACGACCAGCCTCCTTCGCAATCTATTCCAGCCCTCAGGGTCCAGGGTAGGAGGGAAGGAGGCGGGGAGAAGGGAGAGAAAAGAGGGGGGGGGAGAGTTGGGGGAAGTGGGGACTCTCGCTCCCCGGAACTGGTCTCCTGAGCCAGATGGAGACCCATCCGAGGTTCCCCGGATGATCACGTGATTCGGACCGTCGCCAGCGTCACCTGAAGAAGAAGAGTCCTGGCACAATGCCTTGCTGTCGACCAAAGGAGATTCTTCTTCGAGACTAAAGAGGCCTCTTTCCGCAGGTGTGGAAAGAACCGCTTCTGTTAGAAATTTCTCGATATTTTAAGTTCCTCTTTTTAGACTTTACTGAAGCGTGGGAACTGATCAAGATGAGTTTCTACTAGAAGTATCTCAATGTTATTAAGTTCCTGTGTTTAGATTTTGCTAAAGAACGGGGGTTGATCAAGGTGTGTTTCTTTTAAAAGCGTCTCGATGTTATGAGTTCCTGTTTTTAGACTTTACTAAAGCATGGGGGCTGATCTCTTCCGTAATATTAGGGAGTCATATTTTGACATTAAATGATTTATCTATGTATATGATATCTTATTGTTTATTTTCACCTTTCCGTGTTGGGGTTTAGTTCCCACATTACAACAAGGATCAGTGAAGCAAACTCTATAGCTGTTGTTACCACAAGTGCATACTATAATGCAATGCTATCCTTCACTGATTTTGGTTCACATTTTATTCAATAATTGAAAATAATTTTCATCATTAATTAAATTCTCTAGCCATTTATTCTTCATGAGTCTTTTCTTTATAACCTTTGCGTACTTACGTATTTTGATCTTATCCATAAGTTCCCTATTTCCTTGCACCGATACTGTTATCTCTGTAATTTTCAATCTCCTTTTTAATTATTTTAAGCGCATTCCTGTCGTAAAATCTTCTTATCAAATGGGCCTTTGAAGTATCTTTCTAAAAATTCAATTTGAGCTTCCACTTTGTTTTTCATAGCCTTCTTATAACTCGTATCAATTACGTTTCACTTTGTACTTTCAATTTTGACTTTCCACTTTGGTTTTTAACGTCCTTATTATTGGTGATAATTACAGCCAGAGCTCTCCACTTACCCAACGTCCTGTCCTGGCTTCTGGCATTATAAAGCTTAATGAAGGTTCCCTCTCAACTTTTAAGGTTTCTGTTTTTTACAAGTGGACAAATCACATCCTATCATGAACTTTTTCTGCCCAAGGCACTCTTCTCAGTCTTTTGCTTTAAAAATTATTTTATGACCTAAATAAACTCATATATGTATATGTATTACTGTGCCCGGCGTAATCGGTAGCGTGCTGGTCTCGCATTCGCTTACTTGTGGGTTCGAATACCTCACTCCTCTCCAATTTCTAGCAGTGACTATCTGTTACCCGCTCCAATACTCCCCAAAGCGCATAAGGCAAAGGTGACTGCATCAACCGTGGCTGTTTAGCGCCTCTTGGCGTAAGACACTTCCCCCATAATGCATAGCTACAATTCCTTCTCTTGGTAAATAAATTCCTGAAGGTTGTTTTAATTCTTATCGGATCCAATAGTTTTTCGCTGGCCACTGGAAACCCTGCCTACATTAGTGCGTAATCACTCAGAAACTTTTGTCCCCATGTGTGTGCAGCGGTGAATCGTATATCTACTTATCTGGATTTGGTGAAGAGGATCCAGCTGCTTCACTTACGAGAACCAGCTGCTCCCATTGTCTCACACAGCTTCTAAATCAGAACTGAGTCTGCTTTAGCGTAGAGCCGAAGAGGTCTTTTAGTCTTAGTGAAAGTCTTTAGTCGAAGAAATCTTTTAAGCCTCGTTTACACGGGGCAAGTTGAGAGGCAAGTCAAGTGTGCAGGTTACTTGAACTGGAAATGAAAGCGAGCAAGTACATGTTCACACACGAGAAGTCAGAGAAAAGTGGCCTGTGTGAACTTGTACTTATTCGCTGTCCTCTCCAGTTCAAGTAACTTGCACACTTGACTTGCCTCTCAACTTGTACCGTGTAAACGAGGCTTTTCTTTTAGTGGAAGTCTTTTACCTGAAGGGGTCTTTTAGTCTTAGTAGAAGTCTTTTAGCCGAGAAGTTTTTCAGTCTTAGTGGAAGTCTTTTAGCTAAAGAAGTCTTTTAAACTTAGTGTTTTTAAGCGGAAGTTTTTATTCTTAGTGGAAGTCTTTTAGCCGAAGAAGTCTTTTGGTATTAGTAGAAGTCTTTTAGCCAATGAAGTCTTTTAGTCTTAGTGGAAGTCTTTTAGCCGAATAAGTCTTTCAGTCTTAGTGGAAGTGTTTTAGCCAGAGAAGTATTTTATTCTTATAGAAGTGGAAAATTTTAAGCCGAAGACTTTCAGTCTAAGTGGAAGTTTTTTAGTCAAAGTCTTTTAGTCTTTGTGGAAGTCTTTTAGCTGAAAAAGTCTTTCAGTTTTAGATAAAGTGTTTTGGACGAAGAAGTCTTTTAGCCGATGAAGTCTTATAGTTTTAGTGGAAATCTTTTAGTCTTAGTGGAAATCTTTTAGTCGAATGAGTCTTTTGGTCTTAGTGGAAGTCTTTCAGACGATGAAAACTTTTGGTCTTAGTAGAAGCTTTTGGCTGAAGAAGTCTTTTAGTCTTAGTGGAAGCCATCCCTAACTCTCCACCATCGAATGAATAAAATAATCAAGAGTTCAGTTCCACCCACGTGGAAGTTTCTTCCACTGCCTTAGGCCCTGTTCACAATAGCGGTTTCAACCGCCGCGGTTCAGTTACAATGCAAGTCAGTGGAAGCGTTTAAACACAAGCGTGAAGTTTTTCCTTGACTATGTGGTAGCGCCGCGGTTTCCGCACGGTTCAAACCGCTAGTGTGAACAGGACCATAGTCCTTCAAGAAGAAGTCATCAAGAATATGGTTCTTGCTGATGGCAGCCGATTTTATTCATCTAAAGAAAAAAATTCGCTGACCGAGCGAGTTAGAGCGTCGCTACTTGTGGTGGAGGTCGAGGTGACGGCAGTTCGAATCCAGCCGCCAGCGAGTTGGACCAAGGGCATAGTTCATTAAATTCCTCGCTACCAAGTCCTTTGTAAGGGGCACCGTCCTTGCCTCCTAATATGGGGGTGAGGAGGGGGCAGTTCGCTACGTTACACCGAATCATCATCAAGACATAGGTTACTTAAATACTTTATTCTGTGCGGAGCCAGAGAGATTTATTCTACTCCACGATGTCTTTGATTCATTAAAAACGATTACGATGAACACAATCTCCCAGACATCGACAAGAAAAAAGTAAAAGAGTTATAAGAAAATAAAACACCCAATGAGAGTAACTCCAGAAAATGGATTTAATAGATTGGACAAATTTAGATTTAAGAAAGAAATAGGCAAGAACCGGTTTACCAATGAAGTGGTGAACGAATAGAATAGACTTAGTAACCATGCAGTGAACGCTAAAGCTATTGTCCTTCATTCTTATGTTCTTATGTTCAAACATGGTAATCTGCATAGTCGAGCTAATCAGTGACGTATGGTCATGACTCATGACCATACGTCATGACTCATGAGTTCGGAAAAATTCTTGGCGGACTTCGACCCTGCTAGAAGCTCCTTCACCCAGTGTAGACCTTAACGTCCCTTGCAATCTCCTTCATTCTTATGTTTTTATGTAAAGGAACGAAGAACATACCACCTTGAACATGGTCATGAGTTCGGGAAAGTTCCTGGCGGACTTCGACTCTGCTAGAAGCTCCTTCAGCCAGTGTAGTTCCTTAAGGTCCCATGCAATCTCCTTCGTTCTTATGTTCTTATGTAAGGGAACGAAGAACATACCACCTTGAAGTCAAGTGTCGAAGTGAGGTAGGAGGTGTCTTGAAACGACAGGTCAGGTCACACACTATCCACATGACTTAGTCCAGCTTCTATCAGACGGTCTCCCGCGTCCCCCAGCGCCCCTTCCCCCCTCCTCCTCCTCCTCCTCTTCCCCCTCCCCCTCACGCTAAGGAGGGACACCTTACGATGTCAGAATAAAGAAGCCAGACTTTCCTTTTCTCTCAGGAAGTCACCCACTGCCATTTCTCCTGCCTGGGTCGGAAGCCCATGCGCGTCTGATTGGCTCGATTTCTGTGGATGCTGTTTGTACTCTACTCTGATCTCGAAGAATAGACCCAATCATGGGAAGGTGATTGGCCGCTCAGTCACGAAGCCCCCGCTGCCGCAGCCGCAGCCGCAGCAGCCAAGCCGTCACTAGAACGCCTTGAAGCCGCGAATAGATGAGCTGGGAGAGGGGCACACTGCCCAGGCCTTTGTCTTAGAAATGAAGCTCTTTCACATACACACATCCTTCTTCGTGGTCGTTCTCCTGTCTCCTTAGTCCAAGAAAAGGTGGTTCATCCTGTTGGAAATGTCTAAAACTATGAAATGCTTCTAATGTTTGGATTATTTCTAATCTAGAAAAATTTGGATACCAGAGGCACTTTCTCACATTCTGGTCGATTTTCGTTGCAAATATTGGAGAAGTTCTGGTTCTAGGAGTTTTCATCAGGGAATTTTATTCAGGCTTGAGCTTATTAGTTTCATTCAGAATACAGTCTATATGGGGTGGGAGTTCATGTTCCACGTGAATTCAGACGATTTAATCCTGTTGGCGATGGCCCTCACACATAACTGAGAAATGTTAGCCTAAGCGCAAACTGAGACGCAGGCGACACAGGCGACGCAGCACAGAGCACAGGCAGACTACCTGTTGCTGAATTGAAGTACAGTTTGAACTTCTCTCTCACTTGAAATTCTTCTAGACCTAATACCTCATTATTACAAGTGAGAGATTCAAAGTGTACTTCAATTCAACAACAGGAAGTCCTGCCTGTGCTCTGTGCTGCGTCGCCTGTGCTGCCTGCGTCTCAGTTTGCGCTTAGGCTTACTATGGCTAAAGGGCGGATGGTTCTGCTAAAGGCAAGGGAGGAACTCGCCCACAGACAAGGGGTTAAATGAGAAGGATCCTCCATTAGCGGACCATGAGAGCTTTATGGCTCATCTCTCGAAGTCGCAATCATGAAACTACTTCTATTGGACGAGTCTTCAAGATGAGGGGCAGGGGGAGGGGAGAATGGGAGGAGGAAGGGGGAAAGGGGAGGAATGAGGGTGGGGAGGGGGAGGGGGAGGGGGAGGGGGAAGAGATTGGGTAAGGGAAGAGAAAGAAGAAGATGGAGGGGGGAGTGAGAGGGAGAGAGAGAGAAAGGGGAAGGGAATGGGGAGGGGAAGGGGAAAGGGAAGGGGAAGGGGAAGGGGGGAGAAGAAGAAGAAAAAGAAGAAGAAGAAGATGAAGAAAAAGAAGAAGAAGAAGAAGAAGATGAAGAAAAAGAAGAAGAAGAAGAAGAAGAAGAAGAAGAAGAAGAAGATGAAGATGAAGAAGAAGAATAAAGTAGTGAAATTGAGGAAGGGTGGAGAAGGGGGAGGAGGGGGGGCGGGGTAGGCGAGAAGTAAAAATGGGAGGGGGGAAAGGGGGAGGAGGAGGAGGAGGAGGAGAGGGTTTGGGTGGAAGAAGGGGGGAGGAGGAGTTGAGGAGAAGGAGGAATGAGGAGGAGGAAGGAGGAGGGAGGAGGGGAGGAGGAAGGGAGGAGGAGGAGGAGGAGGAGGAGGAGGAGGAGGAGGAGGAGGAGGAGGAGGAGGAGGAAGAGGAGGAAAAGGAAGAGGAGGAGGAGGGGGAGGAGAGACGGAGGGTGGAATAAAAGGAAGGTGGATAGTGTCTTCAGTTCCTAATGTTTTACAAAGTTGAGACCAAAGCTAGCGCGCTGCTCTCAATCTTGATGAGTGTACGGCTGGCCACATCCAGAAACAAAGGGGCATCCCCGCCACTTTTCCTGGTTTCGAGTTGTACGGATCTTGAAAGGCGTAAGCCTCCCCCCCCCTCTCTCTCTCTCTCTCTCTCTCTCTCTCTCTCTCTCTCTCTCTCTCTCTCTTTTATATCTCTCTCTATATATATATATATATATATATATATATATATATATCCGTGCTTAACTCAAGAGCCGTGAGAAGTGGTATAACTTTTATAAATAAAGAACATCCTAGTAATGGACGAACTCGTGTAAATCCTTCCCAGGCGGTGGGAGAGAAAAGGAACTTAGTCTGTGTGTGGGTGTGGATCATGACATGCCTCAGTTGGTGACCTTTTCTATAGATTCTGTTCAATCTGACGCTTGAAAAATGGATGGCCTTGTTGTTGTTGTTGCCGATAATGATGATAGTGGTGACGATGACGATGATGATGATGATGATGATGAGAAGAAGGAGGAGGAGGTGGAGGAGGGGGACCAGGAGGAAGAGCAAGAGGAGGAAGACCGGGAGGAGGAAAAAGAGGAAGAAAAAGGAGAGGAAGAGAGGGAAGTGAAGCAGGAGGAGGAGGAGAAGGAGGAGGGGAGGAGGGGGGAAGATGATGATGATGATGATGATGAGGAGGAGGAGGAGGAGGAGGAGGAGGAGGAGTAAAAGGAGAAGCAGGAGGAGGAATAGTTAGAAAAATAGGAGAAGAAAGAAGAAGAGGAAGAGGAGGAGAAGAAGAGGAGAAGGAGGAGGAGGAGGAGGAGGAGGAGGAGGACGAAACGTGAAAAGCGTAGTACAGCTGATACAGCTGAGCGTCAGCTGCAGCAAAGACCAGAGCTCGAGATCGAAGCTTTAATTAATTGCTATTGTCCTGAGCTGTACAAACTAGGTTGTATGCGCGCCTGTGGGTTGGGGCGGGGCGCTGGTGGCGTGGGCGTGGGTGGTGGTGGGCGTGGGGTGGAAAAGCTGCGTCCAAACAGACGTTGAACAACAGCACAAAGTTTTTACATAATACATTTCCGGGTCTGAAATGCGCACTGCCTGCGATCAATTGAATTCCGGATTATTTTTTATCTATTTCATTCTGTTTCGCTCTCCCCCCCCCTCCTCTTCCTTTTTTTTTTTTTTTTTTTTGAGGAGAGAAAGGGGAAAGAGCCATTCAAAATTTCCGTTGGAATCAATCGGCCAGATGCTGAAGGCTGGAACGCTGGAGTCACG
This sequence comes from Oratosquilla oratoria, assembly GCF_046742065.1. Taxonomy (NCBI): domain Eukaryota; kingdom Metazoa; phylum Arthropoda; class Malacostraca; order Stomatopoda; family Squillidae; genus Oratosquilla; species Oratosquilla oratoria. Next base: position 37,102,704 of record NC_134815.1, on the reverse strand, counting down.
TGTTCGGAGCCAAACCGCTGATCGTTCCGTGACCTATTCCGTCATGCAACGAAACAGTACGTCCGTCACAGATCCGTCACAAAGCTACTTTACTCCAACCCATTTTCATCGGAAGTTCTGAACGTTAAGGGGTTTTTATCCTTTCTAATGAGGGTGGAGCACTCTTAAACGGGTTGAATTCTTCTTAAGGTGATTGGATTCTTTATAGAGGACTTGGATCCTTTAAGAGGAATCCAATCCAGTTAAGAGGTATAAAACCCCATTTAAAAGGATCTAACCCCATTAAGAACTATCTAATCCCATTTTTAGGATCCAATCCTCTCCATATTGTCGTCAGTAAGCATCGTGTTCAATGGGAGACGATTCGAACTCCACCCAACGATGGAAGAAAATGCGGTCTTGATCTCTAACCTTCAGCATAGATTATACGCCACGAATGAAATAAGGTCGGGATCCTACGCCAGGAGGCGCTGAGTAGCTGCCGCCGAAGTCATCACCTTTGCCCCCCCGACGCTTGGACTGTTGTGGCAGGTATCGGGCAGAAGTGCGGAGTTCGAGCTCACAGCTAAGCGAATACGAGACCAGCACGCTTCCGATTACGCTACCAGCATGTCACATACACTCATTCCTACCAGACCTACATTCACTTCCACTCTAAGGCACATTATCATTTCTTTTAACTCACACATTTATTTACATGGTCCCACATCTCATCGAAGGATCTCTCCATAAAAAGGGTCGCCAGCCTAGCTATCGCCTTTGTCTTCATTCAGTTTTCAAAACCAAAAGAAAAGAGGAAGGATCCAAATTCACAGGCCTCGCATTTTGGTTTGTTAACGTGATTGATTGTTTTCATATTAATCAATCAATCAGCCATTTCGAGTCCACTGCTGAACGAAGGCCTCTCACACTACTCCGTGACAGCGCCAATATCTGCCACGTCACTCCTGCTAGCTTCTCTATCTCATCTCTCCACTTTGTATCTGGTCTCCCTCTTGCACGCTTACCATCTCACGGCGTCCACTCAGCAACAAACTTGCTCCATTACTCATCATCCATTCGCGCCAACTTACCTGCCCAATCCCACTTCCTCTCTTTTATCGCCTCATATACTATTGATAAATGCGGAAACAGAGCTAAGAAAATCACAAAAACTACATAAGTAAGTGGAAAGACGTAAGGCAGCCTCAGAGACTCCTAACGGTTGCTGCAGAATAGAAGTCGAGGGAGTACTAACAGTTTCCTTCGGAATAACTGTTGCCACGTTATCCGCGATCTTTCTGTACTTACAGAACTTATAAGGGTTTGAGATACTTTTGATATGGAAACTATCACCACACATATCAAATTCACTCCTACTGATGAAGAAGGATATATCATCCAGATGTATAGATTAAACGGATAAATAAATGAATAAGGTTTTACTACACTTTAGTGTGTCGCTGTGGTGTTTGTTTTATTTTAAGAGTATAAACTGAGAAGTATCACAATGTAGTTGTAGTTCATCCTTAATGGTCTACTGCAGGACCGGCCTATCCCTTTAGGTATTGAAAAGGTGCTAGCATATATATGCGCCACAACCGCACCTCTGAAATCCACCGTTGTGGAAAGGGGCTAGAAAGCCATGGATATGTTTTGCACTGATCGGGGATCGAACCCGGACCTTCCGTGTTCAGAGGCAGGAGCGTTACTCACTGCTCCACGCAGGCTTTAACTATCACAATAGATATAGTTATCTGTTTCCGTGCGTTGGAAATTGTCAGTGAGCAACGTTTTGTTTGTAAAATAACACAACGTTATACAAAAAAAAAAAAAAAAACCGTTAAACTCTGTTCCAGATCGTTTAGGCTAATTTCCTTGATCACTTAACCCGGATCTGCAAACGTTATATCTGATTTGGAACCCGGAACGATTTCTCGGCCGAGGCCTCTGGAGAAACGATTACAGATATTAAATGTTTCTACAAAAAAAGACGAGGACACTGCATAGAGCACGTTGACCCAGAGCAAGGGATATGAATGTAAGGAAATAAAAAGGACTAGTACAAAGGCAGAGAATACAAAGTCTGTGCTGCGAGCTTTGTTTAGTCAAACAATATGGATGTGAGAAATAACGCGTTAGATATCTTGTGTTGTTCTTTTTTTTTAACACCTTTGTTGGAATGACACGCCTTTCCCCCCAGTAACGTCGCCTGAAGATGACCAGGATAAAATGAAGGAAGCACGTCACTGTAACGATTAGAATAAAAGGAACTAATATAGTTTTAGGTGTCTGGTCTTTGTGTCTTCTTGCATCGTCTCTGACCCGGCCAGTAGGGAGAAGACAGTGATGAACCTTCATCCAAGAGGAGCTAAGACGAGAGAGAAACAAAGTTGGTGGATTAAAGTGAAATGGGTGGGAGAGGGTGCAGGCCTTGGCTGGCTACCTCACATGTAAGTGATATATAGATAGGTAGTATTTGTATGGACGAAGTCGTAAGGTCCTGAGGACATGTAAAAATTTCAAGAATAATCATGTATACTCATGATATTTAGTTGATCGTAATTCAACATCATGGCACTGGGAGACTTCAATGCAAAAATAGGTTTGGAAAAATATTTCGAAAACGAAAGGGTCCCTCAGTTTACATTCAAATGATATAAGAAAGACATACGCAAAAAATAATTTCTGTAGTGTGACAAGGGCAGGTTAACACAAATACAATGCAATATATATATATATATATATATATATATATATATGTATATATATATACAATCACACACACAAATATATATATATATATATATATATATTATTATATATACATATATATATATATATATACATATATATATATATATATATATATATATATATATATATATATATATGACAAGTTGAAGAAGCTTAGTGGGAAACTTGTTTTCATCCGCTTTCCTTGTATACATATGCGTACATACATACATACATACATAGATACATACATGCATACATACATGCATACATGCATGCATATATACATAAATACACATACATATACTGTATATAACAATGATAGATAAAGAAAGAGATAAACAAATGAAATGTAAGGTGAAAACAAAAATCAAATAAATCTATATGCTCACATCCAAAAAGTGCATGATCTTTGAAAGAATCAAATGATGAACTCTATTTTCCAACATATTAAATAAGTGTGGGTCCCCGCTAAGTTCAAAGAATGTCAGAACTGAAATAACAAATTGTAAAGAAGGAATTAAGCCTAAGATTAATGGCCACCGGACTGTGGCCAAAGATATGAAAAAAAACGGAAAAGAATGAAAGAATATGGAGAAAAAATGACATATTAATGACAGGGACGGGAGCAATGACAAATGGAGAAAGAAAACATGAAGAAGTATCCAGTTTATTGACACACATACAGACACACACACACACACACACATACACACACACACACACACACACACACACACACACACGCACACACACACACACACATACACACACACACATACACACACACACACACACACACACACACACACACACACACACACACACACACACACACACACACACACACACACACACACACACACACACACACACATACAGGTATATACATATACATACAAACATATATGCATACAGTACATACATGTATACAAACATACATATGTACATATATACATAAACATTTATATATATATATATATATATATATATCACAGGTGAGAAATGTAGTAACACATTTATAAATCACAACTAACACCACAGTCGGGCAACTTTTTCTTTCGTCCGACTGTGGTGTTAGTTGTGATATATATATATATATATATATTTATACATAATACATACATTCATACATACATATATAGTACATACATATATCCATACAAACATACATACATAATACATACATACATACATACATACATACATACATACATACGTACATACATACATACATACATACATACATACTGTACATAGTCAACACTCTCTCCCTTCAATCGCAAGAGCTCCTTTCATAGAGAATGGCACTTATCTTCCTCTGCCCCCTCAAAGGTCATCATATTTACAGTACCTCCGCTGTACTCGTTGGAGCCATGTTGCAAACGTAGCACTTCACCTGTCATTCCAAGTGCCACGAGATTAATTCATTGTTCTTTGTTGTAATCTCCTAAACAGCAGAAGTGTCAACTTCGTATACTCTCTGATCGCATCCGCGTGAACAAATTATGAAATATTGGAGGAATGATATCCTTATCAAACTCGTAATAAAGTTGTCTGAAATAGTGGAGAACGGTGGTCGCATGTAGAATTAGTAAGTGACAGATATTCCTGGACGAGAACAGGAATGCAAATTCTTTATACACCCACATTAAAGCCGTCAAGTCGAATGTCAATATTCACCCAATACATACACACATATACATAATCATAGACATTCATACATACATACTTATACATATATATACATTTATTAATATATACATACACCCACACACGCATGCACACAGACACAGACGGGCGCATACACACACATAAATCGGGCCATATATGAGCTCTGAGTTTGCGGGATTCGAACTCACAACTAAGCAAATGCGAAACCAGCACTCTTCCGATGATGCCACCAACGCTTGAAAATTCTTAGTGGTGTCTAGTGGGTCAGGTTCAAATGACCACGTTTGTAAATGTACACCAAGTACTCAGATGTTCATGTCTGGTATTATTTTGTACAACTCAATTAATGAACATGTATGTACACACTTGACGCAATTTGTAATACACGCAATATCTTCATCAATAAATAATTAGCATCAAAATTAATCAATAACCATCAAGACCGTATTGAAGCACAATTTTAGTATAAGTGTACATGCGTACTAATACACCAATGTACACGTCCCCTCCCCCTTTATAAGGGGAGGAAAGGGCTTTTTGGTGCATACATGTACAGTCACGAGCAAAACCTTTCACACACGCAACAGTTCTCACAACGTCAATAAGATTTTTTTTTGTCGAGTACGTGATATATTTTCCTATTTAGTATTTAGTTTACAGATAGGTAACTTTCTTCAATAGACATATATATATATATATATATATATGTATATGTATGTATGTATGTATATGAGAGAGTGATAGGTGGGGAAGGGTAAATGAAGATGGGCTTTTAGAATACGTCCTAACGTTTCGGTCACTATGACCTTCTTCAGAGGACTCGCTACGTTACATCGTGATCACAAATTTTATACTTGCAGTGGGAGGAACTCGTCAAGCTTCGGGTGTCAGGTCTTTTCCAGAGCGTTGATTATTAGGAGACTAGCTGCTTTGGAAAGGCATATAAATCCTTCTCTATCGTTGTTGTTCATTTAGGTATTTATATGAGCAGCTTCCACCGTCTTTCTCATTTTCTTTTGTAGTCCCTTATGTAAGATCTCGACTTTGTCCCAATCAGGTAGGTTGCTGCACTGTTCGAGGTGGCGAACAAGTGAGTTGGATGTCCTGTGTGCTCTTAAACATAAAAATGATTTAAGAATTCCTCCCACTGCAAGTATAAAATTTGTGATCACGATGTAACGTAGCGAGTCCTCTGAAGAAGGTCATAGTGACCGAAACGTTAGGACGTATTCTAAAAGCCCATCTTCATTTACCCTCCCACACCTATCACTCTCTCATTTGTCTAAAACAATTTCTAAATATATGTATATATATATTACACCATGAAAAACTCCCAGTGGGACAAAAATAAATCCTTGTGACTATACATATAAAGCTACCTTAGATAAGTCTATTGTTCTATCTTTATGACTCAGTCTCTTCGACACAATATCATCCCCAAGGCGTTTTGTCCCATGTTTGGGAGGTCCATGAGGTCCTGTGCTTGTATGTTTAGGTCTGGCTCAAACCCAAGCATGCAAAAAACACACCACAAACCCAGGTTTGGGA
>NC_134815.1:37089267-37091767 GCF_046742065.1 Oratosquilla oratoria | reverse complement strand
TAAGCACGCGACATACCGCTAAAACCCCAAGTATACAACAAACCGCCACAAACCCAAGAATGGGAGAAAACACCACAAAACCCAGAATGGGACAAAGCACCACAACACCAAGAATGGGACAAAACGCCATAAAACCAAGAATGCGACATTACGTCACAAGAAGAAGTGGGAGGCTCTCCCAAGCAAACGACAATTCGTCACTACCTGAGCTACCCAGTAACTTCTCCCAGTTACCCTGTAACCCCAGTGATGAGTAAGTATGAACTCAAATATATAAAATGATAATCATACCATTCATCGGTACATTCTTACCGTAACCATAGAGAAAGGATATCCTAAGCTACTGAAGAAGGGTCTCGTACCCGAAATCGCGATCTAGCAATAATGACTACCCACAATGAAGTCATAAACCTCCTTTCAAAGGAAAATAAGTCCACAGTAGGCATATGGAAAATACCCTTAAGAAAATAATAAGCGCACAACTAGCCATCATTTTCAGTAATGTATGCATAGGAGAAAATCCCCTCATATATATATATATATATATATATATATATATATATATATATATATATATATACATATACATACATATATCCCTATTTTACCTATTGTTTTGTTGTTGTTGTTGTATTTCTGTTTTGCATGGTTCCTCTCTTGTTTTCAAATTTCTTTCATTTTTGCGGCTTTTTCCTTTTCTCCCTCCTTACTTTTTTCTGTTTCGGTTTTTCATTTTTTGTTTACTCTCTTTCCACTTTTTCATCACCACAACTCTTCTTCCCTGTCTCTCTCTTTCTCTCACACAAACTATTTCTCTTTCTCTCTTTCTCTCTCTTTACTTCTTATCTCTAACATTCCTTTTTTATATTCTTTTGTTATCACTCTCTCTTATTCTTCTATTTTTGCTCACTTCCCTCCTTCATCTCCATCTCCTTTACTCCATTCATCTTCTCTCTATCTTTCTTTTCCTTCTCCTTTTCCGTATTTTTTTTTATTTTCCCACTGTCTCTCCTTTTCCCTATTCTTATTTCCATTTGCCCTATACACTTCTTTCCCTTCCTCCCTTTTCTTCCTTCTTTCCTTTCTTTATTCCCTTCCTTTCCGTTCTTCTCTCCTCTCCTATTCCTTCTCGTTCTCTTTTCCTTCCTGTTTAAATCCACTTTCCTTTATTTATTTTTCTTTCTTTTTGTGTATCTTTCTTTTTCTTTTTCATACTCGTTCCCTTTCTTTCAATATTTCTGCTTTACTTTCCTTTTCCGTCTGTCCTTCTTTTATCTTCTTTCTCTCTTTTCTTTCTCCGCTCTCTTCTCCTTTTCCATCACTTTTCCACTTTCTCTTTTCCCCTTTCTCCCTTCTTCTTCATCCCTTCGTTCTCTCTCTCTCTCTCTGTTTCCTCTTTCTTCCTCCTCATTTTTCATTTTTTCTCCTCTTCCATTTTTCCCTTCCCCTTCTCCGCTTTTCCTCTCTTCCGTCTCTTTTCCTCTTTCTCTTTTCTCCTCTTCCCTTTCCCTCTCTTCATGTCCTTCTCGTTGTACTTTTCTTTTAGTTCTTCTTCCTCTTCACTTTCTTTGGTTCCTCCTCCTTTTCCATCTTTTCTCTTCTTCTCATTTCCCCTCTTCCCCTTCTTCTTCATCCCGTCTCCTCTTTCTTCTTCCCCTTCTTTTTTACTTCCTCCTCCTTTTCCGTCCCTCCTCCTCTTTCTCTTTTACCCTCTTCCCCTTCCTCTTCCTCCTCTTTCTCCCCGTCACTTTCTTCGCTTCCTCTTCCTTTTCTCTCTCTCCTCCTCGTTCTCTTATCCCCTTCTTTTTCCTTCCTTCCTTCTCTCTTTCCGTCTCCTCTTTCTTCTTCCCCTTCTCTTCTACTTCCTCTCTCCGTTCCCGGCCCCCTTCTCTTTGCTCTCTCTTTTCCCCACAGCCTCCCGAGATTACGGCCCTGGATGCCGCAGATTGGGAGCCCAACCTCACCAATCACTTTCAACTTGTAAGGATTGGCCACTGTGATGGGGTGGTGGACCTCGGGGGAAGGGAAAGAGAAGAAGGAAGGGTGACGAGGACGAAGTAGGAGGAGAGAGAAAAGGAGGGTCGAGGAAGAGGAGAGAGAAAGAGATGGAAGAAAGAAATGTACAAGAAATATATGTATATATATATATATATATATATATATATATATATATATATATATATGTATATATATATATATATATATATATATATATATATATATATATATATATATATATAAGAACATAAGAATGAAGGAGACTGCAAGAAACCATAAGGCCTACACTAGGCCGTTCCATGTCCATTACCATCTGTCATCCCCATCCATAAAGTTGTCCAATCGTTTCTTAAAACAGCTGATAGTTTCAGCGCTCACTGCATGGTTACTATGTCTATTCCATTCATTGACCACCCTATTAGTAATAAAATCTTGCTTGTTTCCTTCTTAAATCTAAATTTGTCCAATTCAAATTCATTACTGCGAGTCCTGCCATGTTGTA
>NC_134815.1:37069267-37084267 GCF_046742065.1 Oratosquilla oratoria | reverse complement strand
AATCCGTCAATCCTTTTACCTACATCAGGAGGTGCGGCCCCGAGAGGCTGGTACTCGGTCTCGTGACTAAGCTCAGGATTTTTTTTTGTGAATTTCAACTGCATTTCTTACACCTTTTCACACATGGAAAGCACTGGCGAATGATCTTCCTACTGGTTCTTTCTAACTGGTGAAATAGAAGCAGTCCCACACTCACACAGTACAGACAATATCCCAAAATTTCTTCCCAGTGGGACTGCGGGTTTTATACTTAATGAGATTTGAGGAAACAATTATTGTTACTAAATCTGCGGGTAGCTTCTTTCAATTACATGAATTATAATAATCCACTTGATAATCTATATGTTTTTGCCTAATGCCGAAGAATTTGTGTCATCATCTGTACTCGAGTGTGATATATGACCCGCTCAGGGGCGAGAGAGACTGAGTTTAATGGGGCAGAGTTACAGTTAATTTACAAAGGAAGGAGCGTGAGCTTCCTTATCTTGTTCCCGGTAAACATCGTCTTCGAGCTAAACACGTCTAAGGTGGTACTTTCTGCCTTTGTTTGCCTCCACCAAGGGGCTTTGAGACCCTGTTAGTGAACTCAACTCGACTAGACCCCCCCCCAAAAAAAAAAACAAAAAATCGAGACTTCTCACGTACACTGGGATTCAATTTTTATTTTATTTTCTTTTGTTTGAACTCATGAGCAGGTGGACGTAAGTTCGATTCCCGTGACTCACTGCGAGCTTCGTGCCTTGGTTCTCGATAATCCTGGCCAGAAGGTGTGTGTGTGGGGGGGGACCCAACATTTGCCTAAGAAACCTAGCAGGATGCCGCAACTGACAGGGCTTTGCCCTAGCAGGGGTTTTTCACTTCCCACTGCATGGGAGTGGGATGGAAAAAAGGGATAGCGTGTCTTTGTTTGAGATAATGTGGATAAGAAATAGAAAAAGGTGCAACTGACCATTGTGAGGAATAAACGTTAGTGGGTAGTATATTCAGCATGTTCAGTAGCCTTCACTTGTGAATACTGCAGTGCCTGATGCCATCTCATAGGGTTCTGGCAGACGTATCCTATTGGGCAGTAGATTTATGACGTACATGAGTATTTTATGACGTAACTAACGTATCTGACGTAAGGACGCAAATCGTAAAATTGCCTCCTCTTGTAAAGTTCTCCAGTGAATGTCTTCTATGGAACTGTATGGTTACGATGTCATTGAGTTCTTTACGATCTCGCAGACTTACGAGTATCGTAAATTGTCGACTTTAAGGAATATATATATTTCTAAAGATTATTACAGATTTGCTAAAGACTCGAGGCTCTATTAAGTCAATCCAAGTACTCCTTTCTTCTTTGAAAGGTTCTTCCGTGTGCATTGCATATGATTACGAGAAGAGATAGATACTTTAAATGTAAACAGGAGGAACTTATGTAATACAGGAGATATTAGCTGCGGAAGAACTCAAAATTTCGTGAAGAGGAGTGAAGATTTTTTTTTTACTTCTGGCATGACACCTCTGAAGAGAAATTTACTACCATAGACATTCACACAGAGGAACTCAAAATTGGATAAAGAAGAATAAAGACTTTTTTTATTTCTGGCATGACACCTCTGAAGGGAGCCTCACTACCACATATATTCACAATGAGGAACCCAAAATTTCGTGAAGAGGAGTAAAGACTATTTTGATTTCTAGCATGAAACCTTTGAAGGAAGTCTCAGTACCACAAACATTCACACAGAAGAACTCAAAATTTCGTGAAGAGGACTAAAGACTATTTTGATTTCTGGTATAACACCTCTGAAGGGAGCCTCAGTACCATAAATATTCACACGAAAGAACTCAAAATTTCGTGAAGAGTAGTAAAGACTTTTGACTTCTGACAAGCCCACCGGCTACGCCGGGGGCCTTGGCCTGCGGCGCTGCGCCTTAGCCGCGGGCGCTGCGCGCCCTGGGCTACGCCCCTTTTTTGGAAAATAAAATATCAAAATCATATTGCTTTTTATTTCTTGAGTTCTTCTTCTTCTTCTTCTTCTTCGAGTTCTTCTTCTTCGAGTTCTTCTTCTTCTTCTTCTTCTTCTTCTTCTTCTTCTTCTTCTTCTTCTTCTTCTTCTTCTTCTTCTTCGAGTTCTTCTTCGAGTTCTTCGAGTTCTTCTTCGAGTTCTTCGAGTTCTTCTTCGAGTTCTTCGAGTTCTTCTTCGAGTTCTTCGAGTTCTTTTTCGAGTTCTTCGAGTTCTTCTTCGAGTTCTTCGAGTTCTTCTTCGAGTTCTTCTTCGAGTTCTTCTTCGAGTTCTTCGAGTTCTTCGAGTTCTTCTTCGAGTTCTTCTTCTTCGAGTTCTCCTTCTTCTTCGAGTTCTTCTTCTTCGAGTTCTTCTTCGAGTTCTTCTCTTTCGAGTTCTTCGAGTTCTTCTTTTTCGAGTTCTTCGAGTTCTTCTTTTTCGAGTTCTTCGAGTTCTTCTTCTTCGAGTTTTTCGATTTCTTCTTCGAGTTCTACTTCTTCTTCTTCTTCGAGTTCTTCGAGTTCTTCTTCTTCCTCTTCTTCTTCTTCTTCTTCTTCTTCTTCTTCTTCTTCTTCTTCTTCTTCTTCTTCTTCTTCTTCTTCTTCTTCTTCTTCGAGTTCTTCCTCTTCTTCTTCTTCGATTTCTTCGAGTTCTTCTTCTTCTTCGAGTTCTTCTTCTTCACCGTAGTTGGCGGTGTTACCGATTTACCACCAAACGCGAAGGGTCAGTTTATTTTTTACTTATATAGAAATGACATACCTGAACGGAGCCTCACAATCACAGATATTCACGCGGAAGAACTCAAAATTTCGAGAAAGGAACAAAAACTATTTTGATTTCTACCATGGCACCTCTGAATGGAGCCTCACAACCATAGACATTTACACGGAAGAACCCAAAATTTCGCCAAGAGGAGTAAAGACCATTTTGACATCTGGCATGGCACCTCAAATGGAGCCTCACAACCACAAACATTCACATTGAAGAACTAAAAACTTCGTAAAGAGGAATAAAAACTATATTGATTTCAGGCATGACATCTCTGAATAGAGACTCACATTCAAACGGTAGAACTCAATATTTCGCGAAGAATAAAGACGATTATGACTTCTGGCATGGGACCTCTGAAGGAAGCCTCAGTATCACGGATATTTACATAAAAGAACTCAAAAGCTCGTGAAGAAGAGTGAAGACTATTTTGACTTCTGACCCGACGCCTCTGAAGGGAGCATCACTACCACGGACATTCACAAGTAAGAACTCAAAATTTCGCGAAGAGGAGTAAGTGCTATTTTGACTTCTGGCCTGACACATTTGAAGGGAACGTCACTACCACAGACATTCACACATAAGAACTCAAAATCTCGCGAAGATGAGTGAATGCTATCTGGACTTTTGGCTTGATACCTCTGAAGGGAACCTCACTACCACAGACACTCACACGTAAGAACTCAAAATTTCGCGAAGAAGAATAAAGACTATTTTGACTACTGTCTTGACACCTCTGACACAGACTAGACTAGACTAGGTTCCTCCCCTCCCATCCCTTTTCTTCCTTTCCTAACATGTCCTTCTTGATTTTTTCTGATTTAAATCTTATAATTTTACTCTCTCCTGCTTATATCCGTTCTGTTCTACTACTGTATATATTTTCTCCGCGGTTGCTATATTTTTCCTCTTCTATCTACTCCTATTCTTCCTCCTCTTCTCTTCTTACTTTACTTCTTCTATCCAGTACTCCTAAGCCCAATACTCTTATCTGTCCCCAGAGCTGGTGGCGTCATCGGAAGCGTGCTGGTCTCTCATTCCCTTAAGTTCTGGGTTCGATTCCCGCACTCCTCTTCGATTCCCAGCAGTGAATGCTAGTTACCTACCCCAACAGTCCCTAAAGCGGATAAAAGGGTAACGGTGACGGCATCGGCCGCAACTACTCAGCGCCTCCAGGCGAACGCTCCTCACCACAATCTTTCATCTCTTTCCCATAATCCAGTTCTTCCTACTTTCCTCTCTTCTCTTCTTCCATGTTTGATATTCTACCCTACTCCGTTCTCCTCCCCATCTAATCTACTCTCAGCTTTATTTCCAATCCTTCCTTTTCCTCCTCCTCCTCTATCTCCTTCTCCTCCTCTTCTTTCTCCTTCTCCTTCCTCCTCCTCCTCCTCCTCCCCAATTTCTCTCTCCTTCTCCTTCACTTCTTTCTCTCCCTCCCTCTATTGTCTCTACCTTCCACCTCCTCCTCTTTCCCTCTCCCTCCTCTTCTTCCTCCTCCCTCTCCTCTTCATTCTCTTCTCCTTCTCTCCCTCCTTTCTCCTTCTCCACTTCTTACTTCTCTCCCTATTGTCACTACCTTCCACCTCCACCCTCCTCCTCCTCCTCCTTCCCCTCCCCCTTTTGTTCCTCCTTCTCTTTTTTCTCCTTCCTCCTCCTAATTCCCCGTTTCTCCCTCCTTCTCATGCTCTTCTTCCTCCTTCCCCTCTTCCCCTTCTTGCCTCTCCGTACCACCTCCTCCTTCCACCACCTCCTCCACCTCCTCCTTCCGCTCCGCCTCTGTGGCCTTTTGACCTGTTCTGGGCCCCTCGCCTTCCCCCCCACCTCTCCCCCTTCCTGGTCCTTTCCCCCTCCTCTCCCCTCCCTCTCCTTCACTCATACAACTCTTTTCCTTCCCTTTTCCTGTCTCTCCATCGCCATTTCTTCTCGTCTTCTCCTCTCTCCTCTTCCTCTTTATCCTTTGCTCTTGCCACCTCCTTTCCCCCCTTTCTCTCTCCTCTTCTTTCTCTTTTTTCATTGTCTCACCTTCCTGTCTTCTTTTCTCTCTCTCCTCTTCTTTTCTTTCTTTCGCTCTCTCATCTTACTGTTTTCTTTTCTCTCTCTTTCTCCTCTTCCTCCCTTTCTTTCACTCTCTCCTCTTCCTGTTTCCTTCTCTCTCTCTCTCTACTCTTTTTTCTCTTTCATTCACTTTCTCCTCTTCCCGATTCCTTTCTTTCTTTCTCTTTCCTCTTTGACTCTTCTTTTTACTCTTTCTTCTTCCTGTTTCTCTTTCTCTCTCCTCCTCCTTTGTCTCTTTCTCTCTCTCTTTTTCTACAACCTTTTTCTGTGATGGTTTCCATCATCGTTTTTCAATCTCGAGAATAATTGCTGGTGACACACACACATACACACACAGACACACACAGACACACAGACACACACACACACACACACACACACACACACACACACACACACACACACACACACACACACACACACACATATATATGTATATATATATGTATATATATTTATATGTATATATATATATTTATATATATATGTATATATGTATATATATATATATACATGTATATATATATACATATACATACACATTACAAAAGTTTACAAAGGAGGAGCATGCCGACAGGAGACCTTTTGGTCCATACCTAGGTTGGATGCGAAAAAATATGATCATGATAAATAAATAAATAGATAAACAAATAAATAAAATTGTAATATAAATAATAGTAGATAAAATAAATAAGTAAAATTAAATAATAAACAACAGGTAAATAGAATAGAATAATAAATTGACAGATGAAAATAATAAATGATAACCAAACAAATAATAATATACAAACATACAAATGATAACAAACAAACAAATAATATAAAATAAATGGCAGGCATTACAGCATCTTGCTTAGGTGTTTATCTAAACAAATCTTAAAGCTTCGAACTGAATTTCATTGCACTGCCTCTGCAGGAAATTTATTTCATTCATGCTTTCGCGGCTAGTGACCAATAGATGAAGTAAATTTTCACGTCTTGTGGGCTCTTTTACAAGCTAAACCAGGTAACTGTCACCGAGAAAATCTATCAAGCGACTGCCTATATGGCCATGTTCAAGGGTCATCCAATCAATGTCAGTAAAATTGAAATCACCCATTATCAACAAGTCCCGGTTGCAGAAACTAGACTGTTCTTGAAACAACAGTTTTTTGTCTGCTAATGATAATTTTTTGGCCTATACATTACACTTACATTAATTTATTTTCCATTTATATGGGTTAATTCTACCCACAAACTATCATATGCATCCTGTTTTACTTTCTCTAAAACACAACAACAGAACATCCCCAACTTTTTTTGTGGTTTGTATCCTGATGAAAGTGTTTAATTCAGCTTCAAACTCTTCACCATTTAACCATGTCTCGATTATTCCTATTATATCGAGATTTTTGCTTTTGACATACGCCTGGATTTCTTGGAATTTGTCTCTAATATTACGAGCATTAAAGCACATCTTTTTAAGGAACTCGTGATTATTTCTTTTTGACTCGTTTTGAGTTTCAACATAATATGTTACATTATAATTTTGTTCTTTATTGACACCTTGCTCTATATTGACATTAAGTCCTCCATTGACATTCAGTGCCTCATGGACATTTACCCCATCACGGACATCTGGTCCCTCATGGTCATCCGACCTCTCATGTACACCTTACCCCTCTCCTTCACCGCGTCCCACACCGGCCATCCGTCGTTCATTGACATTCTGTCAGGCATCACTTCCTAAAATTATATTCTGTCCTCCACTGACGTTACATCCCATCGTGATATTTTGTCCTTCATTGACATTACATTCTAATGTAAGAATTTGTCCTCTACCGATATTATATCCTAAAATGATATTTTGTCCTACACTGACATATTGCTCTACATTATTGCTACGCCCTACTCTGTTTTCCCCAATACACGCTATTTCCCCTTCCTTTTGAGATTCTACCCCAAAAAAGGGACTAGTTCATTAGAAACTCCCACAATGAGATTTGTAAGAACATCTTTGCCTCTGCGAGTAAGGTGGATCCCATCAGAAGCATAAAGGCCATGACGCCTGAAAAGAGATACCAAGGATCAAGAAAGTGGTATCCTAGTTGCGTGCACAATTGTGATATCCTCTGATTGATCCCTATGACTCTATTGTTCCAACACGAGCCAGCGTAGATCCTCGGAAGGATCCTACAGACTACGTGACGGCTCCCACGCTCCTTCATCTCCTAAAGGAGGACCTCGTAATTCCGAACAAGTTCCTCTGATCTCACCTTACCCACATCGTTACTTCCCGTATGAATAATCGTAATCGTGTCCGTCCGCCTTTGCTCCTTGATGGTCTGGGTACAATCAGCTATTCCACGGCCCGGTTGACATACAAGCTTGTAATGTCATTTAGTCTTCCGGTGCAGGATGTCGTCATAGCCTCGCACCATACAGTGCCCCACCACCAAGAACTCCTGATTTTCAGCCACCTTATCTTCCAGTAGAGCAAAACGATTGACTAGAACTAGCAGTTCCTCCGCAGGGCACCCGCTTACCGAACCCGGTCTCAACAAACGGGACCCCACGGAGCGCCACTCGCTCACGGCAGTGGCAGAAGTGGAAGATGTGGAACGCTCTTTGGGTTGTGGGGAGAATTTACTCTTCTCATAGAGCGCACTCTTGAGAAGACAAATTTCCTCCTCACACATCCTGAGACGGTCCTCCACGTTCATACAACCTTCACATGCCATTTCGCTCCTCCTTCGGCAATACAACCGGCAAAGAGAAAATATAAATCAACAAAAGAAACCAAAGCGGTAACTAGATAAACTAAATACACGAAGCTTACTCCGCTTACCTTATACTGTTACTCCTACTTTTGGAGTACAGTAACAGACTACTGTTTTGATTTTAAATTACTAGAACACTACACTTTATCTTATACTTGTAACTGTATAACGCTATACGTATACAGTTACAAAAACACAATACAATCACTATTCGAAGATATAAACTTCACAGGAAGTAATCAACTTAACCGGATGGTATTCGCTAGCTGGTGTCTTGGCAGCAAACGAGTACACTATATATATATATATATATGTATACATATATATATATATATATATATGTATATATATATATATACATGTATATATGTATATATACATATATATACATACATATATATATATACATATATATATGTACATATATATGTATATATATATATATATGTATATATATATATATATATATATATCTATATATATATATGAGAGTGTGGGGGGGGTAAGAATAAGCGAAGATGGGTTGGAACTTCTTAAGTTGCTGATACGTTTCGACCGACTCGGTCTTCTTCAGTAAGCTGTCTACAAACAGCTTGAACCTTACAATCATACACTCGAAGGTTCAAGCTGTTTGTAGACAGTTTACTGAAGAAGACAGAGTCGGTCGAAACGTCTAAGCAATAAAGAAATTGCAGCCCATCTTCGCTTATTCTTACTCCACCCACACTCTCATCTGTCTAAACCATTCATCCAATATATATATATATATATATATATATATATATATATATATATATATATATATATATATATATATGTATATATATATATACATATATATATATATATATATATATATATATATATATATGTATATATATATGAATGTAAATATAAAAAAATATGAAAAATGTACAATGATGAGCCACAAAACTGATTCCAAATATCAAAAATGAATCATACGAAAATCGACTAAAACATATGAATCTGTTTTCACTAAAAAGTGTAGACTCAGAGGTAACTTGATACAGATCTTTAAGATTCTAAAGGGAATTGACAACATCAAAAGAGACAAAATTTTCACATTGAATGAGAATCAGATAAGAAATAATGGTCTCAAACAGTCAGGAAATAGATTCAATTTGGAAGTGGGTAGAAACAACTTCGCTGACCGTGTAGTTAATGAATGGAATACACTTCCTGCAGAGGCAGTGCAACGTAGTTCAGTTCGAAGGTTTAAGATTCGTTTAGATCAGTGGTTCTTAACCTTTTTTGGCAGCGACCCAAAGTTTTGCACAAATCAAGCATCGCGACCCAAGCCTACATAGATATACATTGAAATTTCAAAACACTTCAAATAAATTTTCTGCTTTGGAGTTTTTATTTAATCATGGTCTGCTTAGAATCCTAAAACTAGGCATCATGTATTTTAATTATTACAGTATATAATTATAATATATTTGTAGTGGGAAAATAATTCTTTTCTGCAAACCCTTAGCGACCCATTAAAATGGCTTGGCGACCCAAATTTGGGTCGCGACCCAGGGGTTAAGAACCACTGGTTTAGATAAACACCTAAGCAAGATGCTGTAATACATGCCATTTATTTTATATTATTTGTTTGTTTGTTTGTTTGTTATTATTTGTCTGTTTGTTTATTATTAATTGCTTGATTATCATTCATTATTAGTTATCTGTCAATTTATTGTTACTTACTATTTACCTGTTTGTTTATTATTTGTTTTTACCCATTTATTTATTTATTTATTTATTTCATTCCTTATCATTTATATTGTTATAATTTTTATTTATTTATCTATATATTTATTTATCATGATTATAATTTTTTTCGCATCTGACCTAGTTATGGACCAAAAAGTCTCCTTTCGGCATGCTCCTCCTTTGTAATCCTTTGTAATGAATATATATATAAACACGAAAATGAATATACCTATGAATACAAATATAAGCATAAATATAAACATGGAAATAACTATAGATATAAATAAAAATATAGATACAGACATAGGTGACGTAGTGTCTGTTCTTTTTTTAGTATTCTTTATTTCTTATTTGTTTACGTATCTGTATTTTTCTTAATATTCTTCCTCTTCATGGGTCAGTAGCCCAGAGGGAGCTGAGAATTAGGAGAAAACATTCAAAGAAGTACAAAGAGAAAATGTTTAAAGAAGTACAAAGAGGCAGTAAGTAGGAACAGAGCAATAGGTCCCTTTATCTATTTTTTTTTTTTTTTCAAAATCTGTAATGAAAATGTGGTGGAGGTGGTGGGGGAAGGTATGAGGTGTTTAAAAAATCCCTGAAATACTTGAAAACTCTGTTTGTATCTGAAACCCTGCAGACAGAGAGACTAAGCTGAGAGAAAATATATATATATTTTTTCCTTTATGACTTCCAGTTACTTTTTCTTTTTGGTAGAGGGGGTAGTGGGGGTAGGGGGGGGGATGCCTTGGGCAAGATTATCTTCCTTAAATTTTTATGAACTTTTGACACGTTCTAAAGAAATCGGATAATTTTTATCAACATATTTTCACCTCGATGTTACATTATTTTCTTTCTTTTTCTCATTTTTGTATGAATTGAGTAAATCGTTTGAAAATAAAATAAAAATCTTCTTTATATAAACGAGATGATTGTGTCTGAACATCCAATCTAGAGATGAAAAGTATTAATGTCCTTTAAATCCTGTCATTTTTTTTCTTCACTATGTTGAACGCATAACCCAAGAAGACATTCATTTGAACAAAATCACTTATAATTAACAAAAACAATCAAATTTTAATCTTGGCGCGAAATAAACAAACATTATACAATAAGGATTAATAAGCTCTAACAATGGGACTCGAACCATGGATGTACGACTGACAAAGCAAGGATGTTACCGTTGTACCACACTTGGTCGTATAGAAGGAACAATCATGAACTTGACCTTTTTCCAACAACACTCGCATACTGTACCGAATGTCGTATTGTTGAGGAATGGTCAGGTCAAATTCCTGATCGTTCCTATTGTACGTTCAAGTGTAGTACAACGGTAACATCCTTGCTTTGTGGTAAGCAGTCGCAGATCCAAAGATTTGAGTCCCAGTGTTGATCCATTTGTCGTAGCTTCACACATTACACAATAAAACTAATCATAAGGAATGACGCGTTTGTAGGAACTATATGGTCTATGTAGTTTGCTTCCTTTGTATTGGTGATGTTTCAGATACACCTACAAACTGTTTCAGCAACATGTTGCCTTTCTGGTCATAGAGGCTTGCATAGAACGCAAAACAAATGACCTTATCATCATCCCATCTGGTGGCAGAGTTTGGAGTTAACCCTGTGACCAAAAAATAAAAATAAATAAATCAACGAAAAATCATCACGAGACAAAATGCAAACAAAACATGTCATTCACCCAATCTTTATCTTTAACACGTTCATTCCTTGATTAGTCGACTGCAGTGATATATATATATATATATATATATATACATTTTTTTCTCCTGTGAATCCTTTTGAGAGAAAATGAGACATTTCGTTTTTGAAGTCATTTACCTTCTCTTTGTTGTTCATTTCCATGACGAAAATGACTAAAGGTGCAATTATTAGTTTATCAGATCCAATGGTGGGTGACGTGCATCCTCCTACCTGGCAACACGTTTGGGTAAGCGCATTAGGTTAGGTTCGGTTAAAAGGATCAGCCTCGTACTTTGCAGCTCGATGGAAAACAGCCTCGCCATTCAAAAACAGAGAATTAGTGCTCTACACAATCCTTTCACGATCATCATTGAGGAGTAATCGAATCAAGCAAAACGTACCTTTAGGGAAGGAAAACACGGGATTATGAAAGTGTTTTTATCGGGATCATAAGCCTTCACTTGACCGCCTCTGTCTTTCTCAAGACACTTAAGTCGAAACCGGTTTTGACTTAAGTGTTACAGTCCTAATGAGGGCACTTCAGTCACTCGTTTCCCTTCCCTTGTCTTACCATAGCTGTCTATAGAAACTCTAGAGAAAAATACTAAGTTTCAACTCCTAAAGGTAGCATGCCAACACAAAACAAAAATGGATTAAAGACAAATGAGGAAGTGGGTAAAGGAAGAGTGAGGCCATGTTCACACTAGTGGTTTGAACCGCGGCGGTTCAATTACAATATAAGTCAATGGAGGCGTTCACACACAACGACGTTGTTTTTCATTGACTATGCGGTACCGCCGCGGTTCAGACCTCTAGTGTGAACAGGGTCTAAGAATTGTTTTGGAATGATTTATTGCTTTAACTTTTCGACCATAATATAAAGAATTGCGTTGGCTTGCTTGTCGAGCGGGTTAGGGTGTCGTTACTTGAGGCGAAGGTTGATGGGATGGCGGTTCAAACCCTGCCACCGGCGAAGTTGCACCAAGGGTATGGTTCATTAAATTCAACACTACAAAGTCCTCTGTAAAGGGCATCTTCCTAGCCTCCCGGTATGGGGGAGTCTGTGATGTTAAACTATATCTGTATCTAATACCAAACAATCTCGCTCAGAACTGACATGATCATTGTTTACGAAGAAGTAGTTTACTGCAAGAGGATTGACTATAAGTTCAAGGAATATGAGGAGCCTACGCCAGGAGGCTCTGAGTAGCTGCTGTTGAAGCCGTCACCTTTACCCTATGTACTTGGACTGTTGGGAAAGGTAGAAGTCACTGCTAGGAATCGAAGAGGAATGCGAGACTCGAACCCACAAATAAGCAAATGCGAGACCATCACGCTTCAGATATGTCACCAGCATACACTCTCTAATCAGATCAAATATCATCTGATAGATCAAAATTGATCAATCTCAGGTATAAAGGGCCCCATTCACGACAACGATTTTCAACCCCAACCCAGACCAAATTTTCTCGTGGATGGGCTCCAACAACCTACATCGCAACCCCGATTTGCAGGTCGTGGTTGGGGTTGGAGTCGTTCAGATTTTCCTGATATTTTGTGGGCGGAGCTTTATGTCTGTGTTGGGGTTGGAGTGGTGGATGGGTGCGGACAACCAAATCTATCACTTGTGCCCAAAATTTCGTACCGTGCGTTTGTAGCTATAGTTGTGCTGCCTAACTAAAAAAATGGAAGCGTACAGTAAAGATTTCGTAAGAGAGATTATTGAGATATACCGTCAACATCCATGCCTATGGAAAGTTAAAAGAACCTTATAAATTGCATCACAGGTCTCAGGAATTATTCTTCCTAGTGCTTGGGGCGATATGAGTGAAGAAAATTTGAGGTCTTCATATGACCTCCCTGTTGCTAGGAATCGTAATGTACATACGAGACGTTCATGAGGTGTAATAGCCTTCCTCATCATCGTATCCTGTTTTTTTTATGATTGGTGTTACCAAGGACAGAAGTTCTAAAAATGTGGATTCATCCATTCTTAAATAGTTCATATAGTCTTTAGGCTCTAGTCTCAGTTCCTCTAATAATTGATTATGGGATAGCTTGTTTCTTTTTTGAAGCCAAGACTTACACCATTTTGACGTTTTTTTTTGCACTTTCTGTCTGCCTCTAAAATAATAGCAATATTAAAAAGATCGTTAGAGTCGAGATCAGACATCTTATCACAATAGAACTAATTGGACAATTGGTTGTTGCAGTGAGTGGCGAAGCCGCCAACCACAACTCCAACCCCGATGTTCGAAATCTGGGTTGGGGTTGAAAATCGTTGTCGTGAATGGGGCCCTTAAGGAGCATGTTCAGTATGTATATCTATTTCTGGCTGACATACTTCAACAAAATAACAACTACAGGAGGCGCCCAGCTGCAATCCTATAACAAATCTCGTTAACTCAATAAGATCAGGAAAAGTTGTACAGGATTATCTTCGGCATAAGATCGCTTCAGCGCATACACTGGAATAAATCATATCTTGTCACATGTGACCTCACTTTTGTGACCTTACTTTTCCAGTGACTACATTTTCCTTTCTTTTCTCTCTTTCTCTTTTTTATTTTTTTCTAATTCTCTCTTACTTATCTCCTATCTCTTTCCATTATCATCCATTTCTTATCCTCTCTTTTTCTACTTTCTTCCTCCTTTCTCCTCTCTTTCTCTTCTCTCTTCTCTTATTCTATTTTGTTTCTCTTTTAGCTTATTTCATCTTACGCGTTTATTTTCACATTATTTTCGTTTCTATTTATTCATTTATTTAATTATTCATCTATCAATTTTTTAATTATTTCAATGTGATTTTCATTATCGCAGATACACCCAAACGCAACTGTTTAATTCATTTTTTCTTTTATTCAATCTTATTTCATCATATGTATTTAGTTTTTATATTATTTCTATTTCCACTCATCTGTTTGTTTACTTATTTATCTATTTAATACAAATTTTCAGTGTGGTATGAATTATTGCAGATAGAGCCAAATATAACAAGTGTGGAAGCATTAAAGTTCTTATCTCTTATCTGAAATGGATAATGCAGTTCAATCCAGGAGCTTTGGAATCCAGCTTCATATCCTCAGGACAAAAAGAGGTTTATCAGGTAAAAAAATACGTCGAGGGATCCTCCTCCTTGCTTGAAAAAGGTCACGTGATAAAGGTCATATTTATAAAAGTCAGAGGGAATGTCAGCCTCATAAAGATCAAATAATGTCATGTGATAAAGGTCAGATTTAAAGAGGTCAGAAGGCATGTCAGGCTTATAAGGGTCACGTGGCATGTCAGCCTCATAAAGGTCAAGTGGTTGTTATAAAGGTCAGTTTTACAAAGGTCAGATAATATGTCAGCCTCATAATGGTCAGGTGACATGTCTTGTGATATAGATCAGATTTACAAAGGTTAGATGACATGTCAGCTTCATAAAGGTCAGATGACATTTCATGAGATAAAGGTTGGATGCACAAAGGCCAGATCTCATGTCAGTCTCATAAAGGACAGGTGGCATTTCATCTGATAAAAGTCTTATTTACAAAGGTCAGTTGGCATGTCAGCCTCATAAGGGTCATGTGACATGTCATATGATAAAGGTCAGATATACAAATATCTGATGAGATGTCAGCCTCATAAAGGTCAAATGACATGTCAGGCTCATAAAGGTCAGGTGACATGTAATGCCATAAAGGTCAGAGCTACAAGGGTCAGATGACATGTCAGCCTCATAAAGATCATGTGACATGTCATGTCATAAAGGTTGGATGGCTTGTTAGGCTTAGAGGTAAGGTCAGCCTTATTTACAAAGACTGGATGACATGTTAGCCTTAGTAAGGTGAAGTGATATGATATGTTTAGTTACAAAGGACAAGTGGATGATGTTTTTTTTTTGTTTGTTTTTTGTTTAGACGGGAATTCTCTCTTTTCTCTCTCAATCTCTTCCTCCTTTTTCACTTCCCTTCCTCCTCTTTCGTCTTCCTCTCTATATATTTCCTTTTATCTCTTTT
>NC_134815.1:37049267-37059267 GCF_046742065.1 Oratosquilla oratoria | reverse complement strand
TGTGTGTGTGTGTGTGTGTGTGTGTGTGTGTGTGTGTGTGTGTGTGTGTGTGTGTGTGTGTGTGTGTGTGTGTGCGTGCCTGCGTGCGTGCGTGTGTGCGTGTGTGTGTTATGGGACACTTGACCAGCGCTTCTGTTCCCAAGGACAATATAGGGTCAGATTACTTCAAGGAAGAGAAGATTTAATAACATGGTTATAGATCTTTGCCCATAATGTCCAGATAAAGGGTGATGATAAGCCTCTATTTCTAATCTCAGTGATTTACTTAGATGAGCAGTCAATTCATTATCATAGACTAAATGACTAAGTAGAAATCACTCAGTGAGTTTAGTTCATGAATATATTTACTTCAGTTAAGCTGAGAATTTTTGTGTGTGTGTATGTGTTTGTGCCTGTTTGTGTGTGTGCGCGCATGTGTGTCTGCGTATATATATGTAGGAATAAAATCGAAACTAGACCTGTCACCCCTTTTTGCACACACGCACACACACACACACACACACACACACACACACACACACACACACACACACACACACACACACACATACATACATACATATATATATATATATATATATATACATATATATATATATATAAATATATATATATATGTATATACACACGTACATATATATATATATATATATATATATATATATATATAGTATGTGGCGTATGTATGTGTGTATAAATGTGGGTGCAAATACTCTCTAACAAAGAAAGAAGGTGTATTGGGAAGGTCAGGTCAGGTTAGGTTAGGTCTACCATATCGAGAGCATCAGCGAAAGCTCCCTGGTCCACAAATAGGCCCCAATCTAATCATCAGGTCACGGTCTGGTTAGAAAATTCGACCTTTTGACGCCTAAACTAATCTACTTTCCGTCCAAATCTACTTCCCACTCCACAAGATGGAGTGATAAGATAGAGAAAGGGAAAAAATAAATAAGAATTTGAGGCTGGAAGGCAGCGTGAGAGGAAAAACTGGACGAGAGCTGGATATTTTCTCTTTCTTTCTCCTCCTCTTTTTCACTCTTCTTCACTGTCTAGTCGTTCTGTTCCATGCACTTGGTAAACAAAGTATTTTGTATTTTCAAAACTCAATACATTTATATTTCATTCATTCATTTTGTGATTCGCTACACCATAAGACAGAACTGACATCCAGCATTTTTTTTCTTTTTATTCTTTTGAACATGTCTTTTCACTGCCATCCCAAAAAGGTCTATTTTCTTTTTTTTTTACAGACAATATACGACGTCATACCACATCTTTTTCGAAAAAAAATATATCACATAACAGTGTCGCATACAAGAAAGTTTGGACACACACACACAAAAATTAATAAAAAAAATGAATAAAGGATGTATCGATATTTTTTTATTCAAACATTCAAAAGAATGACGTCATGTCGACTTACACGTAACGGTCTTCGGACGGTTAACGTGTTGTATCATTTCATGTTTACTGCGGTTTCAACGACGAAAAACAAGGACAGCTTTTGTGTCCTGAGCATCACTTGGAGTCAAATCATTTCGTTCAATGGACGCTGTCGGGAACCATCAGGCAAAGTTGCCCTGTCATACCCATAGAAAGTCGATCAACTATTGTTCCCAAAAGTTAATCTCCCTCTCTCCCTTTCTCTCTCTCTCTCTCTCTCTCTCTCTCTCGCTATCTCTTTTTCTCGCTCGCTCTTTTTATCTCTTTCTCTCTCTCTCTCTCTCTCTCTCTCTCTCTCTCTCTCTCTCTCTCTCTCTCTCTCTCTCTCTCTTTTGATCTCCTTCTCTCTCTCTATCTCTCTCTCTCGCTCTTTTCTCAACCCCCCCCTTTCTCGCACCCCAATCCTCTCCTCGTCCTCCTCCTCCTCCCTTCCACTCCCCTCCACTCTGGTTACCCGAATATCCAATTCTAGTCTTCACTCAGTCTCTCTGTCTTTTCACTCTGGTTACCTAAGGTCTGTTCCCACAAGCGGTTTCAACCGCGCGGAAACCACGGCGGTACCGCATAGTTAAAGAAAAACTGGGCGGCTGTGTGTGAACGCCTCCATTGACTTGCATTGTAATTGAAACGGCTAGTGTGGATAGAGCCTTTCCAAGTCTTCCTTTCCGGTCTCTTCTAGTCTTCCTGGTCTCATCCGGTATCCAGTGGTCTATGGTCTACTTTCCGATATTGTGTAGTCTTCTCTATTTTCTTATGGTCCTTTTTTGGTATCTCCAGGTCTCTCGTGATCTCCACTGGTCTCCGGTTGTCTCTCTTCGTCTTCTTTTTTACCTCCTTCCGGCCTCCCCACACTTCCATATCTCCTTTGGTCTCCTCTACTGCTGGATGGCCTCCGCCTCTTATGGTCTCCCCTATGTCTCCCTGTGTCTCCTCTAATCACTCTGTGTCTCCTCTGGACTCCTTATGTCTCCTCTGTGTCTCCCTGTGCCTCCTCTGGTTCCTGGTCTCCCCTGGTCTCCCTTGTGTCTCCTCCCGTCTCCTCTGCTGCTGGATGGCCTCCACCTACTCTAGTCTCCTATAATCTCCCCTATGTCTCCTTTGTTCACCCTTTATCTCCTATGGCCTCCCCTATGTCTCCCTGTGTCTCCCATGTGTCTCCTCTGGTCTCCTCTGTGTCTCCTCTGGTCTTCTCTGTTGCTGGACGGCCTACACCTACTCTAGTCTCCTACAATCTCCCCTATGTCTCCTTTGGTCTCCCTTTGTCTCCTCTGGTCTCCCCTGTGTCTCCTCTGGTCTCCCTGTGTCTCCTCTGGTCCCCTCTGTTGCTGGACGGTCTACACCGGCCCTTCCCATTTTCCAGTCAATCGAGGTACATCTCCCTTTCATCCGTCTTCCGTTGGCCACGAGCTGCTTAGCGTCACTTCTTCCAAAATCACCTCCTTTCACTTCCTCACCCTCCCTCTTTCTCTTCCTCTCCTCCTCTTGCTCTCTCTTTCTCCACCTCCTCCTCCTCCTCCTCCTCCTCTTCTTCTTCCTCCTCATTCTCCTCTTCCTCCTCACACTCCCTCTTTCTCCTCCTCTTTCTCTTCCTCTCCTCCTCTTGCTCTCTCTTTCTCCTCCTCCTCCTCCTCTTCCTTCTCCTCCTCCTCCTCTTCTTCCTCCTCATTCTCCTCTTCCTCCTCGCACTCCCTCTTTCTCCTCCTCTTTCTCTTCCTCTCCTCCTCTTGCTCTCTCTTTCTCCTCCTCCTCCTCCTCCTCCTCTTCTTCCTCCTCCTCCTATTCCTCCTCACCCTCCCTCTTTCTCCTCCTCTCCTCCTCTTGCTCTTTCTTTCTCCTCCTCCTCCTCCTCTTCTTCCTCCTCCTCATTCTCCTCTTCCTCCTCATTCTCCTCTTTCTCTTCCTCACTCTCCTTCTCCTCCCTCTCTCTCCACTCTTCTTCCCCGAAGGAACTTATTCTTCTTTCCAGTCGTTTGGCCTCGTCTCTCTTTTACTCCATTCTTTTCTTGTTCCTCCCTCCTCCTCCTCCTCCTCCTCCTCTTCCTCCTCTTCCTCCTCCCTACTCTTTTTCTTACTGAATGGAATTTTTCTCTAGTTGTTTGTCTTCTTTTTTCTTTTACTTCACTCTTTCATTTTCTCTTCTTCTTCTTTGTCTTTTTCCTCTTCTAAGCTCACTTCCTCTTCTTCGTTCTCACAGTTTTAACTCATCTCACTTGTCTCATCTCTCCCTCTCCCTTTCTCTCCCTCCCTCCCTCTCTCTCTCTCTCTCTCTCTCTCTCTCTCTCTCTCTCTCTCTCTCTCTCTCTCTCTCTCTCTCTCTCTCTCTCTCTCTCTCTCTCTCTCTCTCTCTCTCTCTCTCTCTCTCTCTCTCTCTCTCTCTCGCTCGCTCGCTCTGTGTGTCTCTCTCGCTCAAACTATCTTCCTCCTCACCTTTCTGTTCTTCATCCTTATCCTCATCTTCTTCCTCCTCTTTATTTTCTTATTCCTCCTCCTCCTCCTCCTCCTCCTCCGCCTTTTTTCATGGTCCACATATTTACATCTTTCTTATTTTTGTTTTATTTTTCTTCTTGTTCGTGTTCTTCCCTCCGCAAAACTGACTCTTTTTTATAATTTTTACTCTTCTTCATTCTTCTCTGTTTTCCTTCCATTTCTTCGATATTCTCTCTCTCTTTCTTCCTCCATTACCTTGTACTTTTGTTATTTTTCAATTTGAGATATTTTACCACTTTTCTCTTCCCTTCTTTTACGTGCTCCCTTTGTCTTTCATATTTGTCCCTTTCCTTTGTTTTTATTTTATTTTGAAAAATAAAGAAAGTTCATACAGAATCTTTTGGAAAAACAGTTTGCTATCTTCTCTTCATTTGAATGCTCACTTTCCCTCTCTATGGAACAAAAGGTCTCCAATGCTGAGACTAAGCGCAAACTGAGACGCAGGCGACACAGGTGACAAAGGCGACGCAGGCGACACAGGCGACGCAGGTGACATAGGCGACGCAGGCGACACAGGCGACGCAGGCGACGCAGCACAGAGCAAAGGCAGACTTCCTGTTGCTGAACTTAAGTACAGTCTGAACTTCTCTCATACTTGAAATACTTCTAGATTGACTACCTCAGCATTTCAAGAAAGAAAGAAATGAAAGCCGTTCTCCAATTCAGCAACAGAAAGTCTGTCTTTGCTCTGTGCTGCGTAGCCTGCGTCTCAGTTTGAGTTTAGACTAATAGTTCTCTCTACTGGAAACCTCTAAAATGCAGAACTCCCCAGTATTCGGAACGAATATGAGAAAATGGTTCTCTTGTTTGCAATTTTCTCAATTTCAGAAACTTTCGATCAATATATCACATTTTATAATCAGTTAGCCTTGGACTTTCTATAAGTATCTATCTTCTAACATATTACATATCTACTTTATCTATCTCTATCCTATTTAATATTTTATATAATTTATCAATTATTGATCTATTCATCATTCATTATCTATTACCAATTTATTCACTTATAAATTACTTATCTACTTCATTTATCTTTATCTTATTCAGTATTTTACATAATTTATATTTCTATCATCATTCTGTTATTATCATATTTACTTTATTTAATTATTTATTCTAAGTGTTAAACTGTACTTTATCTAGTTCTTTATCTACTAACACTGTTGGCATAGATTCCTATATCAACGTAAGATTTAATATCAATATCCTCTGAGATTATTTATATATTATCTATATATTATACATATATTGCTATACACCATAAACATAATATATTGCATATATTATATATCTATATCATTCATACATTATATATTAAACATAAGGGACGATTATTTATTGCAAAAACTTATTCTTGACATGGTTCAACGTGTTTATATGTGTCTTCATAGAATCCTTAACACTGAAGAAGAAAATATCTGGATCCGATCGTTTGAAAATGTATCTTAAAGGATTAGATTCCAAGAGGGAGGTTTCGCTGATGTCCGTGTAGTCACCTAAGAACATATGAATGGAGGAGATTGCAAGAGACCATAAGGCTCATACTAGGCAGTTCCATGCCCCTTACCACCTGTAATCACTCTCCATAAAGTTATATTCTTCTCTTAAAGCAGCAAATTGTTTCAACGCCTACTACAATGAATATGTCATAGTATTTCACAATCTATAATTTACAAGTGTTCCTGTCATTGAGTATGATATCGCACCTGTAATTTATGAATGATATAGAAGATGTATTAAATCGATAGTGCAACAAGAGTACTAGAATACTCGAAAATACACACACACACACACACACACACACACACACACACACACACATATATATATATATATATATATATATATATATATACATACTTATAAAATTCTGATTATCTTGTTTGTTATCTTCTTGGTTGAAACCGTCACCCAGCCAATCAGACGAAGAGATTTGACGTCACGACTGAGGACCAGCCAATCAGAAGAGATATGACGTCACGACTGAGGACCAGCAAATCAGAAGAAGAGATATGACGTCATGACTTAGGACCAGCCAAGCAGAAGAAGAGATCATAAGAAGAGATATGACGTCACGACTAAGGACCAGCCAATCAGAAGAAGAGACATGACGTCACGACATCCGCTCTGTGGGTCCCAAGGAACCCCAGCGCTGAGCGCGAGACGATACAACTGCTAATTTTCCAATTTACTAATTTTTGAATTTCCAATTTTCCGATTACATATTTTCTGACCATTAATATTCAAAATTTTCATATTCAGTATTCAAAAGTATAGCCAACTCCTGAATTAGCTTCTATTAGGCATAATGAGTTTATTAAAATATAACGAACCATATAAATCATATGATGCGTGGTACTCCAAGCAACGACGACATAAATTCATAGTCTTCTAATTCTAAGATTGAAAATTGTTTTATCTGAAGGAGACAATATTCCGCTTGCAAGAATTCAGTTTCCAATTCAATCAGCGTTTGCCATGACCATTCATAAGTCTCAAGGACAGACTTTTCAGAAAGTTTTAGTTTATCTAGAGTTCTAGACAAACCTGTATTTCAGCATGGACAATTATATGTTGCGCTGAGTAGAGTTAAGCAAAAGGAAAATGTTAAAGTGTTTTTAAATAATTCAAATTGTAAAAAGAATGTTGTAAATATAAGAGCATTGTCTTAATAAATATTCTATTGATCATTTTACTAACAACGTATCATTTAAGATTTTATTTGACCCAACGGGTCACGGGTGGTCTAGTGTATATACATATACATATACATATACATATATATATATATATATATATATACTCGTATATATACATACACATAGACACACATGTATTTATTCACTTAAACACGCACACGCACAAACACATGCACATGCACAGATGTCATCATTAACATCATCGTCGTCATGGTCATCGTTATCGTCATCATCATCGTCCTATGTCCATACTTTCAATTCTCTGTATTTTCAAAAGTCCCTATACTAACGTCAAATATAAAATATTCAAACATTTTCCTAAGTGATTTTTGCTTGAAAAGTTGAAAATCATAAACAGGTTTCCAGTAAATTGTTTATACTTTTGTTCGTAAAACGAATTTGCATTTCATTGCAGTGAAAACATATTTTGTGTTCGAAACGTTTTGGACGTTTCAAGAGCTCTAAACGTTTCTTATCCAAGGCATCGTTTGGTCCTCTATATCAACGTTCCTCTATAAGGGGGCCAGGGGTCCCCCTTGGGGGCCTCAGAAGCTCATCAAGGGGTCCCCAGGATAGAAAGGAGAATTCATCATGTTACAGTTAATCCTATCATATATATTTTTTTAATCTACACAATGTGTTTAATCGAGATGTCCAGTTTCTTTTTTTATTTCAAGGCTTTACAAATCATCCCCACATTCTTTCATAGTATGAAGATGATTTGTCTATTATAATGCTTCTATCACTGAGTTCTTAGTAAAAAGTGACCACATCCTATCTAATCACGGGGTTCTCTGAGTATATAAGTCAAAGTAAGAGGCCTGGGCCAGAAAGCTTGAAAGATAGAAATATTGATCTTAAACGTTTGTGAACGTAACTCTTACCTCAAACGTCTTTAGACGGCCAGTGTAAATGCGGCAGCACACCAGGCATTTCTCGCTAGCATGCTACTTGCTTTTGATATTTGTTTTGAGTAGAAACGACTTCGGTTACGATCTTTTGTTTTTCAAAATTCCAAATGTCAAGTTAATCTTGTGTCATATAATGCTAGAATCTAAAAGACGATTACTAGGAGTTAGACCTAAACGAATGTTAGACACATTGTTGAGATGTTCTTACGTCTGGAATATTGTAACCGAAGTCGTTTCTACTGAAACGAAATAGCAAAAGGAAGTAGCATGCTAGTAAGAAAGGCCTAGTGTACTGTCACTTTAATGCTTAGAGGATTTTGAATGTTTCCTATCTTCCTTTAAGCCACATCTTTACCATCCTCTCTTCTCCCACTCAGATAACTTTACGGATAAGGACGATAGATGGTAAGAACATGGAACTACATAGTGTAGGCCTTATGGTCTCTTGCAGCCTCCTCTATTCTTATGTTCCTCTATTCTTTCCTTTATTGCATATTCCTATTTCCTCTTTCTTCCGATCTCTTTCACCTCCTCCTCTCTCTCACCTACTCTCTTCCTACAACCTCTTCTTTAACCACCTCCTTCCTCCCTCCTCACCCTCCCGTCTCCTCCCTTCCTTCCTCTCTCTTGTCCTCGCCGTACTGAGAGAGAACTGAACCACAAACTCTCTTCTAATATAGAGTTAGTCTACGTATGTATTTCTAATACTAGAGTGTGATTCTGGTATTTGAAGGAATCTATAAAAACTTTTTAATATATATATATATATATATATATGTACATATATATATGTATATATACATATATATATATATATATATATATATATATGTGTGTGTGTGTGTGTGTGTGTGTGTGTGTGTGTGTGTGTGTGTACAACACTGAATGGGTCCCAGTGAACAAATTTACATTTATCAACCACAATTCACTTTAATTCTAAGCCATCAACATCGAGAAGCTCGAGGAGGCATACATGCAGAAATTGATAACGCAATCGGTTAAGTCACTATCACTTGTTAGGTGCTAGCGGAAGTTCCAGGCCTTAGCAGTACCACGTATTTATTTCTGGATGTATGCCTCCTCGATGTTTTCGATGTTGATGGCTTAGAATTCAAGTGATTTGTGGTTGATACATGTATATATATATATATATATATATATATATATATATATATATATATATATATATATATATATGTATGCATGTATAAAAAACAACTTTTCTTTTAGGTCGATCCTTCATTTCTACCTTCATCACCATTATCATCAAAATGCAAAATTCTTTTTGAACATCATCATCCCTCGGATTTCTTCTTCACCGATGTTACAAGTTCTCCATCCCTTCCTTCCCTCCACTCTCCCTTCCCTCCCTCCATCCCACCTCTCTTTCCCTACTTCCCTCCATCCCCTCTCCCACTCCCTCTCTCCTCTTTTTCTTCTTCCCTCTCTCTCCTCTCTTTCTCCTTGCCTCTCTCCTCTCTCTTCCCATCCCTCTCCTCTTTCTCTTCCTCTACCTCCCTTCCTACCCTCTCTCTATCTCTTTCCCTCCCTCCATCTCTCCCTCCCTTCCTTCCCTCCCTTTCCTCCACCCTCCATGCCTTAACCTCCATTGCCTCCTTCACATTCTTCTTATTTTCCTTTTCTTCGTTTTCTTTATCAAGTTCTTCCCCTACTCCACGTTTTTCTTTTCTTTTTTTCTTCTTCTTCTCTTATCTTATTCACTCGCCACTTCCGCTCTGGAATCTCTTGACCCCTCAGCGCCTCCTCCCTCCTCCTCTTCCTCCTCCTACCCTCCCTACGACTCCTTCCTCCTCCTCCTCCTCCTCCTCCTCCTCGTCCTACTTATCCTCCTTCTCATTCATTTCTTCCTTCGACCCCTTCCTCCTCCTCCTCCTCCTCTTCCTCTTTCTCCTCCACTGCTTCCTCGTTCTTTCCATCTTTCTTCTCATCCTCTTCTTCCTCTTTCTCCTCCTCTGCTTCCTCCTTCTCCTATTTATCCTCCTTCTCCTTCACTTCTTCTTTAGACCCCTTCCTCCTCCTCCTCCTCATCTTCCTCTTTCTCTTCCACTGCCTCCTCGTTCTCTTCATCTTTCTCCTTATCCTATTCTTCCCCTTTCTCCTCCTCTGCTTCCTCCTCCTCCTCCTCCTCCTCCTCTTCCTCCTCTTCTACTTTTTTCATCCACCTGATTCTCTTCCAATTACTTCTTATCTCTCCTTTTGTTTCCTTCGCCTCTCCAACCTTTATTCTTTTAATCTATCTTCTATTTTCTCCTCTACTTACGTCTAGATCTTCTTTTCCCAGATGCAATTTTTCTTTCTATTTCTCATTCTCAAAGTGCTATTCCTCTTCTCCTTTTTCCTTTTCCTCCTCCTCGTCCTCTTCCATCTTCTCCTCTTCCTCCTCCTCCTCCTCCTCCTCCTCTGTCTCCTCTTCCTCCTTTCTCCAACTCCTTTCACTCT
>NC_134815.1:37034267-37044267 GCF_046742065.1 Oratosquilla oratoria | reverse complement strand
TTGAATCTATTGTCACATATACCCTAAAGTCTAGGGCGGTGGTTCTCAGACTGTCTTTGGCGGAACCTCAGGGTTCCGTGAAGACCTTCCAAGGGTTCCGCGGAACCTCAGGGTTCCGTTTGAAAAAAAAAATGAACAGGAATGAATAAAATGAAACCTGAAAGTGATGAAATATTTTGCATTTGAGGAGAGAGAGAGAGGGGGGGGGGAGACTGTACGATTGTACGACTTTATACTGTGTGTATGTTGGTGACAATTATTTTTAACCCATTCAAACTCCGATGACAAGATGTCTTGTCATTTGGTCAAATAAAACAAAAAATCATAAAACACCAAAATGTTTGATCAAACACCAGAAAAATATGACGTCAGTCCTTGCTTCGCTGCGAGCGAAGCGAGGACTGACGTCATATTTTTCTGGTGTTTGATCAAACATTTTGGTGTTTTATGATTTTTTTTGTTTTATTTGACCAAATGACAAGACA
Organism: Oratosquilla oratoria; assembly: GCF_046742065.1. Taxonomy (NCBI): domain Eukaryota; kingdom Metazoa; phylum Arthropoda; class Malacostraca; order Stomatopoda; family Squillidae; genus Oratosquilla; species Oratosquilla oratoria. The sequence continues at coordinate 37,043,782 of NC_134815.1, read as the reverse complement.
TCTTGTCATCGGAGTTGAATGGGTTAAATCTGTCAGAATCTTTTTTCGTTGGGGGTTCCGCCGAGTACCGGCAAATGTGAAAGGGTTTCGTTAGAGGGAAAAGTTTGAGAACCACTGGCCTAGGGTACATGTGGCAAACGAGTTAAGAACAGCACGGCATAAGTCTAGGGCCTAGACCTATGTCGTGCTGTTTCTTGGCCTCCCGGAGAAGACCACTTCAACACTAAATAAAAACCGGTACTAATCTTAGAAGTACGAACCCCAATTGTGAACCTCTATGGCCTCATGGAAGTTCATGAACCCGAAGTCGAGAACCGTCATACTCGGAGAGAGAACCCTAGAATGAGTCCCGAAGAACCTTACGTACTTCGACCGAGATCGAGCAAATCCTCTCATCACTCATCCGCCTTCAGGTCTTCCCCTCAACCAATTAAGTCTGATTGGCGTTGCAATGTTGTCGTTAATAGGTTATAGACTTAGGTTTCCTTAGATCCTAAGGGTCAGCTTTAGGCATGAAAGAAATAGCAATCCATGAAGGTTTAAGAAGGAAATAGCCAGGGACTGGCTTACCAATAAAGTGGTTAACGAGTGGAATAGACTTAGTAACCCTGTAGTGAGCGCTGAACCAATTGGTTGTTTTAAGACATTACATAACTTTGTAGACAGGGACGACAGGTGGTAATGGACATGGAACTGCCTGGTGTAGGCCTTATGGTCTCTTGTAATTTTCTACATTCGTATGTTCTTATGTAAGTTTCTGCAGGAGAATTCTGATGACAATGTGGTGAACGAACAAGAAGAGACTAAATGTACCTTATAACTGATTTTTTCTTAATTATTTTGTATAATTTTTAATTCGTTTTACTATGTTTTACTTTAGACCCACGCAGTAGTCCAGTGGATACTGTATCGAACTCATGACCAGGTGGTCGTGAGTTCGATTCTCGGGAACCCGAGGCGGGCTTCGTTGCGTTGGTTCCCGACAGCCCAAGGTCAGACGGGGAAGCGAACTAACATCGTCATATAAACCCAGCAGCGTGCCGCAACTGGCAGTGCTAGTTATGCTATGAAGTTTCTCACTTCCCACTTCTTGGGGGGTGGGATGGCATTTTCTATTTCGTCCTACTTAATTTGATCTAGTTTTATCTTCTTATTTTGTTTTATAGTTATATAATTTATTCTCTTTGATACATACATATACCAAAGGCTTTTTCCCCCTACACGGGGGGTAGCCAAAAAGAAAAAGGCATAGAAACCACTCCCACCCATTCCATTTCCTATACATTCCACTCCCCTCCACCCTCTTTGATGATTATTATTAATGCACCGGACGGATTGAGAGGTATGCTACAAATTGATTAATTGTGTATTGACAGAGAGCCATATCTTGGGCAGCGGTTCTCACTTATTCCATTTGTGTCCTTGTTGTTCGATGTAAACAAGAAGAGCCAGTTGAGATGGGCAGGGCATGTTGCTATTGGTTAGGTACGATTGGTCTAATGACCATTGGTCTAATACCAATTGATCCAACGCGAATTGGTCGAGGAGCACCTCGTCCAATAGGTACAATTAGTCTGATAGGAAGATTAGTCTAATACTGAATGGTCTGAGACCGATCTAACCTAATCAAACCCTAACCTAAGACTGGTTACCTTTAGACCAATTGGTCTATTAGACAAATCAGTTTTAGACTAGATGTCTTTAGACTAATTGGTCTATTAGATCAATTAGCATTGGACCAGTCGTCATCAGACCAACTGACATTGGACCATTCGTCTGGGACTGGTTGCTAGAATGAGCGAAGAGGGAATACCGAGAAGGGTAATGGAGGGAACAACAGAAGAAAGAAGACCAAGAGGGAGATTAGGACGAAAATGGATAGATAATATAAACGAAGAAGAACGAAAACGAAGTGAAGACGAAAGTGACTGGATGAATCTGGTGCAGAATCGTCAGCATTGGAGAGGCTTGTTAATTAAGGGCGAACCCGAGATCCACCGGAGCAAGTAAGACCTTGTTGTCCTCCAGAGATTTTGATCTTACTGACGTCAGACGCTTCTATCCAGCTGAGGGGGTGACTTAGAGCAAGAATGGGTCAAGGCTATGTTGTAGTTACTTGTGCCCGTCTTGGGTTCAAGCAGTGCGCCTTCAAGTGTCGAAGACAGATGGACAAAGCCAACGATAAATGTGCAAGAGCCAAATGCTAGAAGGTAACAAGTGGCGAAGAAAGGGTGGAGACCAAATCGGTGAGGAGGATAAGAAACGAAGAGGGAGCCGGTTTAGTAAGACTGCTGGAGTGGAAAAAGTGGAGGAAGGGAGAGACTGGGGATGAAAAGAGTGGAGAAGTCTCTAATGGAGGAAAAGCGTTGATGGAGTGAAGGTGGAAAGAGTGGGTGAGAGCTCGCCATTGGTGAATACAGTCAGTGACAAAACATAAGAAGGCTGGAGGAAGTATATCAACGTATAGACATGAACTGAATGTGAAGGCAGCGTGACAATAAAAGTCTTAGGGAGTTCACCTCCAAATTCTTCGTCTCACAACCAAATTACAGAGACTAAGGCCTGGCGAACACTGCCGGCCGGAGCTCCCCTGCTCTACACTACAACTGCCACTCAGTCTGCCAGACAGTCCCAGGCTTTACATGGTGGCCTGACTAGTGACGTCATCACAAATTAGCAGATGCACAAAGCTCTCGTCAGCTTGAACAATCATATTCCCAGAGTCACACATTCTTGCACCCACACACATTAGAGGTACATACGATACAGTAAGGCATAAGCCCGCAAAGTAGGATGCAGGCGACACAGGTGACGCAGCACAGAGGAAAGGCAGACTTCCTGTTGTAAAATTGAAGTACAGTTCTCTCTCACTTGAAATGCTGAGGTAGTACATCTAGAAGCAAACTGAAACGCAGGCGACATAAGCGACAAAGCACAGAGCAAAGGCAGACTTCCTGTTGCTGAACTGAAATACAGTTTTAACTTCTCTCTCACTTGAAATGCTGAGGTAGTACATCTAGAAGCATTTCAAGTGAGAGAGAAGTTCAAACTGTACTTCAATTCAGCAACAGGAAGTCTGCCTTTACTCTGTGCTGCGTCGCCTGTGTCGCCTGCGTCTCATTTAGCACTTAGGCTAAAAGACACCCTAGGGCCTAGACCATTGGTCCCCAACCTGTAGCTCGCGGGCGCCATGGTGCCCTCGGGACCCTATTATGCGCCCGCAAGGGTCAACCAGAAAACTGTGAAGCATCCTTCATTTCAACATTTCTATATAAGTATATATATATATATATATATATATATATATATATATATATATATATATATATATATATATATATATATATATATATATATATATATATATACTTCTCTCTGGGCGAGGGCGCCCTCCGCTGTGTTTACAATGACAGATGTAGCCCTCAGCCTACAAAAGGTTGGGGACCCCTGCCCTAGACTGAGGGAGGATGGTGTTGGTGAAGGAGGGAGAAGAAAATAACCTACAGTAGATATCATACAGTGAGTGTTGGTGATGAGAATGTCATTATGGTGGAGGAAGATAAGAATCTAGTTACTGGTGTACTAGTACCCGGTGATAGTAAACACTAGTTATATTACCATATTGGTGGGCGTTAGTGTGGTGGAGAAGGGTATGAGGAGATCGATAGGGTGGCGGAGATCGTAATGTTGGAGAAAAGTGTGGAGATCACTCTGGAAACCAAAGAAGAACTGTCGGAGGCTTGAATGTTGGAGGAAGACGAGTGATGGACCAAAGTGATGGAGAGAGTGGGGGGTAGGGGGTGGTTGTGGGGGGGGGAGGCCCGGAGTGGGGTGTGGGGTGTGGGGGGGATAGTGTCAGAGACTGCGGAAGACTAGTTTTAGTGATATAATGAATAGTCATCCCTGGATTTGCAAATGAAGGAAATAAATTTCTAATTGGTTGCAGGGGGGGCAGGGGGGGAGAGCGGGGGGAGAGTGGGGGGTGTTACTGCTGCAAAGAGGAATGATGGAGAACGGGGGAGGGAAGAGGGGGGTGTTGGGGAGAACCAGACACGGGCCCAATTGTGACGTCACTCCACCCCAAATCGCCCTAAAAGAATCTCCCAACGTCGATGAAACAAATAGGTAAATATATTATAAAGAAATGAATAGATAAATAGACAAAGAAATAAATAATTATATAAATGATTAGGTAAATGAAGTAAAAACTTAACAAATAAATAAAAAGGTAAATAAATCATTAAACAGATTAATAAAAATATATACATGTATATGTGTACACACACACACACACACACACACACACACACACACACACACACACACACATATATATATATACATGCACATATATATAAATATATATAATATATATGTATATAATATATATATATATATATATATATATATATAACCTATGGTGAAGTAGAAGTAGAGAACCAGACTTCTCTTAAAACTGATTGGAGCTATGGTATCACAAAACAGGTGTTTAAGAGAATTTCTTTGAGGACGCAAGAAGACAGTTGAGGAGCCCACGCCAGGAGGCACTGAGTAGCTGTGGCCGAGTCCGTCATCTTTGCCCCATTATGCGCGTTGGTGCCAGGTAACAGACAGTCACTGCTGGAAATCGGAAAAGAAAATGGGATGCGAACCCACAACTAAGCGGATGCGAGACCAGTACGCTTTCGATTATACCACCAACACGCACACACACACACACACACACACACACACACACACACACACACACACACACACACACACACACACACACACACACACACACACACACACACACACACACACACACACAGACACACACACAGACACACACACAGACACACACACACACACATACACACACACACACATACACACACACACACACACACACACACACACACACACACACACACACACACACACACAGAGAGAGAGAGAGAGAGAGAGAGAGAGAGAGAGAGAGAGAGAGAGAGAGAGAGAGTAAAATAGCTGGGGAACCTCTCCACCAAGATGAAAATCAACAAGTAGACGAATAAAAAATAGATAAATAAATCCATAAATGATAACTGTGTTGGAGATGGGTGCTGGAGGAGGAGGAGGAGGAGGAGAAGAAGAAGAAGAAGAAGAAGAAGAAGAAGAAGAAGAAGAAGAAGAAGAAGAAGAAGAAGAAGAAGAAGAAGAAGAAGAAGAAGAAGAAGAAGAAGAAGAAGAAGAAGAAGAAGAAGAAGAAGAAGAAGAAGAAGAAGAAGAAGAAGAAGAAGAAGAAGAAGAAGAAGAAGAAGAAGAATGAGAAGAAGAAGAAGAAGAAGAAGAAGAAGAAGAAGAAGAAGAAGAAGAAGAAGAAGAAGAAGAAGAAGAAGAAGAAGAAGAAGAAGAAGAAGAAGAAGAAGAAGAAGAAGAAGAAGAAGAAGAAGAAGAAGAAGAAAAGGAAGAAGAAGAAGAAGAAGAAGAAGAAGAAGAAGAGAGGAAGAAGAAGAAGAAGAAGAAGAAGAAGAAGAAGAAGAAGAAGAAGAAGAAGAAGAAGAAGAAGAAGAAGAAGAAGAAGAAGAAGAAGAAGAAGAAGAAGAAGAAGAAGAAGAAGAAGAAGAAGAAGAAGAAGAAGAAGAAGAAGAAGAAGAAGAAGAAGAAGAAGAAGAAGAAGAAGACGATGACGACGTGGTCCTCTCGGAGTGTCCCGGCTCACCACCAACCATACATAACGAGATGGCGGTGTGCGTAATTACAAGCGGCTCACAGATTTATCGTAGTGATCCCTCATCCATAATTTTCCTCTGTAATCCGGCTGTAATTAGATAAACGCTCCCTCTCTCTCTCCTTCTCTCTCTGTCTGTCTGTCTATCTCTCTCTCTCTCTCTCTCCTTTTCTCTCTCTCTCCTTTTCTCTCTTTCTCTCCCTCTCTCCCTCCCTCACAGCATCTCCCCTAGGGTCGTGGGACTTTTCCTCCCTCTCCCCTCCCAGCACGACAGAAACTAAATATGCCCCCTTCTCTCAAATATCACTCCCTCTCCCTTCCTTCAACTCTTTTGCCCTATCTATCCCCTTCCCACCCCACTTTTCATCCCCCTACCCCCTACTCGTCTCTATTCACGCCTCCACTTTACCTTCCGCCTCTACTTCCTAACACTCCTCCTCCTCCTCCTCCTCCTCTTCTTCTTCCTCCTCCTCCTCGGTGTCCTCTTCCCCGTCCACAGATGACTGAGAATAATGTCTTTGTCACATGGACCACCATCTCTCGTCTTCTGCTAACTTCAATCCCGCCGCTGCCTCTTGCCCTACCTCTTCCTCTCCCTCCCCTTCCTCTCTTACGTCACAGCTACGGCCAAGACAGTCAACTTTCCTTCAGGCAGCCGGGGCAAGTGGCGGTCACTGGTAGCTTGAGGACTTGAACTCAGGTCCACCTAAGTACACATGAGCTGATGGCGTAATCGTAAGCGTACTGGTTTCGCATTTGTTTAGTTGTGGGTTCGAATCCCGCACTCCTCTCCGATCCCCACCAGTGACTGTTTGCTACCTGCCCTGGCAGTCCCTAAGGAAGGGCAAAGGTGAAGGCTTCGGCCGCAGCTACAGCAGTTACTCATGACACACAGAGTCAGTCAACACACTCCTCGACGTACGGTCTGAATGATAAGAGTCCATCTTTGCTAATACAAAATTAATTTTTATTTTATTCGTCATTCATTTTTCTTAAGAAAAGATAATTCTTAGCGTATCATCAGTCATCCACAGACGGTGAAGGAATTGTACTTAACTCTATAATTGTTACATAACAGATGATTTGTGGGCCCTCGGGATGAATGTGGTGATGTTGCAGCACTCTTGAAATAAATATATTTGCTAAGGGACAAGACTATGAGGTTAGTACAGTTACTATCATAGTTCTTAAGTTACAGTTATTACAGTTATAGTCAGATTATTACAGACTTAACTTGTTAAGTTCCTTAAGTGTCTCTGTGGAAATCAATTCGTGAAATATATATAATTGCTAAGGGACATGACTATGAAGTCAGTACAGTTACTATAATAGTTCTTAAGTTATAGTTATTATAGTTATAGTCAGATTATGACAGACTTCAGTCGTTAGGTTCCTTAAGTGTCTCTGTGGAAATCAAATCGAGTGTTTTATTCATTGTTATCGCCAGGTGATTTTATTCAGCTGAGGAAAAGATTCGGTGGTCCAAGGATAGAGGAAATAATATCCAATAAACCTCAGACGAGTTGATTCAGGCCTGGGTTGGATTGGACTGTGGCCTGAACAAGGTCGTGACCTGACGAGACCTAGTTTACGTGTCAGAAAGAATGCACACCCACCTTCCCCCCTTACTCAAAAACACCCTTAGATAAAAAAAAAAAAAAAATCCGAAATGTATAAGATTTGCAACGCAAATGACATAACAACCCAACGTGTGGAGACTAAACAGAGTAAAAAAACTAGCTTCCCTAAAAAAAAAAAAAAAAAAAAAAAAAAAAAAAAAAATCATACTGTATAAAATTTGCGACCCAAGTGACATGATAACCTATATTATGAATACTAAACTATGTCACGAACTAGAAGATAACAAACCTGACGTTACAACACATGACGTCATGACACACCTATGACGTCACAGTCTAGACACCTTTGTGGGAGAAGAAGTAACATAAGGTACTTGTACGCATCTCCATGAAGACTTCTTAAACCAAATTTGCAATGTAATTAAGGCGGATAAGAATCAATTACCCAATAATCGTATTAAATCTTAAATATGCGCAGAGAGAGAGAGAAAAAGGAAAACATTTACGAGTGATTTCCAGCAAATTGTTCTTTCATCACGTGTCTGTATATAGAATTACATACGTGTGTGCATCCAACTTACACTGGAGAAAAACAATAATCTTGCATTTCATGTATATATATATATATATATATATATATATATATACATACATATATATACAGTATATATATATATATATATATGCATATATATGATTATATGTATACACACACACACACACACACACACACACACATATATATATATATATATATATATATATATATATATATATATATATATATGTATGTATATGTTACGCGTAATGTGGATAATTGCCTAATGTGAACATTAGGCAGAAAATTGCCTAATGTTTACATTAGGCAAGCAGTTTGCATAAAGTTTACAATTTGTTAACATTAAGCAAAAAATGCCTTTTGTTCACATTATGCCGCCCAATTTTTCCCGATGTGAATTGGACTGCCTAATGTAAACAATGAACATTAATCGAACAGACAACCTAACCTAAACAATGAAAATTAATCGAACAGACAACCCACAGAAGCTACAAATAATGCAATTTAAAGAATTCCAGTGTATTTGAACACATGCAAAACACAATGAAAACAATTCGCCAGTTTGTTTTTCAATCACAAATTTTTACATGATCTGCCCGGGTGACAGCGCGAGTTGCAGTTGAGCTTTTTTCTAAGGCAGCTGCACCATTGTGAAGTACACTGTGTCGTACACTGGCACTTTACATAGCCTTGCCCACCAGTGCCTCTTACTGTCGCAGTTCTGATCGATAGGCAGATATCGGAAACTTCTTCAGGCTTTATTAGGGGTTGTTTGATTGCACATAGATCAGTTGCTGTAAATTTTGGCCCAATAAGTATCTTAGACAAATGATTTGGATGATGGAAAACATAAACACAGGGGAAGGCTCGGAACCCTAAACACTCTAACGTTTCTACGCGAACGAAACGTTAGAGTGTTTAGGGTTCCGAGCCTTCCCCTGTGTTTATGTTCTCTATCATCCAAATCATATATACATATATATATATATATATATATATATATATATATATACATATATATATACATATATATATATATATATATATATATATATATATGTGTGTGTGTGTGTGTGTGTGTGTGTGTGTGTGTGTGTGTGTGTGTGTGTGTGTGTGTGTGTGTGTGTGTGTGTGTGTGTGTATGTGTGTGCGTATGTCTGTGTGTGTAGGGGTGAGCGTGTGAGGGGTGAATATGCATGTGTGTGTGTATGTGTGTGGCTCGCCATGGTCTTGGATCACATGTTAGACTCGTTATCGACAGCTATTTCCCTCCCGGAAGAGAGCTCAGAGCTCATATATAACCGATATATGGATAATGTTGTGACCTTACACGCACACACACCCCTATCTCCCCGCCCACGATAGTTGGAGTAACGACTCCCAGTGCAACGATACTGAAATTATTTCAGCCCTGGGCGGGATTCGAATCCGGGCCGCCGTAGTGGCAGCCAAGAACTCTACCACTGCTTCATCGAGTCGTGTAAGCGTGTGTGTGTGTGTATGTGTGTGTGTGTGTGTGTGTGTGTGTGTGTGTGTGTGTGTGTGTGTGTGTGTGTGTGTGTGTGTGTGTGTGTGTGTGTGTGTGTGTGTGTGTGTTCACTAACTTCCTCAATCCCTCCTCTGATCCTGGTACAAGCGCAGTGTCGTCAGCAAAGAGCAACTGTCTTATTTCCCATTTTTC
>NC_134815.1:37004267-37006767 GCF_046742065.1 Oratosquilla oratoria | reverse complement strand
TCTCTGTCTCTCTCTCCCTCTCTTTAAAGTCTCCCACTCCTTTTCCCTCTTTATTTCCGTCCTTCCACCTCTTTCCACACCGTCTTCCCCTCTTCATTCATTCCTCTCTTCCCTTCCTTTCTTCCTCTCTTACCACTTCCGTCATATTTATCTCCAGACTCTCTGCCCCCCCCTCCCCCTCCCCCGGCTCTGCACACTTCTTGCGCCTTTTTTCAATTCTCCTCTCTGGTTCTCTATTTCTCCCCCCTTATTCTCTCTCGTCGCTTCTCTCTCCATTTTCACGCACTCGTATTCTCTCTCTTTTTCATCTTTCCCCTTATGGGTCCTCTTTTGCAGTCTTCAGAAGGAGGAGGAGAAGGATGAGGAGGAGGAGGAGGAGGCGGAGGAGGAGGGCGAGGAGGAGGGCGAGGAGGAGGAGGAGGAGGAGGACGAGAATGAAGAGAAGGAGGAGGAGGAGGAGGGCGAGGAGGAGGGCGAGGAGGAGGAGGAAGAGGACGAGGAAGAAGAGAAGGAGGAGGAGGAGGAGAAGGAAGAGGAGGAACAGAAGGAGGGGGAAGAAGAAGAGAAGGAGGAGGAGGAGGAGGAGGAGGAGGAGGAGGAGGAGGAGGAGGAGGACAAGGGGAGGACGAGGAGGAGGAGGGCGGGAGAGCGTCTTGGGCGATCCTCTTGTCTCGTAAAATATTTCCCATAGATAGGAGGAGAGGGACCTGCGCCTCTTCCAAGGACAAAGAAATAAATTTTATTCTATTTTGTTTTATTAATTCGTTTATCCATTTATTTCAGTTAATGTTTCGTTTCATTTTTTTATTTTTTATTAATTTAATCCTTTACTCATTTACTCATTTATTCATGTATTCATTCGTTTCTTCATCTGTTGAAATTTCTATCTAATTATCTATATCTTTATCAACCTATATATATATATATATATATATGTATATATATATATATATATGTATTTATATATATATATATGTAAATATATATATGTATTTATATATACATGTATATCTATACTGATATTCATATTGATATTCATATTTGTATTCATGTTAATATTGGTATTTATATTTGTGTTTATATTAAGGTCTATATATTTACATTTATATTTATATTTACATTTATATTTATATTTATATCTATATTTATATTTATATATTTATTAATATTTATTTCTTAGTATTCATATCTATATCCAGATCTATTTTCATATTTATGTTTATATTTATAATCATATTTATATTCATATTTACTTTCATATCGGCATTTATGTTCAAACCGCGGTGGCTCATACCGCTAGTGTGAACAGGGCCTAATAGATGACATCAATGTCCCTCGCCCTACTCTTTGAGTCACCTCTTCCTCCCCCTCTCACCCTCCTAAAGTAACTCTCCTACTCTTTCTTACCTTCCTAAATTACCTTTCCCTTTACCTTTCTTTTTCCTCCGCTCTTGTTTTGGCTCTTTCAATTCTCCTCCTCCTTTCCCTCTCTATTTCCTTTCTTTATCCCGTGTTTTCTTCCATCTCCCCTCAATCTCATTATCAGCTCTCTCTCTCTCTCTCTCTCTCTCTCTCTCTCTCTCTCTCTCTCTCTCTCTCTCTCTCTCTCTCTCTCTCTCTCTCTCTCTCTCTCTCTCTCTCTCTCTCTCTCTCTCTCTCTCTCTCTCTCTCTCTTTCTCCTCTTCCTTGTCCTTTTGCTCAACACTTGAACTTTCTCGATTGTTTTCTTCTTCTGTTTCTCTTTCTCTTCACTAGGCCGAGGGGGAGGGAGGTGGTGGAGAGAGAAAGGAGGGAAGGGGGGAAGGGGGAGGGTGGAAAAGGGGGAGAGGAAGGAAGAGAGGGGGATGAGGATGAGGAAGGGGAGGGTGGAAAGAGGGGAGAGGAAGGAAGAGAGGGGGATGGGGAGGGCGAAGGGGGAGGGGAGGGGGAAGGGTTTTTTGGAAATGGAAGTTAGGAAGGGGGATGAAGGAGGGAGGGCAGGGGGAAAGGGAGAAAAGAGGGAAAATGGGGATGGTGAAGGGGGAGGTGGGAAGGGGAGGAGGTTAGGTGGGAGGGGGAAGTGGAGGGGGGAGGGGGAGGGGGATGTAAGGAAGAGGGGGAAGGGGGGATGGGGAAGAGGGAGCGGGAAGAGGGAAGGGGGGAGAGGGAAGGGGGAGGGTGGAGGGGGAAGGCGGAGGGGGAAAGGGGAAGGGGAAGTGGGAAGGGGGAGGGGGAAAGGGGGAGAACAGGGTCTGTTTTCCCCCATTACCACTAGATTAACCTCCCCTGTCCAGCAACTTCATCATTTAATCCCCCTTTCTCGCGCTTTTTCAGTGATGGCTACATTCCTTCAATCTCCCCTTCCCCCACCCGTCTACTTCCCCCCAATCTCTACTCCCCCCCCAACCTCTGCCTCTTATCCATCCTTGCTGCCCTTCCCTCTCCCCTTTTCTCCTCTTATTTTTATTCTTTATATCTTCTTACTCCTCCTCCTCCTCTTCTATACCTCCTTAACCTTCCT
>NC_134815.1:36996767-36999267 GCF_046742065.1 Oratosquilla oratoria | reverse complement strand
TATATATATATATATATGTATATATATACATATATATATATATATATATATATATATATATATGTATATATAATGCAGAATAAAACATATTTTATCCCAGTATTCATGAGTGTACATGTAAAATATTTTATGTTTAAATTCGCAATATTTTGTTTTCATGATTTTCATATTCTCTCGTGAACAGAGTGGTGGGAGAGGGGGAGGAACCCGTCCGAAGATATCTCTCTTTTCCTGTTTGCTTTTGTACTAAGGCCCTGTTCACACCAGCAGTTTTGAACCGCGGCGGTTCAATTACACTGTAAGTCAACGGAGGCGTTCACACACAACCGCACAGCTTTTCCTTGACTAAGCGGTACAGGGGCTAACTGTGCATTTATATCAGTCTGAAAGCGATCTTAATCAATAGGCAATCGCGACTGTTCCACACCTTCCAGCATTCCACAATTAATCTCCACATATGCAACATTCCACAATATAAAAACTGAAGAAAGAAAGAATGAAAGAAAAAGAAATAAGACGAAGAATAAAATAATGTCCGGCCAACCAAAGATATTTCTTCATATTTGAATCGTATTTGTTGGTCTCTGCACCTGTGGTTTATTCCATGGGAATTCTTTTTAATCTAGGAAAGGTTAGGAAAGAGAGAAAGAGAGAGAGTGGATGACAGTTTCCAAGAAGAGTGGATGGAGGAGAAAGGAGGATAAAGATTGAATGGGAGAGAGAAGGAGAATAGGAAGAGAAAGATAAAGTTAACAAGAAAGAGAAAGCAAGCATGAGGGAAGGGAGGAAGGAAAAATAAAAGAATTAAAGAGGGAAGGAAGGAAGGAAGGAAAAGAGTGAGGAAATGAGAAAGGAAGGGAGGAAGGAAATAAGGAAGTAAGGAAGGAAGGAAGGAAGGGGAGAGGTAGAGAGGGAAGTAGGAAGGGGGAGGTATAGAGTGAGGTAGGAAGGAAAAAGAAAATAGGAAAGAAAAGAAGGAAGGAAGGAAGAGAAGGAAGGAGGGAGGGAGGGAGGGAGGAAGGAATTAAAGAATGGAGGTAGGAAGGAAGGGAGGATGGAAAGAAGAAATATGGGGAAAGAAGGAAGGAAGGGAAGGAGGAAGGGAGGGAGGGAGGATGGAAGGAAGGGAGGGAGAAGGGGAGGGAGGGAGGGTGAGAGGGGCGGAAGGAGAGAGAGAGGAAGGGAAGAAGGGAGTGAGGGAATAGAGAAAGAAGGAAGGAAGGAAAAATAAGGAAAGAGGAAAGAAGGAAGGAAGAAAAGGAGGAAGGAAAGAAGGATGGAAGTAAGGAAGGAAGTAAGAAAGGAAGGAAGGAAGGAAAGGAGATACAGAGGAAGGAGGGAAGGAAGAAAGGAAAGAAGGGAGGGAAGGAGGAATGGAAGAAGGAGGCTGGAAGGAAAGAAGGAAGGAAGGGAAGGAGGAAGGGAAGAAGAAGGGCTTGAAGGAAGAAAGGGAGGAAGGAATGAAGAATGAAAGCAAGGAGGGAAAGAGGGAGAAAGGGAGGAAGGAGAGGAGAAAGGAATGGAGGCAGGGAGGGAGGAAATAAGGAAGGAAGGAAGGGAGGCAGAGAGGAAGGAGGGAAGGAAGGAAGGAAGGAAAGAAGGAAGGAAGGAAGGAAGGAAGGAAGGAAGGAAGGGAGGCAGAGAGGAAGGAAGACAGAGAAGAAGAAATGAAGGAAAAGAGGGAGGGAGGAAAGAAGGAAGGAAGGAAGGAAGGAAGGAAGGAAGGAAGGAAGGTAGGGAGGCAGAGAGGAAGGAAGAAAGGAAGGAAGGGAGGCAGAGAGGAAGGAAGGCAGAGAAGAAGAAAGGAAGGAAAAGAGGGAGGGAGGGAATGAGGGAGGGAGGAAGGAAGGAAGTTTGTGGAAAGATTAACTTGTTTAGCTGGAAGCGTGAGAGGGAGACAAATGGAAAGAGAAAAGCGAAGAAGTGGAGAGAACAAGATCACTTGGGGTGAAGTGAGAAGGAATAAAGAAGAATGGAGAAACAAGAAGAGAAAGAAGAGGAGGAAGAAGAGGAGGAGAAGAAGGAGGAGGAGGAGGTGAGGAGGAGGAGGAGGAGGAGGAGGAGGAGGAGGAGGAGGAGGAGGAATCAAAGATGAAAGCCAGGATGAGGAGGGAAAAGAAAAACAAGAAAATAAAAAAAGGAAATTTTGAAAAAGAGGAGGAGGAAAAGGAAGAAAGAAAGCAGGGCGGTAAATTGATGAAGAAAAAATAAAAGAAGGCAATAAAAATAAAAAATGAATTGAAACATGAAAAAGACGAGGAAGAGGAGAGAGTAAGAGAGAGGAGATAGAAGCCCAAAAAATGATGTAGAGAGAGAGAGAGAGAGAGAGAGAGAGAGAGAGAGAGAGAGAGAGAGAGAGAGAGAGAGAGAGAGAGAGAGAGAGAGAGAGAGAGAGAGAGAGAGAGAGAGATTTAAGAGAAGTGAATGTAAAGCAGGTTGGAAGAGGACGAAGAGAAACAAAAGATAAAAAGAGAGAGACAAATAACAGAATATCAACTGG
>NC_134815.1:36964267-36969267 GCF_046742065.1 Oratosquilla oratoria | reverse complement strand
ATATACATACATATATATATATATATATATATATATATGCACATATATACACATATATATACATGTATTTATATATGTATCTAAATTGTATGTATGCATATATATATATACGTGTGTGTGTGTGTGTGTGTGTGTGTGTGTGTGTGTGTGTGTGTGTGTGTGTGTGTGTGTGTGTGTGTGTGTGTGTGTGTGTGTGTGTGTGTCTGCGTGCGCGTGAGTACATATGAAGATTTACGGGTCAGGAAGCGAACAGGAAGTGACGTCACGACGACAGTGAGTTTTCCATCAAGGAGTCGATGGCTTGGTCAACTTTTAAACTTGCTTGCTTGAAGATTAAATCGTCATATTTATTGAAGACATACGTCTTCAATACTCTTGCGTTTCAGAACGTTACTACACTTCTACATAAGCTCATATCCTCGCAAATCTGTTTTAAATCGCATATACACACACGTTTCAAATATATGTAACATTCTCACAAATGCCCACAAACTAACAAACTTGGTGTGCGCATGAATGCGTTCATGTGCGTACATGTGTGTGTGTGTAGACGTATGTGCAAGTGTGTGCACGTTTCTGGCCACATATACACATGTTTCAAAATGTCTACTAGTTTCACAAGTGCACATAAATTCGGTGAGTGCATGTATGTGTGCATGCGTGTGTACATGTGCGTGCTCGTGTGTGCGTGCGCGCGCGCGTGTGTGTGTGTGTGTATGTGTGTGTGTACACGTATATGTACGCGTTTGTACGACTCTGGCCATAAATACACATTTTTCAAAACACCAACGCGTTTCACAAAGACACACAAAATCATAAACTTCTTGTTCGCATGTGTGTCTTCAAGCGTGTGTGCATACGTGTGTGTATGTGTACATGTGTGCACATGTGTGTACATCCATGGCTGACCCTGCCCTTCGTTCCGAAGACCCAATTCTCGAGATTCACCTCTCCGGACAAAGAAGCGCCCCCTGGACTCTTCTTCCGCCAGTCCGTCTTCATCTTCTCTGTCACTCACTTCTTTCAACACCTCCGCGTGATACCTTCCTCTCTTTATTCTCTCTCTAAGTCTCTCTAATTCTGTCTCTATCTCTCTCCCTTACTCCTCTCTCTCTGTAAATGTGTAAATGTATGCGCACACACACACACACACACACACACACACACACACACACACACACACACACACACACACACACACACACATATATATATATATATATATATATGTATATATATATGTATATATATATATATATATACATACATATATGTATACATATATATATATAAATATATATATATATATAAATATATATGTATATAATATATACATATATATATATATATGTATATAATATATATATACATATATATAATATATATACACATATATATATATATATATATATATATGTATATATATATATATAAATGTGCATGTGTATATATGTGTGAGAGAGACTGAGAGAGAGAGAGAGAGGTAAAGAGAGAGTGTGTGTGTGTGTGCAAGACTTATATCACCGTCATACAAAAATAAGAGGCAACTACTTTCCGAAAGTAGGAGGAACAGGTGTAGGGGTACGGGTAGGGGGAGGAGTAGGAAGGGGAGGAAGAGGAGGAGGAGGAGGAGGAGGAGGAATAGGAGGAAAAATGCAGAAGGGAGTAAGGGGTGGGATGAGTCAAAGAGAGCGAAAGGAATGAAGATCTGGAAGGGAGTGGAGGGAGAGGGGAATGGAAAGAGAGGGGATTGGAGGGGGGGATGGAGGGGAATGGAGAGGGAGGGGTATGGAGGGAGAGGGGAATGGAGGGAGAGGAGAATGTAAGGAGAGGGGAATGGAGTGGAATGGTAATGAAGAGGGAGGGGAATGGAGGAGAGGGGAATGGAAGGAGAGGGGAATGGGAATGGAGGGAGAGGGGAATGGAGGGAGAGGGGAATGAAAGGAGAGGGGAATGGAGGAAAGGTGAATGAGGAGAGGAGAATGGAGGGAGAGGGGAATGAAGGGAGAGGGGAACAGAGGGGGAGGGTAATGGGGGGAGTGGATTGGAAGGAGAGGGATAAGGAAGAGAAGGAAATGGAGGGAAAGGGGATTGGAGGGAGAAGTGAATGGAGGGGGGAATGGAGGGGGGAATGGAGGGGGGAATGGAGGGGGAATGGAGGGGAGGGGATGGAGGGGAGGGGAATGGATAGGAGGAGGATGGAGGGGGAGAGGGAGAGGAGAGGAATGGAGGGGGAATGGAGGGGAGGGGATGGAGGGGAGGGGAATGGATAGGAGGAGGATGGAGGGGGAGAGGGAGAGGAATGGAGAGGTAGTGGAAAGGAAGGGCGGGGAGGGGAATGGCGGGGGAGAGGCATGGATGGAGGATGAGGGGAATGGAGGGGGAGGGTAAAGGAAGGAGAGAGAGAGAGAGAGAGAGAGAGAGAGAGAGAGAGAGAGAGAGAGAGAGAGAGAGAGAGAGAGAGAGAGAGAGAGAGAGAGAGGCGGTTTAGCACGAATGAAACACAAGGAAATGTCTGAGGACTTTGAGCTGAGTGTCAGGTAAGCTCAACCAGGAAGTGAGTCTGAGGTGGCGAGACTAAGAGCGAGACCGAGAGAGAGAATTAGGTCTCGAGAAGTCAAGGGAGACAGAAAGTGACGACAAAAATGGAGAACTAAGTGTCGAGGAAAAAATTAGAAAAATTATGCTACAGAAGAAGAAGATGAAGAAGAAGAATTAGATGAAGAAAATGAAGAAGAAAAAGGAGAAGAGGACGAAGAAGAAGAGGAGGAAGAAGAGGTAGAAGAAAAATAGAAGAAAGAGAAGAAGAAGAAGAAAAAGAGGATGATGATGATGATGATGAAGAAGAAGAAGAAGAAGAAGAAGGAGAAATGAAGAAGAAAAAATAAAGATGAAGAAGCAGAAAGAAGAAGAAAGAAGAGGAAGAAAAAGAAGAGGAAGAAGAAATAATGGAGAAGAATAGAAAAAATAAGAAAAAATGAAAAGAATAGATAATAAAGATAAAAGGAGAAAAAAGGAGGAATAAGAAATAAAAGAGAAGAAGAGGAAGAAGAAGAAGAAGAAGAAGAACAACAACAACAACAAAAGGTAAAAGAAAAAAGAATAAAGAAATAAGAAAAACAAAGAAGAAGAAGAAGAACGCGAAGAAGTTGAAGAAGAAGAAGAAGAAGAAGAGGAAGAAGAAGAAGAAGAAGAAGAAGAGGAAGAAGAAGAAGAAGAAGAAGAAGAAGAAGAAGAAGAAGAAGAAGAAGAAGAAGAAGAAGAAGAAGAAGAAGAAAAGTGCACACATGAGGGGGAAAGGTGAGTGGAAGGAAGAACACTGGAGAGGAAAAGTGCCAAAGAAATCGAAGAGGGTCTGGCAAAGGAACCTCGTGGCAAGAGGTAGTGGCAAATGATAAAGATTGTGAGGAAGGGAGATAAGAAGATGAGAAAGATGCGTTGGGCATCGTTGGGGGGAGGGGAGGGTGAAAATTAGGAGGAGGAGCATTGAAGAGGAAGAAGTGCAGCCTCTTCCAAATTAGAAAAAAAAAAGGAGATAAGTAAGAGGTAAGAGATAAGAGAGAAATATATATATATATATATATATATATATATATATATATAATATATATATATATATATATAATGATGGAAATTATATTTTGCAAGGAAAGAAGGAGAAAGAGGAAAGTGAAGGGAGAGAGAGAGAGAGAGAGAGAGAGAGAGAGAGAGAGAGAGAGAGAGAGAGAGAGAGAGAGAGAGAGAGAGAGAGAGAGAGAGAGAGAGAGAGAGAGAGAGAGTGAGAGGAGGACAATGAAATGTGAGGACAATTTTGAAAGGAAATATAAGAAAGTCAAAAACCTACACCAGGAGGCGTGTAGCTGCGGCCGAAGCCGTCACCTTTGCCTCATTATGCGCTTGGACTGTTTGGATTGGTAACATATAGTCACTGCTGTAAATTGAAAAGAGGTGCTGGATTCGAACTCACAACTAAGAGAATGCGAGACCAAAAGGCTTACGATATCGCCACCAAGGAGAAAATATAAATTAATTTCGAGAGGAAAAGAAAAGAGTATGAAGGGGAGAAAGGTGGTTAAAAAGACAGGAGGTGGGGGAGGAAGGGGGGAGGGGGAGGTGGAGGAAGGAGGCGGAAGGGGGAAGGGAGAAGGAGGGAGGTGGGGGACAATTATGGGGAGAAAGGTGGATAAAAGGACAGAAGGTGGGGAGGAAGGGTGGGAGGAGGGGAGGGGGAGAGGGAGGAATGAGGAGTAGGAGGGAGAACGAGAAGGGAGGAGGGGGAAGGTGGGGGGCAGGGAGAGACGGGGGAGAAAGGTGGATAAAAGGACAGGAGGTGGGGGAGGAAGGGTGGGAGGAGGGGAGGGAGAATAAGGGAGGAGGGGAGGAGGAAGAGGGAGGAGTGAGGAGGGAGGGAGAATGAGGAGGGAGGAGTGGGAAGGTGGGGGAAGGGAGAGGAGGGAGAAAGGTGGATAAAAAGACAGGAGGTGGGGGAGGAGGTGGAGGGGGAGGGAGGGGGAGGTGGAGGGGGAGGGAGGGGGGCCAGGGAGAGCGACAAGACGAATGGGTCTTGCCGTCACATTAATGCAAACTTACCGGCACCGCCTAATGTGCAATTAACCGCTATCTCCCTGCATATCCGTCACCACAGCCTCACCACATCACAACAGCACATCACCATATCACCACAAACGTAATGCTACACACCATCACTCAACTTACAAGCCTAATGTGCGACCATAGCCCCAGTCATCATCACTAACACACACTAATGCATTTCATCTTTACTGTCGACCTCTCATACCAATTCACACTAACCATATCACCAAACTATTAGCCTAAGAGCAAACTGAGACGCAGGCGACGCAGGCGACACAGGCGACGCAGGCGACGCAGGCGACGCAGGCGACACAGGCGACGCAGGCGACACAGGCGACGCAGGCGACGCAGGCGACGCAGCACATATAGAAGGCAGACTTCCTGTTTGAAATTCTCTCTTACTTGCA
>NC_134815.1:36936767-36946767 GCF_046742065.1 Oratosquilla oratoria | reverse complement strand
AAGAAAAGTCTCCAGATCCATGGGGGCTGAGGCGAAGATGGAAGGGGCAGGGGAAGAGCGAGGGGGGAGGGGAGTTGTTGGGGCTTATAGAGGGGGATAAGGGGGACTTACGGGGGGATGAGGAAGGCTGAGGGAGCAGGATTCTTTGTCTGAACGCAGACAACGACTGGAGGTGGGGAGGGGAAGGGGGAGCGGAAGGTGGAAGTCCGTGGACGGACCAGGGGCTCACAAAAGCACAAAGACGCGTAATCAATAAACTAATACACGGAGGGATGGCAGTGGAGTGCGTCACCATTTAACGTAGAAAAAAGGGAGAGACAAGGATGGGAAATGAGGCGGAAGGGAAACGAGCAAGCGGAAGATGAACGAGTGGTAGGGAGATGGTTCACCAAATGTCCTAAGGTCGCCCGGCGCCTTCTGTGACCTCATTTCCTTCACGAAGGACATGAGTTACTTCCGAAAACTGATATCGCCACCTGTGGCCAGCATGTTTGGATATCCAAAGCACGTAGCAGATTTCAGTAACAGTTAAGAAGAATAACAAGGCGTAATGATGAAAACCCAACGCACCACAAGGAAAATGTACTACAACTCATCCAAGTTTTCAACTCCTTACGTCTTTAGCTTTTGTTTTAACTTCCGCCAAACGATTTTTTTAAGGTGGCATGTCTACAAACATGTTGTCCAAGAATCCTCTAGGCCTCCAGATAACAAACAATCCTCCTTTCTGTATCTTCCTTGCTGCATTTTCTGAGGAATAAACGGAGCAATTGGTGAGGAACAGTATCGGCTTAGGAAAGGTAGGGGTTGCGTGGATCATATTTTTGTGGTAAGACAAATATGTAAGAAAATTTTACCAAAGGTAACGATGTTTCTTTGGCCTTCATGGGTTTGAAAAAGGCCAATGACCGGGTAGACAGGAAAGCACGATGGGAGGTTTTGCACATATATGGGTTTGGGGGGAAAACTACTAAGAGCAGTAGTTTTTATGCGAGTAGTAGAGCCTGTGTTAGAATTTGAAATGAAGAGAGCGAGTGGTTTGAGGTAAAGGTGGGACTCCGTCGTGGATGTGTCTTGTCGCCGTGGTTGTTCAACAGTATAAGTACATGGATAGGGTGGTGTGGGAGGTAAAGGTGAGGGTAATGGGAAGGGGATTAGAGATGTTTAAAGAAAATGGACAAAAGTGGGAGGTGAGCCAGCTGTTGTTTGCGGTCGATACTGCGCTTGTGACAGCGTCAGAGGGGGGATAAAGAGAGTTAGTGACGGAGTTTGGAAAGGTAGCCTATGCGATATAAGAAATTTGAATGTAAATGTGGGTAAAGCCAACGGTTGATGAGATATACAAGGGAAGAGGATGGTATAAAGTTGGAAGGAAGTCGGGGGGGGGGGGGGACTGAACTTCTTGAATCATAAATTTTTCATGAAAAAAATCGAATTTTAGATATGAGCATATTTGAATAATATAAATAT
This sequence comes from Oratosquilla oratoria, assembly GCF_046742065.1. NCBI lineage: Eukaryota > Metazoa > Arthropoda > Malacostraca > Stomatopoda > Squillidae > Oratosquilla > Oratosquilla oratoria. The sequence goes on along the minus strand of NC_134815.1, from coordinate 36,945,297 downwards.
ACTAAAAGCAGAATATGAACGAATTTTTCCTCCCCAGCGTAATGTAGGGAGTTTAAAGGGCCCGGGAGGGTTGTTAATTTAAATGGCTCACGCAAGAAAAGGTCCTAAATTATATCTATAAAAATGTCTTGTTTTCGCTTGTTTCATTCCATGTAACAGCTATATTTTTGTACTTCTGGCATGAGTGTGACTTCCTCAAGCCTAAGTTACCCATCAAGCATCAGAGTAGATTGATGCATAAACACCTCACTGACTGTGGCGATATTGTGTTCCTGTGCCGCTGTTTGCCTTATTTCCTGGACATTACCACACTTAATAGATTTTCAATCATCAACTGCATCACGATGATGAGGAAAACCAAAGAAAAGATGAAAAAATTCAGTCAAAAGTGGAGTGAAAGTTGTGATACAAGGAGTGCAGTGAGAGGGAGGAGGAGGGATGCCACTGCCTCGTGTGTCACCACCACCACCACCACCACCACCACCACCACCACCACCACCGCCAACACCATCTCACGTCGTATAGCGATTAAAAAAAAAAAAAAAAAAAAAAAAAACAGGCCTGAAAGTGTTTATAGGATCCATAAGTATTACCATGAAAAAGCAGACGTCTGTAGTACAAAAAATACGACGTACGTATTCGATTACGTAAAAAGAAATTTATGATGTCATAACTTTATGACGTCAAGATGTAGCAAGTTTTCGGGTTCACAATATATTTCTACCTATATTTTAAATAAAATCTGAAAGTTTCAAGTTGAAAGATCATAAACTTTTTATATGATTTTTTTGAAGGTGTTCAGTCCCCCTTAAAGGAGAAAGGTTGGAGGAAGTGAATAACTTAAGTTATTTGGGGTCGCATGCGGCAGGAAAGGAAGGAGTGGAGGTGGAGGTAAATTGTAGACTGAGAGAAGTAAATACATGCTTTGGGGGATTAAAAAGTGTCATAAGAAATAGGCATCTGGGAATGGATTCAAAGAGGAGATTCTATGAAGGGGTTGATTATGCCGACATCTTTGTATGGGGCAGAGACTTGGTATTTAAGAGAGGGAGAGAGGAAATGTTTGAATGTGTTTGAGGTGAAATGCCTGAGAAGTATGGTAGGAGTTACTGGGTTGGATAGAGTAAGAAATGAGGAGGTGAGGAGAGCGGGAGTGGAAAAGGAGGTGACAGATAGGGCTCATGAAATATTATTGGGATGTTTGGATACATGTAAAAAATGAGTGAAGAAGGATCAGTAAAAGAGGTGTGGAAGGCAAAGGTGGGTGGAGTGAACATGAGGGGACGACCGAGGATGAGATGGATGGATTGGGTGAAGGGGGCATTGAACAAGAGGGGAATGTCTGTTGAGCAAGGAAGGGAGAAGGCAGGAGATAGGGATGAGTGGAGAGTGGCTGTGTATAGATGATACTGTTATGCAAGGAAAGGAGGGGCGGGGGATGGAGCGTAGGGGGTGCTTGTATGTGAATGATATTTTGACGCAACCCGATGAGATTTCTCCCCGTCTTCTCTTTTTCTGCATGGGGGGGGGGGGACGGAGAGTATGGGTTGCTGATTAAGTGAAGTGGTCTTGTTGTGGATGTACTGTGTCTTCCTGCATTGCTTCTGATCCAGGGCAGTGGGCGGGATATAGGGAAAGGGTGGAGGTGGGGAGTGGAATGGGGTGGTGGAGGGGAGTGGAATGGATGGGAGTAGACACGTGCCATTGACTTGGATACCCCGCTTATAAGGGGGAAAAAGCGCTTGATAGATCATTTTATCATCTCTTGCATTCTTCAGCCAATTTTCTTTTCGTAGACAATTTGGGAGTTTCCTCAGCGTTCCTTTTCGACTTCTTTCCTCTTCTTGTCAAAATTCTTTTCATTCCCATCATCGTGTCGAAATTCTTCTCTTCCTTCTCATTGCACCTAAGTATTTTCCCATCGATTTTCTTTTTGTTCTTTGTTTTTTCTCGTGTACAAAATTTCCCGTCATTCCGTCGATAAGTTCACCCCCACCCCCCCACAGCCAACATCCACACCCCCACATATATACATATACATATATATATATATATATATATATATATATAATATCTGTGTGTGTGTATACATACATATATACATACATACATACATACATACATACATATGTATATATATGTATATGTATATATATATATATATGTATATATATATATACATATATATATTACATATATATATATATATGTATATATATATATATATATATGAGTAGCAAGGGTGATGAGATAAACGCCTAAAAACCGTAGGAGTTTTAATACTAGCTTCCTCATACTCTGAGGAAGTTCTTTAAGGACGAAACCTTAGTAATAAAACTCCTACCGATTTTTGGCGTTTACTTCATCACCCTTCCCACTCATTCTGTCATACATATTTCAACATACATATATATATATATATACATATATATATATATATATATATATATATATATATAAACATAGATATAGATAATTACAAATACCTTCTTTATTAGGGAGTTCTTTCAAAATTTTCTCAATTTATTTTTTGGCTTTACTTTTATTATATCATTTTACTAATATCATTAATATTATTACTATTTATATATTACTATTTATATATTCATCTATTCAATATTATTTTCTTTATTTTCTTTTATCTATTCGTTTATTGATATATATGTTTTATTTCTATTACTTTGTTTCATTTATTATATATTCATATACAAGTATATTTTCGCTTTCCATCTCCATACTTATCCAGTTTTTATTTCGATACACTCATACTTGCCTCTTTTTCTCTCCCCAAATTCTTCACATTTCCTTCTCCTTGACATCCATACCCCCCCCACCCTCCTTTTCCCCATTTAAACACACAAAATGCTGCCATTTCCCCTCTTGGTTCCTGAACCTCCCCTCGTTGCTTCCGCGTATCGTCTCCTCACGAAGCGGAACGTCGTGGAGACGCGTCTGCCAATCGCGTTCTGTTGACGATTGTCAGAGTTCCTCGGATGATGATGATGATGATGATGATGATGGTGATGATGATGAACCTTCTTTTTGGGCGCGGAGCTTGTGTCAACAGGGTACTGGTGCTGTGTCAGGAGTTGGAACTGATTTGACCCTGACATGTTTTATTGCTGTTGTTGTTATTGTTATCGTCATTCTTTTGTTAGTTCTTCCTGTTGTTATTACTAATATTGTTATTATTACTATTGTTGTTGTTATTGGTGTTGTTAGTGATATTAATGTTTGTTGTTTGTTGCTTGTTACTGAGCATTTCTTTGATATTAATGGATTATGACACCGGAATTTCAGAGACAGAAACCCTCCACCCTTGATATGTTGGGGTCGTTCCTCTATAACAACACCTTCGTTTAGAATACCGTCCACAAATTTCCCAAAACCTCGAGGCATCAAATTCACAACGGCTGCAAAGAAATGGAGAAATATGTCTTCTGAAAGAAGGCGTGATTCAAGTAGAAAAATTCAAGTATGATATTCGAAAAAAAAAATCAGATATCTTCGTCTTCTTTAAATAAAACAAAAAGTTCAACCTTTCATCACCTCTCACTTTTTCCCTCCATCACACTTCCCTCTCTCACGCTTTCCATCTCTCACTCCCATCCTCCCAACCTCCCTCTCTCCCTCCCATCTTTTGGAATGAAGATCACAACTCTTATAACATCTTCCTTCAATCTTTTATTATCTCTCATCTTTTACCTCCCTCACGCCTTCGCTCTCTCACGCTTTCCATCCCCCCCGTCCCACTCTCATACTCTCCCTCACTCCCTCTCACATTCCCTCCCTCCCTCCCTCCCTCCCTCCCTCCCTCCCTCCCTCCCTCCCTCTTCCCACCTTCCTGCGATCCGACTTAATGTGAAAATCTAACAGTTTGTGACGTATCTTTGCCGGTTGATAGAATCTTCCAGAGACGTAATGGCTTCTTCACTCAGTGCCGAGGTTCAAATGATATCTGGAGCCTTTGCCGGCACCGGCCGTAGGGAGCGCTGACGGGCCGCCAGAGACCGGATCCGGGGAATATCTGAACCCGGATGACTCGAGGACTCGAGGACTCGAAGACTCGAGGACTCGAAGACTCGAAGACTCGATCCGGGTGACGTGGTGGAGAGCGATGTTCGTTTTCTTTCTTCCAGAGAAGAGAATCTGTGGTTCGTTTAGATCTAAAACATTCTCCATTCATTAACAATAGTAGAACCTTTCCCTATTGAGATTTTGTTCTGGTTAATGTAAGGAGATATTTTTTTTTCCTAACCATGAAGGTTACCTAAGACTTAGTGTTTGATAAGCCCACATAAAACCAGTGTTCACTTCTGATTATATATTTTTTCTTTCACCAACTTGGAGGGTCATTTCTGTGTACCAAAGTACAAAAGTTAAAACAGTTTTGATTGTATGCTATTTATAGTTCTTCACAGGTACTTCACCAGCGCCTCTATACAACACTATTGCGCTGTTACCGAGAACCATTTGGGATTTATGATTCAGCTAGAAGGGCTCGAGCAACTACCCTAGTGTCAACACTTAACATTGAGCTAGCACTGGCTGGGACTAAACAGGAGGGGAGGCGACCCAACGTCTATCAAAAAAAAAACAAAAAAAAAAACAGCGGTTTGCCACAAATGACAGGGCTTTGCCTTGCAATGGGTTTCTCACTTCCCCATTGCCTGGGAGTGGGATAGTGAGAAATTGTTGTTTGAGGAAAAAGGTGAGAAAGTTTGAGGCTGTTGTGAGAGTAGGAAGGGCATTCAAACAAAACGTGTAAATGTGGCGGCACACTAGGCATTTCTCGCTAGCATGCTACTTGCTTTTGCTACTTCGTTTGAGTAGCAACTACTTCGGTTACAGTATTCTAGACATACGCAAGAACACCTCATCTACGTGTCTAACATTCGTATTTTAGGTTTAAATTCTCTTTGTTCGTCATTCAACTTCTCACTATATGACGCAAGAGTGATTTGACATTTGCAAATTTGAAAAACAAAAGATCGCAACTACAAAAGCAAGTGGGGAAAGGCCATTATTATTCATAATAAACCTATTGTCGAGACGAGAATGTCCTGATTTTAGAAAGAACATCACTGATGTCTCAAAGAGTCGGTTACGCTAGTGAAATGAGGGCAGTGAGTGTATAAGAGATGTAATAGTCTTTTAAAAGTTTGTCTAGTCTTCTTACTAGTTTTTTCCTTCCATATTTGTAGTTTGAAAGCTCGCTGGCTGAGCGGGTTAGGGCGTTGTTACTTGCGGCGAAGGTCAAGAGAATGGCGGTTCGAATCCTGCCACCGGCGAAGTTGAACCAAAGGCATGATTCATTAGATTCCACACTACAAAATCCTCTGTAAGAGCCACCGTCCTAGCCTTTCGATGAGAGGAGTTTGTGACGTTAAACCTTATCACATTTGCAGTGGGGACCGGAGAACGGGGCTGAAGTCTGTTCCAGGCAGTGATGCTGAAGCATCGCAAGGATCGATACTACCTCCCAAGTTGCCTTGTCGTCTTGTTGATTTCCAGGGATGCCAGCATGGAATGACATTCGGCTGGAGGACATAGGCTTGAAGCCGGGGAGGTGGTGGGGGGAATTCTGTATGAGCCACTAATGGATTTTGTGTGTCTATCGTGGCCGGAACGGAAGGTGGAAAGAGATTCTGTCACGCGATATGTGTCAGAGACGATAACGTAGGACTGACCTTCGAAGGACATCTTGGGGAAAAACTAAAGGCTAAGTTTCCTCGTTTTCGTATACATTCTTCTCTATTTTTTTCCCTATTTCTTTTTCATAAAAATCTGTTCTTCTTTCTATTTTTTTTTCTATTTTTCCACTAAATTCTCTCAAGATTTTCTCTTTTTTTCTAAAAATTCTCTACTTTCTTCTAAACTTTTCTATTTTTTTTTCTAAATTTCTCTAAATTTGCTCTATATTTTTCTCTAAACTTTCCGCCATATTCCTTTTTTAGAATTTATTTCCTTATCCCTTTTCTCCCTCTTCTTAGAATAACCCATGCATATCCGTCTTTGTAACGCAGTTTCCCTTTCTTTGCCTTCATCCTACCATCTTTCCTTTATGCCTAAAGCCCCGTTGACACGGGACTAGTTTACTAGCTGCTAATACTAGAGACTTGTAAACTACCCCTCTACTTGCCCAACGTGGACGGAAAACTATTCAACTTGCCTTCAAACTATCCTAGTGTCAACACTTACTTGCCCGGGTAAGTTCATTTGCGGCTAGCACTAGTGGCCACTAAACTAGCCCCGTGAGTTTACCCTCTCGCTGTGTCTTATATCACGATTCTTTTTATATACCAAACAATCTACTTCATCTCCAAGAACCCCTGGGCCTTGCTACAGTTTCCTCCACTTCCGTTTTTCACTCTTTCATCCCCTTCCTATATTCCTCTCTCTCTCGTCTCCATCCCTTCCTCCCCTGTTCCCTCCCTCCTCTCTTCCCTCCTTCTCTTTTCGCCTCCCTCCCCTCTTCCCTGCTCCTCTTTGCTCTCCTTTGCCTCTCTTCCCTCCTTCTCTTTGCTCTCCCAGCCCCTCTTCCTCCCCTTCCTTCCTCTGTCAATGGGGACGCAGCGTCGCCGCCGGTTCTTGGTATTCTGCTGTCCTCGTTGGTCATTGTCAAACTCTTTGCTCTCCTCGTCCATGTCTCTTTCTTTTCCTCTTTTCTCTCAGTCCTTTTCAACCTCCCTATTCTCCTCCTCCTCCTCCTCCTCCCTATTCTCCTCCTCCTCCTCCTCCTCCACCTCCTCCTCCACCTCCTCCTCCTCCTCCACCTCCGCCTCCTCCTCTTCCTTCTCCTCTACCTCCTCCCTATTCTCCTCCTCCTTCTCCTCATGCACCTCTTTCCTATTCTCCTCCCCCTCCTCCTCCACCTCCTCCCTATTCTCCTCCTCCTTCTTCTCCTCCTCCTGCACCTCTTCCCTATTCTTCTCCCCCTCCTTCTCCTCCTCCTCTTCCACCTCCTCTTCATTTCTCTCGTAGTCCTCCTCGTTCTCCTCCTCCACTTACTCCTACTCCTTCCTCTCGTCTTCCTATTCCTTCTTCTCCTCCTCCTCCTCCTCTTCCTTGTCTCTCGTACTTCTCCTCTTCCTCTTCTTCCACTTCCTTCTCCTCTTTCTCCTCTTCCTCCCTCTCGTCTTCCTCATCCTTCCTCTCATCATCCTTGTACTCCTTTTCTTTCTCGTCCTCTTCCTTCTCTTCCTCCCTCTCATCCTCCTTCTCGTCCTAACCCTCTTCCTCCCATCCGTCCTCCTCTTTCTTTGCCCTCCTCTTTCTCCTCTTCCCCCTCCTCCTTCTCGTCCTCCTCCTCCTTTTCCTCCTCCTCCTCCTCCTCCACATCATTGTATATCCTACCCTCTGTATTTCTTTACTTTCCTTCTGTTTTATTCTCTTCTCCCCTCTTCTTACCTCTTTTTCCTTCCTCCCCTCTTCCTCCTTCTCGTGTTTCTACTCTTCATGCTTCTATTTCCTTTACTACTCCTCTTCCCGTTTTCTTTCCTTTCCTCTGTCTTCATTCCTTTACCATTTCATCCTGGTATTACACTTCCCATTCCTTCTCCTCCTCCTCCTCCTCCTTTTCCTCTCCTCCCCTTCCTTCCGTTCCTCCTCCTTCCCTCCCCTTCCTCCTCCTCCTCTTCCTCCCCTCCCCTTCCTCCCGCTCCTCTTCCTTCCCTCTCCTTCCTCCCGCTCCTCCTCCTCCTCCCCCTCCTCCTCCTCTTCCTCCCCTCCCCTTCCTCCCGCTCCTCCTCCTTCTCTCCCCTTCCTCCTCCTCCTCTTCCTCCCCTCCCCTTCCTCTCACTCCTCCTCCTTCCCTCCCCTTCCTCCTCCTCCTCTTCCTCCCCTCCCCTTCCTCCTCCTCCTCTTCCTCCCCTCCCCTTCCTCCCACTCCTCCTCCTTCCCTCCCCTTCCTCCCGCTCCTCTTTGCATTTCAATTTCCCTTCAGTATCTTACCCTTACCATGTCACTTCTTTCATCTATTTCCCTTCCTTTCCTTGCAGTTCTCTTCCCTTACTTTCCCTCCCTCTCTCTTTCCTTCCCTCTCTCCATCTCTCCATCCCTCCCTCCTTCTCTCTCTCTCCCCCTCCCTCCTTCTCTCTCTCTCTCCCTCCCTCCCCCCTCTTTCTCCCTCCCCCCCTCTTTCCCCCTGAAGCAGGCTTTGAACCTTTCAGTGTGGTTATATAATGCAGACTTTCATTCAGGAGTGGGGAGGTGGGTGAGGGAGAGAACTCTGGGTGGATATTCAAACCCTGACGGGGTAATCTGCCCAACTCGATAGAACACCCTTTAAATCTAATCTGTCTCACGACAGACTCTCTCTTTCATTAAGCTGAGGGATGGGCCGGCCACTGATTATGCGACTCATCCATGCTTCATCCAACTCTCCAAAGGGTCGTCATTCTCACCATAGAGAGACCTTCCCACCTTCTCTGACTATGACTTACTCCATCACTGCTTTCCCTCCTTCACGTTTCCCTCTTTCCTTTCCTTCCCTACTTCCTTCCTTTCCTATTTTCCTTTCATCCCTCCT
>NC_134815.1:36921767-36926767 GCF_046742065.1 Oratosquilla oratoria | reverse complement strand
TACTAATCGGATGTGAAGCAATGGTTTCAAGCTGTGAAGACGTAGATTTGTCCCAGAAATGGATGAGAATAATTTTCCGAACCTTGTAAGCTTGTTGTCAAAGGCCGAGGCAGTTTAATTTAATATAGTTTGAAATCTTAAAACTTATTTGTTTAAACACCTAACTCCTTTTTTTTCATGGGCAAAAATGTCTCCTGTCGCCATCTTTTATCATGCCCTGTTCACACTAGCAATTTCAACCACAGTGGTTCAATTACAATGCAAATCAATGGGAGGGCTCACACACAACCGCACATTTTTTCCTTGACAAAGCGGTTCCGCCGCGGTTTTTGCGCGGTTCAAAACCGCTAGTGTGAACAGGGCCTTATTGTAACTCATCATAACAAATAATTTCGTTGCCTCCTATATACTCGCCATTATCACTATCACCTTCACCATCGCCTATTACCACCACCATTATTCCCTTAACAGTCTGTAGTGGTTACTACAATTGTCCTTATTGGAGGAAGCTAGGATATTTAAAGTCAATCCCATGACTGATCTGTTTATTGGAAATGGTGATGATGGTATTTACAATATTTGTAGCGAAATTCTGGATTCTTGGTCTTTGGTATACAATTATTTAAAATCTATTTACAATACATAAATATGCTTCTTACAGTATGTAGAAGGATATGTTTTGTTTTATTTACAAAATAAATTAAGTTATTATAATGAACATTGTTATTATATTAATTAAAATTAGTCGAATGTATGTTTAGTCGGACGCATGTTCTAAGGGGTGACTATTGTTTATCCCGTACTCGGCGATCACGAGTCCTGAAGGGGTAATTTCACGTGTTGGCTACAGAACACTACAGAACTCTCCCCCTAGTGACGAGGCAGGAGGAACGATATCTGTTTTTTCTTTGTAGTGTGTTTGTGGTTTGTAGCCCGTGTGTCCGGAGGTGTCGGAAGAGCAACAGGATCTTGTTCGTTGTCCGAGAGGAGGTATGCAGGCTTGTTATGAATGAATGTTGTTGTGATTGGTTTGTGGTCGGTGTATATGTGGAATTGTCGTCCTTCGACGAAATACCTGAACCTGTTGACAGCCTTGTAGATGGCTAGGAGTTCCTTGTCGAAGGCGCTGTATTTCTTCTCGGCATTGTTGAGCTTCTTTGAGAAGAAGGCGATGGGTTTCCAGGCATCGTTGATGTATTGCTGCAGAACTGCGCCGACACCTGTGTCTGAAGCATCTGTCGAGATGGAAGTGATGGCATCAGGAATAGGGAAACTAAGGGCGGTAGCATTCCCGAGTGCTTCTTTGGCTGCCATGAAAGCTGCATCAGTTTCGACGTCCCAGTTGAGTACGATGGAACGTCCCCTCTTGCACGGCTTGATCATGGAGTAGAGCGGTTGGAGCAGTTGAGCGCAGCCTGGAATGAAACGATTGTAAAAATTTAACATACCAAGGAATTGCTTGAGTTGGCGCTGTGTTGTAGGTTTCGGGAAACTCTGGATGGCGTCGCAGCGGGATGAGACAGGGGTGACGCCTGAAGGTGTGACGGTGTGTCCTAGAAAGTTGATGGATGACACACCGAAGTCACATTTCTCGAGATTGATGTGGATGCCGTAGTCTTGTAGGCGGGTAAAGACTTGCTTCAGATGGTCTTGGTGCGTGGCTTCGTCAGGGCTGGCGATGAGCACATCGTCGATGTAGGTGAAGCAAAAAGGCAGGCCTCGCAGGACTTCGTCCATGAATCTCTGGAAAGTTTGGGCAGAGTTCTTGAGGCCGAAGGGCATTCGAACGTATTCGAACAAGCCAAAAGGTGTTGTGACAGCTGTTTTGGGGATGTGTCAGGCGGGTTGACCGGAATATGATGGAAGGCTTTTACAAGATCGATCCGGGAGTATACGCGAGTTCCTGCAAGGTGTGAGGAAAACTCCTGTATATTGGGAACTGGGTACCTATCCATCACAGTTCGTGAGTTGAGGGCGCGGTAGTCACCGCATGGCCTGATGTCGCCGTTGCTTTTGGGGACGATGTGGAGAGCTGACGACCAGTTGCTTGAACTTGGACGAATGATACCTTGACGCATGAGGGCTTCCAGTTCTGCCTTGGCTAGCTTGAGGCGTTCCGGAGCCAGACGACGGGCTTTGGCGTAGACTGGAGGTCCCGTAGTCTCTATGTGGTGCACTACGTGGTGTTTCACAGTCGTGGTCGTGGAGTAAGGTTGTGTCAAGGCAGGAAAGTTCCTGAGGAGAGAAGCAAACTTGTTATCAGCACTGATGGTTGAAAGCTGGCTACTTACTCCGGTTGTTGGCCTGGCGTAGGATGACATCGATGTAAGGGGGTCGTGGAGCTTGCGATTTTTAATATCGATCAGGAGATCGAAGTGGGTCAAAAAATCGGCGCCAAGGATGGGTTGGGAAACTGATGCAACGTAGAAGGTCCACTCAAAGGATCGGCGGAGGTTGAGTTCTAGCTGAAGTGTCTTCCTCTTGAAAACGGGTATCTTGGTGCCGTTGGCTGCGTAGAGGGAAGACATCGGCGGCAGTGAGTGCTGGCTTGCTGTGGCAGGCAGGACACTGACTTCAGCTCCGGTATCGATGAGGTATGTGGTGTTGGAGAGTGGATCAAATACGAAGAAGAGTTTCGATGTATGTTGGCGAACGCTGTGCGCCGTTAGCGTTCGCCCATCGTGTTTAAAGGTGACGGTGAGAAGGTGCACGGCTGTGTACATTTCCTCGCATCTTGTCCAAAGCGACGATGGTAGTAGCAGACGCCTGATGTGTGCTTGGGTCTCCTCTGGACGTAGACCTGGAGCGGTTGCGGTAGTATCTTGGTGACGGGGGTCGTTGTTGAAGGTTGGCAACCTGCTCTTGGAGGGCGCTAACCTGGAGGGTGAGTTTAGAGACTAGCTCGGTTAACGCCTGAGTTGCAGACTGGTCGGCGAGGTTAGCGATGGTAGGGCGCGCAACTGGTACCGAAGCCATGAACTCATCAGCGAGTGTGGCTAGCTCGTCGAGCGAGAGCTTGTTCTTGGCGCTGAAGAGGTTGCCTTGGATGGTTGTTGGTAGGCGCTGGTAGAATAGGTGGCGCAAGATGGAGGTGTCGAATGTTGCGTATTTGTCTCCGAGCAATCGCTTCATGCGTCGCAGCAAGTCGGATGGTTTCTCATTTCCAAGTTCTTCTTTCGAGAGGAGCTCCTGCAGGCGTGTAGCTTCGGAAGACTCAAGGCGGTCCAGAACGGCTTTCTTCAAATCTTCGTATGGGGTACCGGATGTAGGTGCCTTGGAGATGGTGTCTGAAACTTGGAGGAGTACGTCAGATGGTAAGAGACCACAAGCATGTGAAAACTTCGTAAGGCTGGTGGTAATGCGGTTTGCCTTAAAGTTACACTCGAGGATTGTGAACCATATTGTTGGGTCGCGGTTGGAAAAAGGGGGTGCGCGGAATGCACTTACTTCCTGTTGTTGATCGTCCGTCATGCTTACGTGATTAGTATGCAGCGATGTTCGTGGGCAGCTGGGTTGGGCAGGCTGGGTCAACGGGCAGGACAACCCGGGACGGCGGGGCTGGGCACGGCAGGGCGGCGGGCGGGGCTGGGCACGGCAGGGCGGTGGGCGGGGCTGGGCACGGCAGGGCGGCGGGCGGGGCTGGGCACGGCAGGGCGGGGCAGGTCACGGCAGGGCGGTGGGCGGGGCTGGGCACGGCAGGGCGGCGGGCGGGGCTGGGCACGGCAGGGCGGCGGGCGGGGCTGGGCACGGCAGGGCGGCGGTCGGGGCTGGCGACGGGCGGGGCTGGTCACGGCAGGGCGGCGGGCGGGGCTGGGCACGGCAGGGCGGCGGGCGGGGCTGGGCACGGCAGGGCGGCGGGCGGGGCTGGGCACGGCAGGGCGGCGGGCGGGGCTGGGCACGGCAGGGCGGCGGGCGGGGCTGGCGGGGCTGGCGGCGGTCACTCCAGGGTCACCAAATGTAGTGGTTACTACAATTGTCCTTCTTGGAGGAAGCTAGGATATTTAAAGTCAATCCCATGACTGATCTGTTTATTGGAAATGGTGATGATGGTATTTACAATATTTGTAGCGAAATTCTGGATTCTTGGTCTTTGGTATACAATTATTTAAAATCTATTTACAATACATAAATATGCTTCTTACAGTATGTAGAAGGATATGTTTTGTTTTATTTACAAAATAAATTAAGTTATTATAATGAACATTGTTATTATATTAATTAAAATTAGTCGAATGTATGTTTAGTCGGACGCATGTTCTAAGGGGTGACTATTGTTTATCCCGTACTCGGCGATCACGAGTCCTGAAGGGGTAATTTCACGTGTTGGCTACAGAACACTACAAGTTATCTCTTTTCCTTCTCTTCCACCCCTCCCCATCACCTCCTCCTCCTCCTCCTCCTCCTCCTCCTCCTCCTCCTCCTCCTCCTCTCTTTTCCTTACTCCTCCCCATCCTCCTCCTCCCTCTTCTCATCCTCCTTCCTCCTTCCCGTCCTCCTTCTCTTCCTCTTCCTCAACCTCCTCTTCATCTTCATCCCTCTCCACCTCTTCCTCCTCCTCCTCCTCCCTCCTCACGCCTCCTCCTACCTCTTCCCCATACACCTGGCCCATCTCCTCCCTATCCCTACATCCTTCTCCCCATCCTCCTCCTCCTTCTCCTCCTCCTCCTCCTACCACTCCTCCCTCCTCCTCCTCCCCCATACACCTGCTCCATCTCCTGCCAACCCCTACATCCTTCTTCTCCTCCTCCTCCTCCTACCACTCCTCCTCCTCCTCCTCCTACCACTCCTCCCTCCTCTTCATCCTCCCCCATACACCTGCTCCATCTCCTGCCTACCCCTACATCCTTCTCCTCCTCCTCCTACCACTCCTCCTTCCTCCTCATCCTCCCCCATACACCTGCTCCATCTCCTGCCTACCCCTACATCCTTCTCCCCATCCTCCTATAGATTACCGATGCGGCCCACCGCACGGAACTTCATTTCGCTTTTATTCTTCATCC
>NC_134815.1:36899267-36901767 GCF_046742065.1 Oratosquilla oratoria | reverse complement strand
GAGAATTTATTCGTCTGGACAGCGATCCATAACCTCAGCCAGGTGATTTGTTTTCAGTATTCTGACTCTATAAGCTCAATGAAGCAGTGAGTCCTTAACTCAATAAGGCATTGGTTGTTTCGTGCCTCCATTTTTGGTCCTTAAGTCATTTCTAGATTGGTTTCATTCACTAGAAGGGTGATTCCTAAATTCAATGAGGTATTGGTTGATTCGTACCTCCCTAGATCGTTTCTAAGATGACAAAAATCGACTAGAGTCAGTGAGACTGAAGTTCTAAAAAAGCTTGGTATTTTTATGCACAGATGATGCACAAATGATCCTTTTTTCAGTTCTTTTATTTGAATACTACATTTGAATAAACAAACGAAATAAATTAGGGTAAATGAATTAATTACTACATTTAATAATTTCATCACTGTGGGGGCGAGACTTGTATGATTTATTATATTCAACACTAATTCTCTCAAGCAGGCTACGCTGAATGAGATAGTCTGATGCAAACTAAATTAAAGACTCATGCCCTGTTCACACTAGCGGTATGAATCGCGGCGGTTCATTTGCAATGTAAGTCAATGGAGGCGTTCACACACAACCTCACAATTTTTCCTTGAACCGCCATGGTTTCTGCGCGGTTCAAACCGCTAGTGTGAACAGGGCCTTAAGGTGCTATCTGCTATCAAAGGGTTAATGGAGATAATGTAAGCATATTAGCTACTCAGGAGGTTTCCCAAAGCTGAATTGAATCGCTTGGTTGTAAGAATAAAGGTACAAATGTTCCTTTGCATCCAACATCCAACCTACAGTTATCCCCCACACTTGAACCTTGCTGGGTACACGATGCTTCACAAGAAAAAAAAATGGATCTGGTAACTGACAATGAGAACAAGGGAAACGAACAGAAAGGAGGAGGAGAAGGAGGAGGAATAGTGAAAAATGGAAAGAGAACTGTATTTGTAAACGTGAGAAGGAGGGGAAGAAAGAAGAGGAGGAGGAGGAAGAGGAGGAAGAGAGGGAGAAATTAAAGAGGAAGGAAATATATGATCAGATAGAGGAGGAAGAGGGAAAGAGAAATTTATAATGTTCACTCACACGGCAAGCCGTTACTATCACCCTTGGGCAAGGGTGCGTGTTGTGTATACAAGTTATAATATTTTCTATGAACCGGTCTTATATACGACCTCAGCGCTCTCATCCAGACGAACAGTACCTATCGGTCACGAGCCCAGCACGTGAAACAGAGCCATCAGGAACAATACAAAGATACATACAATTACATAGACATGTACCAGGTATTACAAGCGAGATCACGCACACCAAAACGCACGTACACACACACACACACACACACACACACACACACACACACACACACACACACACGGCTCGGTGGCGGATTGGTAAAGCACTGGCATCACAAGCCAGAGAACCGGGGTTCGATTCCCCGGTCGGGCGGAGATAAGTTGGGTTTGTCTCCTTTCACGTGTAGCCCTTGTTCACCTAGCAGCGAGTAGGTACGGGACGTAAGTCAAGGAGTTGTGACCTTGCTGTCCCGGTGTGTGGTGTGTGAGTGGTCTCAGACCTACCCAGAGATCGGCTAATAAGGAGTCATGAGCTCACTGCCGTAGGGTGGTGTCTGGCTGTCTCGACAGAGACTGCAGCAGATCCGAGGTGAATACACACACACATACAGACACAAACACACTCATTACAGAGATAAAAAATGTCTTTTCAGCCACACATCCTGTTTCGAATACAAAACACTTCATTAGCTTCTTAATAATTCTTAGAGCGCTACAGGTGGTCAACACCTGGGAAAACTTTCATAGAGGAAATGTAAATAAAGCCTTAGGGATGCGAGTGCGTATACATAATCACACACACAAACACACACACACACACACACACACACACACACACACACACACACACACACACACACACACACACATATATATATATATGTATATAAATATATATATATATATAAATATATATATATATATATATATTTATTTATATATGCACACACACACACACACACATACACACACACACACACACACACACACACACACACACACACACACACACACACACACACATATATATATATATATATATACACACACATATATGTATATATATATATATATATGTATATGTATGTATATATATATTTATGTATATATATATGTATGTATATATATATATGTATATATATATATATATACATACATGTATACATATGTATATGTGTATATATATATATATATATAGTGTGTATATATATGTATACATACATACACATATATATATACATATATCTTTATCTATCTATATCTATATCTATATCTATCTATATATATATATATACATATACATATACATGTACATATACATATACATATATATACATGTATACACATGCATATACACTTATATATATATATATATATTATATATATATATATTAGTTAAAGTATAAGTGGCTCAAGGAGCT
>NC_134815.1:36889267-36896767 GCF_046742065.1 Oratosquilla oratoria | reverse complement strand
AGAAGGAGAGAGAGAGAGAGAGAGAGAGAGAGAGAGAGAGAGAGAGAGAGAGAGAGAGAAAGAGAGAGAAAGAAAGTCATCCGAAGAAAGTAAGCGAAGTACATGAGGAAAGAAAAGAGAAGGAGGAAATCCCAGAGGCAAAAATGAACACAACAACAGAAAGTCAGACAGGAACGAATAGAAAAAAAAAAAAAAAAATAGAAAGAAAAAAGTCTGACGGGGTATTCTACATTATTAAAAAGATGGAGTCGGGCTCAGATAATCATTAACAATGAATAAGACAATAGAATATAGGCGAGCTGTAACTGAGGGTAGATGGGATCTTTGCGTCATCCGAAGGGGAAGAAATTCTAGATAAAAAGTGAGGAGGGAGAAAAAGAATGAATGAGAGAATGAGTGAGTGGATGAATGAAAGAAAGGAAGAATGAATGAATGAATAAATGGATGAATGAATGGATGGGTGAGTGAAGGAATGGATGAACGAACGAATAAATGAGTGAAAGAATGAATGAATGGATGAATAAAAGGGAGAATGAATGAATGAATACATAAATGAATGGATGGATGAGTGAATGAATGAATGAACGAACGAATGAATGAGTGGAAGGATGAATGAATGGATACATGGACGGATAGATGGATGAGTGAAAGGATGAATGAATGGATGAATAAATGAATGAATAAAAGAATAAATGAATGGGCGAATGAATGAATGGATGAATGAGTGAATGAAAGAAAGAAAGAATGAATGAATGAATGAATGAATGAATGAATAAATGAATGAATGAAATATTAAATGAAGTAAGGAAGTGAAGAATTTTTTGCAAACAAGGGAAGGGAGGAAGGAGTAGAGAAAGGCAGGAAGGAGAAAAGGAAGATAGAAAGGAAGGAAGGATGGAAGGAAGGAAGAGAAGAATGAAAGACTGAGAAAAGGAATAGAGGAAGGAGGGAATGAAGGAAGGAAGAAAACAAATAGATGTAACGAAAGAAGATATTTTTGAAAAAATCGTATGTCAATATAAAAAGCAATTATAAGTAATAAATCAATGATTTATTAATACGAATACAAATAAAACTAATAGATATGTAAATAAATAAATAATAAATGAATATATTAGATATATAAACATACAAATACATAGATAAATTAGATATATGAATAAATAAAGAAAAAAAAAACGAAACACAAAATAAAACAATTACAAACATGGTACAGAAGCCAACAACAAATCGGAGATGATGCTGAACAGGTTACTGGATTTACGTTGAGGCAAAACAAAAATCAATTACAGCAAAGTTCAGGAATCGCTGGTTCTGGTGAGGAAGAAAACCATTGCCGGAGCATCGTCCGGAACCGGAGTTGGACGCCGGTTTCCTGAAATCTTTACAAAGTGGAAGAATTAATCCTTATTTCCCGACAAATCCCCAGAGAGCCAGAGGCTGCGACGGAGAGGTCCCGTATATCAACACCGAATAACGAGACTTGTCGTAATTAACACTTGCGCTCCGGGACACGGCTGATTCATTAGCTATGAGTGCGATCAGGCGTTTCTATTCAGCCAGGCAGAGCCCTTCCCACGACCTCATCTGCAACTAAAGGAGTCAATCTACCTCCGTCAACTCCTTCAGGTGGCTAAGGAACAGCAAGGAACAGCAAGGCATAAGTCTGGGGTATAAGGCCCCTTTCACACTTGGCAACTAGCGACCGTTACTAGTGACGGTCGCTAGTTTCCTACCATTATTTTAAACTGATCCTTTCACACTACGTCACTGCGGTTGCCCGGTTGCGCAACAGGCTATAGCTGTTGCCCGTTCTGGTAATAAGTGACCGTCACTGGCAGTTTCCGTCACCGACGACCGTCTCTTTTTCTTGACCAGCAAAGCCAACAGAAGCACCTTCTCAGTTGATGCCATTCTTTCGACAAATGAGATGATGAGAAAGGATTCCACAACTCGGTGACAGTCACTGGCTGCTTGCAGTTGCCCGAGACTTTCACACTAGGCAACTAGTGACCGCCACTAGTGACGGTCACTAGTTGACTAGTGTGAAAGGGGCCTAAGACCCTACATGGTGAAGCCAAAGCGTTGCTGAGGTTAATGAAGTCCTGAGCGTGATCAAGACATACAAGATCGTCACATCTAATCATCCCTCTAAGGATTTATTGTATAACCGAGAGGATTAATCGAAACAGATTTACGCTGTAACGGTTAACCTAGGCGGTTACGCTGTAACGGTTAACCTAGGCGGTTACGCTGTAACGGTTAACCTAGGCGGTTAAAGTTAACGACTAACCTTTCGGGATTCTGTTTTTGTTGAATAAAATCATCTGGCTGTGGAATCACTGTGCCTCGCTGCACTACATTTGACCCTAAGGGGTGTGGCGGGTGGAGGGGGGTGACCCTTTATTCATGAAGTGGAAGCGTCGTATCAAGTTAAATGGAGGTTGTTCGAAACAGAAAGCCATAAGCGATGATTTTGTTCTGAATACAAGTGAAAAAGACATATGTTCGTTTTTTTTGCATTTTTGCTACAGGGGTAAGAAAAAGAGAAAGATAGAAATATATACGTATATATATCTCTATATATATATATATATATATATATATATATATTTTATATATATATATTTATATATATATATATATTTATATATATATATATATATATATATAGAGAGAGAGAGAGAGAGAGAGAGTGCAAAAACAGACAGACAGGACAGACAGGAAGAAGTACACTAACAGGCAGACAGACAGGGAGAGAGAGTGAGTGAGTGTGTGTGTGTGTGTGTGTGTGTGTGTGTGTGTGTGTGTGTGTGTGTGTGTGTGTGTGTGTGTGTGTGTGTGTGTGTGTGTGTGTGTGTGTGTGTGTGTGTGTGTGTGTGTGTGTGTGTGTGTGTGTGTGAGAGAGAGAGAGAGAGAGAGAGAGAGAGAGAGAGAGAGAGAGAGAGAGAGAGAGAGAGAGAGAGAGAGAGAGAGAGAGAGAGAGAGAGAGAGAATCTGTCGGCTTTCTCTCTCGCACTCAACTTTGTGTCATTTCTAAATGTTTTCTGCAATCCGTGAGTTCCTGGGGGTGGAGATCAACGCCGAGAAGAGGAGAGAGCAGAGCAGAGCAGAGAGCAGTTGGCAGAAAGCGGAGACGTGGAGAGACAACAGCAGAGAGCAGAGGAGAGCGTAGCGTTGCGAAGCGGAACAGAGCTCTGGAAATACAGTGCATTTCGCTCACTTTCCCAAGTTTTCTTCCCTTCTCATGACACTCCCCCCCTCCCCTCCCTTCCCCCACTTCCTTCCTTCCTCCCTCCATCCCTACCTTTCTCCCTCCCCTTCCCTTCTTACCTCATTTCCTTTTGCCTTCACCATCACTTTAGGCTTCTCTCATTTCCTTCCCTCCCTTCCATTCATTTCACTTTCTCTTCCCTTCCCTACTTCCTTCCCTCTCCCCCCAACCCCTTCTCTTCTTGCCTATTCTCGTTGCCAAACATCTTCCCTTCCTCACGTTTCTCCCTTCCCTTCCCTTCCCTCCCCTTCCCTTCCATTTCCCTCTCCTCATCTCGTCTTCTTCCCAAACCTCTTCAACTCCTCTCACTCTCACCCACTCCCTCCACCTCTTTTCTCATCTCTATTCTCATCTCAGCTCTGGGTATTCGGCGCACGCGCTCCCACGCAAAATATCAACATTTTAATCTTGTACCAATTCCAGAATTTTTTTTTTTCATATGTTTAAGAATCAACTCGTGTAGAGCTGGCTGGAGAAGCGTAGGCGCTTGCGTTTCTACATCACTTACTTCCTCGAGCACAACAACCTTTATCTCTTTCCTACACCATCTCATCACCCGCACAAAAATAAAACAAATAAAAAAATAAATAACAATAGATAAATGAAATTATCGTGTATAGTATTCCAAATTTTCACCACACGATTTTATTCGTTTAAGGGGAGACCATGATTTTTTTTTTTTTTTTATAATAATCAGATGGATGATTGAACATTTGGTCCGCTTCTCAGATGAAGAAAACTATGCGGAGTGTAACAAAAGAATCTGCTGTTTGTGCCATCTAGTTAAAGGGAATATATTTTTATACCAATGCTTATATCTATGCTTAGATATTTATTTATTTTTCTATGTATCTATTCACATTCAGATATACATGGATACATACATACATACGCACAAATATAGACACACACACACACACACACACACACACACACACACACACACACACACACACACACACACACACACACACACACACACACACACACACACACATATATATATATATATATATATATATGTATATATATATACATATATATATACACACATATATACATATACATATATATATATACATATATATATATATATATAGTGTGCGTGTGTGTGTGTGTGTGTGTGTATGTGTGTGTGTGTGTGTGTGTGTGTGTGTGTGTGTGTGTGTGTGTGTGTGTGTGTGTGTGTGTGTGTGTGTGTGTGTGTATACGTACACTTCAGTGGCTGCTTCTATGAAGATGTATGATTATATCCTGTTTACCTGAAATTGAAAAATTCTTGGAGAAAAAAATCTCCAGACATTCGCTTAAAAATCTCGACGGAATGCAGACATTAAAGAAAAAAGAAAAAAGATAACAAAATATTAATCTCCGAGACTAAAGAAGTACAAACCCAATTTCTCAGCATCATCAACAAATAAAAAATGCTCCGAGTTCAGAGAAACTGACTACAGACGTGAGCTACTTAACATGCCTCACACGCTCATATAACCACACTCATACACACACACTCACAGACACACACACACACACACACACACGCACGCACACACACACACACACACACACACACACACACACACACACACACACACACACACACACACACACACACACACACACACACACACACACACACACATATATATATATATATATATATATATATATGGTAAAGTCCAGGAAGGAGCAGATGTACTTTATTCTCTAACACTTCGAGAGGGTCTTCTTCAGAGAGATAATGGTACAGGCAAACTGGGATACATTGCTTATATACTTACGAAGCGGATCATCTCACAGGTCGTCTCGGAATAGAGCTCGCTGATTGGTCTGTATGTTCCCCGCGATGACCAATCTTGGTGTCGCATGCGCTAAGTTTACAAACCCTTGTCTATGATGGGTTGAACTTGACGTGTTGATATGTGCTGCTTCACTGGTTTTTCTTGTCGTATTTTCCAAGAGTATATACAACTCCGGGGTATAGTTATGGGGTCTCCTCTCAGTGCCGTCATGGCGAACCTCTACATGGAAACACTTGAAGTAGATGAATATATACAGTATGTATCATGGGAAGAGGAACCTTCAGGTATCGGTACGTAGACGACGTGTTAGTTATAGTGCCAGAAAACACTGATTTAGAAAACAAAATTCGTATGCTCAGTAGTGTAAATAGATACATAGAATTAACAGTGGGAAAGGAGGTAGATGAGAAGCTGCCATTTTTAGACATAGTAATACATCATATTGATGGAAGTGCAAAGCTTTCAGTATATAGGAAACAAAGAGAGAAGATTTCATTCATTACTTATCGCGACACGACACAAGAACGAGATCTGGGATAATAATTGTTTTATCCTCAGAGCATTTAGAATATGTAGCGAAGAATTTTTGCACGACGAGTATAAACAAATAACAGAGACGTTCAGCCGCCTTAAATATCCACTGGGTCTATTACACAAATTGAAAAATAAAGCCTAACAAACACGGAGAAAAAACACACTTACGGAAGATCGGAGAAAAGATATTTTTCAGTGGTTTCTTACTCTACAAAAGGTGAAATAATTTCCAGATTCCTCGCAAGAATAGGGATAGATGTCGTGCACTCTTCAGGACAGAAGACAAGGTATATCTTGTCCAATAATAATCGCACGGGAGGGAGAAATGAAAACAGTGTGGTCTACAAGATTCCATGTGGGAGGTGCGACGCAGCCTACTTCAGAGAAACATCACGAGAAAAAAGTATATGAACACAGGAATGACATGCGACACTACAGGACGTCTAATTCATTAGTAATACACGCTACACAACATGGACATACTATTGGAACAACACCAAAATCTTACACGCTGGTATGAAAAAGACGACAAGAAAAACGATTGAAGCAGCATATATCAACACATGAAGTTCAATCAATCATAGAGAAGGGTTTGTAAACTTAGCGCATGTGACTCCAAGATTGGTCATCGCGGGGGGCACATACAGATTAATCAGCGAGATATTTCGAAACCTGTGAGATGATCCACTTAGTAAGTATCCCAGTTAGAGAATAAAATACATCTGGTCCTTCCTGGACTTTACCTACACCACTCTCCATATATTTGTCTTTTCTCTTATCGTGTATATATATATATATATATATATATATATATATATATATATATATATATATATATATATATATATATATGTGTGTGTGTGTGTGTGTGTGTGTGTGTGTGTGTGTGTGTGTGTGTGTGTGTGTGTGTGTGTGTGTGTGTGCGTTTGACTGTAATTCCTGCAAATGAAAACCCTTGCACCCTTCAAGGAACTGCACCTTCTGCTCCTTCGTAATATTCCCCTTAGTCGTCCTCTTCCCTAGATTCTCCCCTCACCTCCCCTTTCTTTCTCTCCCTTTCCATTATCCCTCCCCCCTCCTCCCCTCCCTCCCTTCCCCGGGGCTGCTACCAACAAACTTCCTGTATCTCGACGCTCCCTACCAAGATACTAAAAAGAAGAAGAAGAAGAAGAAGAAGAAGAAGAAGAAAAAAGAACACAGTCGTAGGTTCAAGCAAAAATTCTTCGAGTTTCAATGCGACGGGGGAGGGGGGGGAGGGGCTGGAAGGTACGGAGTGTCTTTAAGAAAATTTACAAAAAAAAAGGGGGTGGAGGGGGAGAGTGGGGAGGGGGATGGAGGGAGAAAAAGTGGCAAGACTAAGTGATGACAGGGGGAGATATGAATATAACAGCATTTAACACAGGAATGCGAACAACCAAACTGCTTCCTTTCCAGATTTGGTGGAAAAGGAGGAAAGGGAAGGGAAGGGAAGGGGAGGGAAGGGATGGGAAGGGAAGGAAAACGAGAGGAAAGGGAAAACAAATGGAAAGGAAGGGAAGGGAAGGGAAGGGAAGGGAAGGAAAGGGAAGGAAAACGAAAGGAAGGGAAGGGAAGGGAAGAAAAGGAAAGGGAAGACAATGGAAGGGGAGAAAAGGAGGAGAATGGAAGAGAAGGGGAAAGGAAGGAATGGAAAATAAGAAATGAGAGGGAAGACAATAGAAAGGAAGAAACGTGAAAGGTAAGGGAAAGAAAGAGAGAGAAAAGGAAAGGAAAGAAAGGGAGGGAAAAGGAAGGAAGGCAATGGAAAAGGAAAAGTAAGGGAAAAGTATGAAGGAAAGGGAAATGAAGGAAAAAGAGGGGACGAGAAGGGTGATGGAGTTAAGGGACAAAATGAGGGAAAAGGAAAGGGAA
>NC_134815.1:36879267-36884267 GCF_046742065.1 Oratosquilla oratoria | reverse complement strand
ATGTATATACATAAACATATCTATATGTATGTATATATATATACATACATATATATATATATATATATATATATATATTTATATATATATATATATATATATATATATATATATATATATATATATGCATGTGTTCATGTGTGCGCACCCGCACGTGTGTGTGCGTGTGTTAGATTTTTCTTATTGCAGGTTGACAGTACCTAATGAAAAAGGGGCGTACCCAAACAAAGACTAAAGGCAGTCAATTGTTCAATCTGGGAAAGAGCGTATCAGATCCGACACCAGGAGACGGTGAGAGATTCCAATCCCAAATAGGAGTAATCCCTCTGTCCCACACCTGTTGGACTCGAAGACTCGAAGTTCAGTGTGTCCGACATCGAGAGGACAAAGAACGATGAGGTCTCACATTAGATTAGGAACCATGAAACTAGTGACGTAATCGGAAGCGTGCTGGTCTCATATACACTTACTTATGGGTTCCAAACCCGCAGTTCCTCTTTGATTCTCAGCAGTGATTGTTGACTCATCCAAAAATCTTTAAAGCGCATAGTAAGGCAAAGGTGACTGCTTCGGCCGCACCCACGTGCCTCCTGGCATAGACTCCTTACCTTCTTCATGGATACAAACTTTTAAAGTGC
The DNA here is from genome assembly GCF_046742065.1 of Oratosquilla oratoria. Taxonomy (NCBI): domain Eukaryota; kingdom Metazoa; phylum Arthropoda; class Malacostraca; order Stomatopoda; family Squillidae; genus Oratosquilla; species Oratosquilla oratoria. Next base: position 36,883,629 of record NC_134815.1, on the reverse strand, counting down.
ATTGAAAGCGATCTATTTTGTGCCGAGCCTGTGCTTCAATGAAAATAATCGTCCGTAATTAGCCGGAAATTATCTTTAAATATGTTACTATTCTCAGGGGAGGTTAAAGCCCCGATCACACTAACGCGTGTCGCCTATACGTTTTTACTTCGATGTTACTACGGTATAAACGCATCATGTCCTACTAGAAAGGTATGGGTCGAATTGACACCGAGATATCATCGAGACAACACACTGCGCGGAGTCAGAGAAACTCAAGGTCAAACGCATCGACCGCCAAGGCCCCCCAAAAATTCAAACCTGCAGGTATAGCTCGGTGCTAGTACGGGTTGCAAAATTCAAAAATGGCTGCGTTCGATGCGTTTCTACCCCCCAGATCGGTGTTATTTCGGTGTCAGTGCTGTGTATACATTTCCATTACGCTCTCTTCTATGCCAGTTTGGTATCACTTCGATTTCGATACGGTTTCGAGGGCTACCGCGGCCTTGATGCCCTACTATTGCGAGGTCAGCTCGATGTTATTACGGTAACAACTCTGTGCTACTATGGGGACTTCATTATCACTTCGATGCACGCGTTGTTAGTTTTATTATATTCCAGGTAATGCGTTTTTATTTCGATACCACTTCTATGTCAGTTCGTTCTAGAACATTGCACTGGCTGCACAGAGAATAGTGCTAAAATATAAGCAGGTTTGAAAATTTTGGGGAGCTTTGGTGGTCGATGCGTTTAACCTTGCGTTTTTCTGGAACCGTGCAGTGTCATCTCGATGTTATCTGGGTATCAGTTCGACCCATGCATTTCTAGTGCGACAGAGCGCGTTTACATCGAAGTAACATCGAAGTAAACACGTATAGCGACACGCGTTGGTGAGCGGGGCTCACCGATCTGCAGGGTAGAAATGCATCAAACGCAGCTATTCTCAAAGTCTGTAGCCCGTAATATCACCGAGCTGAAACTGCGTTGGTGTGAGAGCGATTCAAGGAAGTAAATGCAACACCGGTCCGTCATAGAGGTCTCTATATCTCTCTCTCTTTTTCTCTTTCTTTCTTTCTCTCTCTCTCTCTCTCTCTCTCTCTCTCTCTCTCTCTCTCTCTCTCTCTCTCTCTCTCTCTCTCTCTCTCTCTCTCTCTCTCTCTCTCCCTCTAAGACTTAACCCCTTAAACCTCAGCGTCGTCTTTGGATATTTTGTTCTGGCTAACGTCAAACGGTTTTCTTAATTTTTGTAGGAACACCTCTAGGTGGTAATGGGTTAAGACGAAACAGTCTTGACTAGTTAATGTACTGTTTCTTCTTTTGAGATTTTATTCCGTCTAGCGTCAGATAATCTGATTAATTTCTGAGAGCTAATAGGTTCAGGAAAGGACAAGTAAGTGAAACGGAGACACAGTCTCGAGTTACTAGAACATGTTAAGAATCATAGATGAAGATCTAGAAAAAGCAAAATTTTTGAGGTGAAAGATGAAGAGTGATTGAGTCTTTCAGGCGTCAAAGGCAGCGAGTGAACAATCATAAAGTGTCGATGCAAAAAAGTGAGCGAAATGATGTGAAATAATATGAGAATGAGAGTCAGCATACTGTTTCGTTTGTTCATTCATTCTCTAACTCATCACATCCTGCGGCACATTTGAGGTGATTGTACTCTCGTGATTGCTCTGTCAAAGCTTTTCCAACACCGGGAGCAACATTACAGTCAACCAGACAACAAACACAACGGTTGTCAGAATGGTTCAGCTGTAATCTAAAATGATTCACTCTCCAAGCTTCATCGAAAAGAGATACTTGCTAACGCTTGTGGAAGTGCGTGAGTGGGAAAGCAAAGTTTAATGATCGGAACATTCTGATCATAGTGTGATATTCATGTAAACGTGTGCATTTTATAATATTTATTAACATCACTATAATGATTAATGTGGTCATCATTTCCATGACCAATATTGCAATTATGATGATAATTACTATCGAAGTATTTTGATTATCATAATCATTCTCGCCTATTCAGTCACAATCATCGTAACTTTCACAATCATCACCTTTAATCGTCATATTCATTTAAAACTAGTCATTACATTGTATTACTTTTAAGTAATACGCCACTTTACTTTTAAGTAATACAACACTCTACTTTTAACTAATACACCACTCTACTTTAGGGGAAACTCTCCCAACAGTAAAGCATAAGGAAAAGTGCTTATCCAATCTCGGTAACATGACTCTTCTTTAGGGGAAACTGTCCCAACAGCAAATCATAAGAGAAAGTGCTACTGCCAACACCCAGCCTCTGTCATCATAATTACGATTATTCATTGGGAATATTGCGGTCCAGCTCTCATCAACGGGTTTGTAATGAACGCCACCTGCCCCTCCCGTGCCCACAACTGGGCCCAGGTGGCTGTTGAGGCCACAGGGAGGTGGGGGATGGGAGGGGAGTGAGGATAAGGGATGAATTGTGGGTTTATGGGAGTTTCTATCAAATGGGCATCTTTTATTAGAAGGAAAAATTGTTTGGATTTATCATGATTCCATGAATCACACGACCGTGCCATCCTCTGCCACGTCACTCCCGCAAACTTCTCGATCTCGTCTCTCCACCTTCTGTCTCGTCTCCCTCTTCCACGCTTCCTATCTCGCGGCGTCCACTCAGTTACACAATTGCTCCATCGCTCATCAGTCGTTCGCACCAACTTACCTGCCCAATTCCACTTCCTCTCTTTTACTGCCTCCACAATATCTTTCACTCTAATCTGCTCTCTCACCCAACTTGCTCTCTTTCGGTCTCTCAGTGTTATTCCCATCACTGATCTCTCCATTCTCCTCTGTGCAGTCCTTAGCTTTGTTTCCATCGCCCTCGTCATCTTCCAAGTCTCACACCTTTAGATTATTACTGGTAGAATGCATAGATTGTAAACTTTACGTTTCAAACATAAAGGTAGAGAGCCTCTCAGGATTTTATTATACTTACTAAACACTTTCCAACCAATTGTAATGCGTCTTTTTATTTAATTATCATGATCTTTCGTCACCTTCACCATCTGGCCTAAATAATTATACTCTTCAACTTCCTCTAGATTCTCACCATCAATTACAATCTCTTTACTTTGAATTTTCGTGTTGAACATTACTTTGGCTTTACTCTTATTCATTTTTAAACCTACTTTATATATATATACATATATAAATATATATATATATATGCATATAATACATTATATGTATATACATATATACATTATATATATATATACATATATAAATATATATGTATATATGTATATATATACATATACATATATATATATATATATATATATATATATATATATATATATATATATATACACATTTATATATATCTTGATAGCGCATTAGTTTAAGTCACTGTAACTTTGTTACGGGTTAGCTGGGTTCGAATCCTCGGCTCGTCCACGTTTCAATTTCCAACGAATGCCTCCATCGAGCGATTCTTCAGTCTCGACTGCGATGGCATGGAATTAAAAGTGATTTGTGGTTGAAAAAAGATATTAATTGATCACTGGGAACCATTCAGTCTACATGTATGTATGTATGTATGTATATGTATATGTATATATATATATATATATATATATATATATATATATATATCTTGATGGCGCAATGGTTAGAGCCACTGTTCACTTGGTACGTCAGCGCTGAGTTCGAGTCCTTGGCTTCACTACGTATCAGTTTCCGCATATGTCTCCGTCGAGCTCATTGTCAGTCTCGATCGTGATGGGATGGAATTAAAGTGAAAAGTTATGTGGTTGAAAAATATTGATGCACACACACACACACACACACACACACACACACACACACACACACACACACACACACACACACATATATATATATATATATATATATATATATATATATATACATATAAATATATATATATATATATACATATGAATATATATATATATATATATATATATATATATATATAATATATATATATATATATATATGCTGGTACATTGTGACAAGTTGAAGGTGTAAAAAGAAGTCAAGGGTCTAGTTCCGAGTTCCTGAGTTTATTCCTGACCGGTTTTGTTCTATGCTTCTTCAGAAGAAGCATAGAGCAATACCGGTCAGGAATAAACTTTCTCTCTGACCGGTTTCGCTCTATGCTTCTTCAGAAGAAGCATAGAGCAAAACCGGTCAGGAATAAACTAGGAACTCGGAACTAGACCCATGAATTCTTTTTCTACCTTTATATATGTATATATATATATATATATATATATATATATATATATATATATGTATATGTATATATATAATGAAAAATACTGGGATATAAGAGATGTAGTCCGTAAGACTTTGTTCATACTGACA
>NC_134815.1:36851767-36859267 GCF_046742065.1 Oratosquilla oratoria | reverse complement strand
ACACACACGCACACACGCACACCCACACACACACACACACACACACACACACACACACACACACACACACACACACACACACACACAGACACACACACACACACACACACACAGACACACACACACACACACAAACGTATACACGTAACTCCTTGCCCACGAGAGTTGGAGTGCCGGCTCGGAGCGCAGCGATGATGAAACTATTTCTGCCTTGGGTGGGAATGGAATTTGGACTGCTAAATATATATATATATATATATATATATATATATATATATATATATATATATATATATATATATGCAAAGTAGACCACTTGGAAAAAGAAACTAACGAAGCAGAGCGCTTTCTTTTTCCAAGTGGTCTACTTTGCATAAGTGAACACACGTACCCGTGTTCTTATTAGCATATATATATATATATATATATATATATATATACTGTATATATATATATATATATATATATATGCTGTATATATATATACATATATATATACATATATATATATACATATATATACTGTATATATATACATATATATATATACATATATATATATATATATATATATATGTATATATATATCGATATAGATATATATATATATATATATAAATTTAAGGTGAAAAAAAAAATAGTCCAAAATGTCACCACTAGAACGAAGGTAAAGACCCTAAGCCGAAGCTGTCACTTTTGCCCCATGCGCTTGGACTGCTGGGGCAAGTAACAGTGACTGCTTATCGGCGTTATTGACTTTATTCTAATATCCACTAGAAAGTTTCTTTTTGATCTAGAGGCAATGCGTCCAAGGCCACAGGGTTTCAAGTCAGGAAAGGTAAAGGAAAAGAAGAAGGTAGAGGAGGAGGAGATTAGGAGGAGGAGACGGAAGGGAAAAAGGAGGAGGACAAGGAGACGGAGGAGGAGGAGGAGGAAGAGAGGAATGAGGAGGAAGAGGAAGAAGAGAGGAAAGAGGAGGAAGAGAAGAAGGAGGAGAAGGGGAAGGAGGCAAAAGAGGAGGTGGAAGAAAAGGAATGGAAAAAGTAGGATAAGGAGGAGAAGGAGAAGAAAGAGGAGGAGGAAAAGGAGGCGAAGGAGGAGTAGAGGAGGAGGAGGAGAATAAGGAAGTGAAGGATGAGGAGGAAGAGGGGAAGGAGGAGGAGAAGGAAATGAAGGGGGAGGAGGAAAAGGATGATCAAAGGTCACAGGGTTACATGACGAAGTGAATGACGAGAAATTGGAGGAATAAATTGGAGGAGATTCGTGGGCACCATGATGGAAATGTAGAAGATGGAGGAGGTGAAGGAAGGGAAGAAGAAGGAGGAGGAGGAGGAGGAGAAAGGGAAGATAAGAAAACAGAAGAGAAGGAAAAATAAAAGAAGGAGGAGGAGGAGGAGGAGGAGGAGGAGGAGGAAGAGGAGGAGAAGAAAAAATAAAGAAGGAGTAGGAAAAGAAAGAGAAGGAAGAAAAGAAAGAGGAGGAGCAGTAGAAGCAAAAGGAGGAGGAAGAAAAGGAGTAGGGTGATACAGGAAAAAAGGGAGGAGGAGAGGAAGGAACGAAGAGGAGGAGAGGGAAGAGAAGTAGGGGAGGAAAAGAAGAAGGAGGAGGAGGAGGAGGAGGAGGAGGAGGAGGAGGAGGAGGAGGAGGAGAAGAAGGAGGAGGAGAAGTAAAAGAAGAATAAGGAGGAGGAGAAAAAAAGAAAGGAAGGAGGAGTAGGAGGAGAAAGAGAAGGAAGAAAAGAAGGAGGAGGAAAAGAAGATGGAGGAGAAGGAGCAGTAGAAGCAGAAGAAGGAGGAAGAAAAGGAGGAGGGGGACAAAGGAGAAGCATAAGGAGGAGGAAGAAAAGGAGGAGGGGGACAAAGGAGAAGCATAAGGAGGAGGAGGCAAAGGAAGAGAAGAAGGAGCAAGAGGAGGAAGAGGAGGAGATGGAAGAGAAGTAGAGGAGAAGAAGGAAGAGGAGGAGAAGTAAAAGAAGAAGGAGGAGTAGGTGAAGAGGAAGAGAAAAAAAAAAGGAGGAAGAGGAAGAGGAATAGAGAGGCATGGGTAGAGCAGGTTAAGAGAGGCAATGTGCTATTACAGCTTACTTCCAATCCTGTGGGATAATTCCTAGCAAACCCCTGCGCGCTCCAAGGAGACCGTTCAGGGTGTGGCATACGTCATGAATCCCGCACTCCTCACCATTGCCTGGGTTTTAGCTGCCCCAACAGTCTCCCAAAACGCATAATAGGGCAAAGGTGACGGCTTCGGCCGCAGTTACTTAGTACCTCTTGGCATAGACTCTTTACCACCACCTATCTTCTGCAGTGTTAATCCTCGTTGACACGGCGCTAGTTTAGTAGCCCCTAGAGCTAACGACTTCTAAACTAACCTTCTACTTGCCTAATGTCAACGGAAAGTTAGTCAACTTGCCTCCAAATTATCCTAGTGTTAACACTTACTTGCCTGGTAAGTTAACTTGAAGTTATTAGTATCGGCTACTAAATTTCCCCAGTGTCAACGTGGTTTTAGGTATGAACGTTCTTCAGTAAATAAAGATACGAAGCAACCGATCCAAATGTTAAAAGAAAGAGAGCTTCACAGCAAAGTAAAGGTGGCGGCTTTCTAGCATGTTATTTCCTTTTGCTACTTCGTTTGAGTAGAAATGACTTCGGTTACAATATTCTGGACTTCAGTAAGAACATCTCAACAATGTGTCTAACATTCGTGTTCTAGATTTAACTTCTCTTAGTTCGTCATTCAGATTCTCACCATATGACGCAAGAATGATTTGACATTTGGAAATTTGAAGAGAAAAAGATCGTAACCAAAGTCGTTTCACCTCAAACGAAGCAGCAAAAACAAGTAGCATGCTAGCGAGAAAAGTCTAGTGTGCCGTCACCATAACCAAGATTCAAATAAATATCGGTATCAATTTCTTAAGTGCACCGTACCACGCGCCTTTATGCGACAAATATTGAAAAAGAAAAGAAAGAAGAAAGAATATATATATATATATATATATATATATATATATATATATATATATATATGTACATATACATATATATATATATATATATGTATATATATATATATATATATATATATATATATATATATATATACTTGTATACACACATATATATAAAATAATAATAATAATAATAATAATAATAATAATGATAATAATAATAATAATAATAATAATAATAATAATAATAATAATAATGATAATGATGATAGAAAAATAATAACAATAATGATAATAATAATAATAATAATAATAATAATAATAATAATAATAATAATAATAATAATAATAATGATAATAATAATGATAATAATAATAATAATAATAATAATAATAATAATAATAATAATAATAATAATAATAATAATAATAATAATAATAATAATGATAATAATAATGATAATGATAATAAAATAATAATGATAATAATAATGATAATAATAATAATAATAATAATAATAATAATAATAATAATAATAATAATAATAATAATAATAATAATAATAATAATGATAATAATAATAATGATAATAATAATAATAATAATAATAATAATAATGATAATAATAATAATAATAATAAAAATAATAATAATAATAATAATAATAATAATAATAATAATAATGATAATAATAATAATAATAATAATAATAATAATAATAATAATAATAATAATAATAATGATAATGATAATAATAGTAGTAATAATAATAACATAAAATAAAATAAATAATAATTCTTAGTATGTATTGGTATGAAGTAAGCAATATACGATACGTAAGATATACAGTTCAGCGAATCACACCCGTACTTTCTTGCCTTATTTCTGCTACATTAGTTTAATAAACTAAATATACATTTTTACTAGATGTAAGTGGACATGCAATAGCTCAGATAATGTTTTGATTATTTAAGACTACTATGAAATAAAAACTAATTTCATAACTTATCGGAAAATGAAATGTTTTTAGATTTAAAGTTGAAAAGAAGCTAGACAAAACAAAGAAAAAGACATGGAGATAAGCTTGAGCTTTGTATCATATGCATATTCTTAACAAAGATGAGGAGCTTACGCCAGAAGGCGCTGAGTGGCTACAGCCAAAGCAGCCACCTTTGCCATATGCGCTTGGACTGCTGGGGCAGGTAGCAGTCACTGGTGGGAATCGGAGAGGAGTGTTGGACTCGAACCCACAATTAAGCGATTACGAGACAAGCACGCTCCGGATTCCGCCAAAAGCCCACATATGCTTGATAAACCGGGAGAAATATGATCGATTGTTATTTGTATTATAACAACTATATTTATACTTTAGCTTTCATGCTGCAGCAAAACCCTCTTGACTTCGAACAGCATATCATAAACATGCACATTCATTTCAGGCCTAGTTTAAGCTCTACCAACCCATGAAACGTACGAATTAGTTTTGGATTTATCAACTCATGAAACACAATTACTCAAATAGCTCTTCCGAGTCTTTTGATTAGACACCAATCTTATATATATGTATATATATATTTATACATATATATATGTATATATATATGTATATATATATGCATATATGTATATATATATGTATATATATATACATATATATACATATATATATATATGCATATGCATATGCATATATATGCACAAATTTCACAAGTCACACGCGAATCACAAATATGCAGAGTCCACTAGGAAAAGGAAAAACACACGTAGTCCGAGCGCTTTCGTGATATATTCACATTATCAAGGAGTACAGAAAGATGAGAACAAAAAATGGAGATACAGAGTATAAGTAGGACAAGAGAGACATTTACCCTCCTCTCCGAAGCCTGAAAGCTCAGGTTGGGCCACTCGGTGAGGTCGTGGAAACATATTATATTAACTTTTAAAATATGTACTATTTATATTACTGACAATATATGGATCTAATTTATATAATCCTAAACTATTATTAATGAGTTGGTCATAATTGCATTTGATAATTCCTGACTCTATGATATTTCTTTCTGTTATATTCTTACATTGTATAATTTTTGAAGCATTTTTCCAGTCAATAGGATGGTCAAATTCACAAACATGTTTAAAAAGTGCACTAGATTCTTGGCCCTTTTTTAAACAGCATAAAAACAGCATAAAAAAGGGCCAAGAATCTAGTGCACTTTTTAAACATGTTTGTGAATTTGACCATCCTATTGACTGGAAAAATGCTTCAAAAATTATACAATGTAAGAATATAACAGAAAGAAATATCATAGAGTCAGGAATTATCAAATGCAATTATGACCAACTCATTAATAATAGTTTAGGATTATATAAATTAGATCCATATATTGTCAGTAATATAAATAGTACATATTTTAAAAGTTAATGTAATATGTTTCCACGACCTCACCGAGTGGCCCAACCTGAGCTTTCAGGCTTCGGAGAGGAGGGTAAATGTCTCTCTTGTCCTACTTATACTCTGTATCTCCATTTTTTGTTCTCATCTTTCTGTACTCCTTGATAATGTGAATATATCACGAAAGCGCTCGGACTACGTGTGTTTTTCCTTTTCCTAGTGGACTCTGCATATATATATGTATGTATATGTGTATATATGTATATATATATACATATATATACATTATATATATATATACATATATATAGATATATATTTTTTCATATTTCTTTACATATATACATATATATCTATATACATATATATATATATATCACCTTTAACTTTTATTACCCTACCGTTCTATTATCTCACCTCACCCTAGTTTAGAAACCGATGATGTATATACTAATGGCTTCTTCCCCCTGATAAGGAAGATAGCCAAGTCAAAAGCACACACCCACTCCCACCCACTCCACTCCCATCCACCAGCCTGTCCTCCCTCGCTCATCTTAGCTCCTCGTGGATGAAGGGTCATCCCTGTATCTCGCCCACTGCCCGGGTCAGAAGTAATGCAGCAAGGCGCAGCAAGACACTTTCTGTTTATAAAAGGATTACAAAGGCGGAGCATGCCGACAGGAGACCTTTTGGTCCATAACTGGGTCGGATGCGAAAAAATTATAATGCTAAATAAAATAAAAATTATAATATAAATGATAATAAATAAATGAAATGATAATATAAATAATAATGAATAGATGAAAATTATAATGATATAAATAATAACAAATAAATGAAATTATGATATAGATAATAATAAATAGATAAAAATTATAATGATATAAATAATAATAAATAAATAAAAATTATAGTAATATAAATAATAATAAATAAAATACTACCCACCTTAGATCTGCTCTTGACCACCTTTATGATACTATATTGTACCCAAGAATAGAAGCACCGTTTTGTTAAATTTTGGGGATTGGAGTCCAAAAAGCGGATTGGATCCTTTTTAATGGGGTTTGATTCCTCTTAATGGGGGTTGGATATCTCTTAAAGGATCCGATTCTTCTAAAAAGAATCCAGCCACCTTAAGAGGAATCTATACCCTTTTAGAGGGATGCAACCTCATTAGGAAGAATCCAAATCCTTTAACCTGATACTTCCTGGACACAGTTGAGCAATCAAGGCTTCATCAACACCAAGAAAATCACAAACATCTATACACTCGTCACAGACACCCGCGGCGGTTCGACTACAATGCAAGTCAATGGAGACCTTCACATACAACCGCGCATTTTTTCTTTGGCTATGCGGCACCGCTGCGGTTTCCACGCGGTTCAAGTCTCTGCTGGGTCTTAAACACGGTTACACATCCTTCTAGTCTCAAATAATCTTTTTCATTTTTGTCTGCTCTTCTCTTTTTCTATATTCTCTTTTCGTTAATCTGCTAAATATCTTTCAGACAGTTTTAATCGTCTTGATCTCAAATACTCTTTTTCATTTTTGTCCGCTCTTCTCTTTTTCTGTATTCTCTTTTCGTTAATCTGCTAAAAATCTTTCAGACAGTTTTAATCGTCTTGATCTGTTTCAGCTGGAAGCTCTTTTTATTATTTCTTAACCGGATGTCCTTTTATGCTTTTTTTTCCAGTTGTATGTGTTTTTTATTCACTTTTCCAAGTTGGATGTCCTCTTCACTTCCTTTTCTGAGTGTCGAGGTTAGGTTTCATTTAGCCAAGGAAGGGAAACATTTCAGCACTCAAATTTAGCCTTAGCAATTTATGCAATAGATATTTCTACATCACTCTCTTTACGTCGTATTATTCGATCTCATTTTCCATACCACGAGCCAAATCTACTTCTGTTACTTCCTTTCTACTGTCGCCAGTTGATTTTCTTTAGCTGAGGATATCCCCAACCCTCTAAAGGTGCTATCACACTGGGCCTCTTTCCCCTCTCCAACCTCAAATTAATCTGCGGTACCTCCTACCTCCAACACTTTTTCCGCCGTAAAATCACCATGGCAAGCTATTTTGCTTCCTCAAAAATTTGCACAGAATGTCGTTTGATATGAAGGAGGAAAATTATTTTTTCCTCCGGCATGTCAGATTT